>NW_014556042.1:309849-368994 GCF_001313825.1 Dinoponera quadriceps | reverse complement strand
CGAATATATATATATATATATATATATATAGACGAGCGAAGGGGGCAACGAGAGGAGCTCACGCACGTACTCTCACGCACACCCTGACGCGCCGTGGAAAATGTCGATAACGAAAAACCACCACCGGTCTCTCTCGTTCTCTCTCTCTCTCTCTCTCTCTCTCTCTCGCTCTTACATACACATTCTCTCTTTCTCCCCCCTCCCCCTCTCTCTCTCTCTTTCTTTCTCTCTTTGCTCTCATTCTCTTTCTCTCCCTTTCTCACGCTCTTCTCTGTCACTCCCTCTGGCCCTCTCATCCCTCTGTCTCTCTACCGATTTCTCCCTGCTCGCCCCTATGTATGCGCGCACCTCCTAGTTCCTCCTCCTCCTTCTCTCCATTGCGGCCAGCACCCGGCCAAGGTATTTCATTGTTGCACCAAAAGTCTCGGCTATCTCGGAGGATAGCGAGCTTGAGGAGCGAGCAGGAGGTAGAGAGAGAGAGAGAGAGGGAGGGAAAAAAGAAGAGCCTGCGGAGGACCTTAGAGACCCCGGCGTTGGGTTAAGTTAGGTCAGGCAAACCGCGGCGACCATCCGATTCCACACTCTTACCCCCGTGCGCGCGCGATCCGCACCCTTCCCTCGTCCTTCGCTCTCGGGATTATCGAAAATCCTTTCTCGTCGCTCGGCGTGCCCGTCCCGCCCGTCGGTCCGCGAGGAGACTCGTTTCACGGACGATTTCGTCCTCCGCCTACGCGACGGCGAGGGCTTTCTACCCCGCGCGGGCTGTTTTGCGGGCGGCGGTGGTTCGCTCGAAGGTGGCTGCTCTCTACCGCGCCGAGAACGGTCCGCTTCGGTGCTCCGGGAAACCGGCATCTTCCGTCGAAGAGCGAACCGATTCTCGAGGCGAGGCACACGCGCGCTCGTTAACGGAGGAAAGAGTGGGCGTCGAGGTCGAGGTTCACTCGGAACACGCGCGCTTCCTTATGCGATAGCAGACTGCGTGGTACGCGAAAATATCGCGTGTTCCGTCGCCCGCCGGAGACGAGCCACGCTGTCAACGTTTAATAACACGCGCCCCTGACTCGTCGCGAGTTGGAGAAGTACCGTATCGCGCTTCATTCTCCTGAGCAGTCCGATAATAAACATTTCCTAATAGATATTTGCGTCTGATATAAGAGAGATAACGGTGTCTGATACCGTGCGACGTCGCGCAATCGCCGGATCCTCCTCCTCCTCACCGTAGAAAGACACCTTAGTCGCGCGAAGGAGACCGGGAAGTTCTCACGTTAATCGGGCGTAATTTTGGCCGCGATTTAAACGCCGAGTCCGCGGGGGAGGGGGGAGTCCCGTTCCAGGGTCCATCGCGATTCCCCGCGCATCGTTAAAAAGTTCGTAAGTGGATGATGCTCTCCGCGGGCATCATAATCCCGCGGCGGAATAATATCGGGTTATTGCTTTGACTATCGTTTAACTCGATTTTCCACGGAAAACCGTGCACAAAAGGCCGGCCTTTGACAAAGGGAGCAGGGAAAGGGCACCAGAAACTCGAGCCCCGTCCTCTCATGAGCGTGCCCGGTAGATCCTTGTCTCTGTACGTAAATCTGTGCCGCGGAAGCGGGCGAAAGAGGAGGAGAGGAGAGGGAGACAGCTCCAGAGAGAAAGCTCCAGAGAGAGAGAGAGAGAGAGAGGGAGAGAGGGAAAAAAGAGAAATAAGGGTCGTCGAGGAGTGGCTGGCACGGCCTTACGTGGCAACGACGTAATGGCCCTCGTAAAAAAGGAGCCCTGCGTGCGCAATAAAAATTTACGAGCCAAATAATAACCCGCGAGAGTCCGCTCGCGCACAGGGTCGCCTCCGACGTTTCCGAAGTCGGAAGCGTGCTCCTCCCGCAAACATTAACGCGCGCGCGCGGCGCGTTCTCCCGCGGCGACGTGCGTTTACGTAATCTATAATAAAAGAGTCGTCGATGGACGAGGTGAAGCCGACCGAAATCGTTGTCGTCGTCTTCGTAATCGTCTTCCCGACGCGTTACGGATCTGGTCTAACCGTGCTGGCGATTCTCTCGTCTCTTCAAACCGCTCGCGAAATGTGTGCGGCTGACACGTGCGAAATAGATAAGGAATGTCGGAATACCGGGAGCGCTGTAAAATAGAGGATCGTCTCCGGCGAGGTTGAAGACGGTTTCTCTTAGCGAGAATTTGATTAACATCGAGAGAGGTGGGAAGAGAGCGAAGGAGAGGTAGAGATAGGAGAGAGAGAGAGGGAGAGAGAATAGCCCGACACTTGTATCCTGAATTATGGAGCAGGAATGAATAAAAAATCATATTACACGCGATTTATTCGGTTCTTCGCGTATCCCGAAATTCTCGCGCGTCGAACATCGGAGACTAACGAAGTTTCGGCTAACTGGAGCGATGATTAATTCTTCGCCTAATTTTCGCCCCGAGCCCCATATGTATCGTTATCTTCGCGAACGTGAAATTACTGAAATCGCGGTTACCACACACGTTGAAACCGAGAGAGAGAGAGAGAGAGAAGAGAAAGACGAGATTTACTCACGGAATGATAAATCAATCGCTCGCGCTACCACGAGGCGGGCAGGCGAGTGGTGAAGAGAGGAGGACGGGGGTCTCTGTTTTAAATCGCGACATCAGGGCCTGGGCGCGGTACGTGAATTTGAAAAATGGATTCGGGAATGCGGGCTTACGCGCTCTCTCCCGCGCCGGAAGCTCGCCCGCTCGCTCGCTCACGCGCGCGCGATCAGGCGCGCCGGGGGAATTTAATTTATGTCAATATTAATTCTCGCTCGCCGGTGCAGAATTTTGTGTTATTCGACGAAACGAGTTTCTTGGGGGGCGCGTGCTTCAAGTGCAGCGCCGCGCCGCGCCCGCGGTCCGCGCGCTCGCGCCGGTATATGTAACACAAACTATTAGAAGCGGTATGCTTCGGCACGTACCGCGGCATACCGAAGAATTCTTTCGCCGTGTTCCGGTATGTAGCAAAGTATACCGAACTAATAGCGCGCGGTATGTACCGAAGTAATGCCTTTCGCGCTCACAATGCGCGTCCGCCACCCTCCGTCTACCCCTCTCTCTCTCTCGCTCTCTCACCGCGGATCGCCGACCGGCTCTCCGCATCACGTTAATTTACGACGTGCGTCGTCCGCTTTTTGTCGTGTTTCCTTTCTATCTTTCTCTTGTTTCGTTAACCGCCACCGCGGTCGCGTTGTTGCGCTCTCTCTCTCTCTCTCTCTCTCTTCTAAGCAGTCGTGGAATAATTTGGCGAACGTGGCGCGTTCGTTCTCGCGCACGAACGAGCGAGAGGCTGGCTATTGATTGATGATGACAAACCTCGGGCATTAATCTCCCGACGTGCCATTAACATGACAAACAACGAACAAGATTATGCGACGACGCTAGTAATAAATTTATACGCGGATGGAATGCAGAAGTCAACGCGATTGATTGTTCGCGCTAATGGCCACTACCGAAGGTTACGGTGCCGATGACATTTTCGATCCTTCTTGTGTGATTCGCGTCTTCTCCCCCCCCCCCCTCCTCTCTCTCTTTACATCGCGGTAGACGGGGGTTGAAGGTGCGAGTTACGCGGATTAAATATTAAACCGCGTCTCTCGTGTTAGCTCGCCGCGATAGTTTGCACGATGCGCGCTCGATACGCAAGGACTTCAGTCTCGTCGTGAGCGAAGGAATATAAGTCACGGTCCACAATAGGCGTTTTAAACCTTAAAAAATTGACCAATTACAATCGAATATGAAGGGGATAATTAATTGTTAATTGTTAGTCAATTTCTTAACCCTCGAATAACAAGATTGATCGGATCCGATAGAATCCATATTTTAACACTTCCACACATTTTTAAAGCGTTATATTCAGGTATTTTACATGTTTTGCGATATATTTGATTTACTTACAATATCTTAATGTTTTATAACTTACCGTAAGAATGAAAAGTACCTAGTCGGAGAAATTGTTTGAAAAAACTACAAAATGCTTCTACGGATCTGATCCGACCCATATGAATCTTATTATCCGAGGGTTAAGTTTTGAGGCTTAAAACACCTATTGCAGAATGGAATAATTATATCTGTCGAGCTTTGGGCGAATCTTGAGTCTCCGAAATCAGCAAGGTTGAACGTAATTAAATCGATTTAATGGCTTACAAATGGGCGACGTACGGTTATGAACGTTCGATCGACAAGCCGCTAAATGTGTCGCGAAAACAATGTCTCTCTTTATTTAACAGAGAAATTCGATTGCCTTCGCGATAATCGCTTGTTTACCGTCGCGTCTGCCGCCTAAAAGCGTTTCGGATAACGTCAAGCTCGCGCGGCGCAATGATATAAGTGCATTAAAGGGATCGATAGCGCGAGATGAGCACTTAATTTCTCAGTATTCCAGTGAAACATTAATGCGCATGCCGCGCGAGTTCCAAGTTACGCATTGTAGTGCGAAACCCGGAATGCAGAACTATTTTCAAGTAAGATTAATGCTATCCCGGCGTTCCAAGGAAATTCACGGCAAAATTGGAATATACGCCGCGCCGTTAAACTTTCAAAATTATGCGTCGTTACGTAGTTACATGGGGTGGAGTGGTATCGCGGAAAGTTACCGCGCGGGTGCCGCCGCATATGCGGAGAAAGTAAAAGCGCCGTAACTTAATATAGAAAATATCCTATAATCGTGGACGCGGGGATGATGACCGCGTGGCGGATAATTATAAAATTACAAGTTCACTGCCGACAC
Source organism: Dinoponera quadriceps (assembly GCF_001313825.1). NCBI lineage: Eukaryota > Metazoa > Arthropoda > Insecta > Hymenoptera > Formicidae > Dinoponera > Dinoponera quadriceps. The sequence goes on along the minus strand of NW_014556042.1, from coordinate 364,253 downwards.
CATTTCGATCGATCGCGCGCGAATTTCTAACGTGAGCGATCGGAAGACAGAAGGAGGGAGAGAGGGAGGGAGGAAGAGAAAAACTTTCTTTCAGGACTCCGAAAGACGCATTCATTCACACGTAAAAATCACTTTACACAAGAACCGTTTGATTTAATTTTTTTTTAAATGAACGAGGCTCATTAGGAGATCTGAATAAAATTAATGAGATCAGGAGAGCGCAAGTGGACGAAATAAGAAATCGGGAAATTTCCGAACGCGACAGAAAGGGGACAGCGGCGGCGAAAAAAAAAGGAGCGTAACCGCGTTGTGTATCAAATGTAGCGGAATATCGGATGACCTTCCACAATCGAGATAGACTCCCCCGGGTGAAATCAACATATCGCCCTAGTTCGTGCCGTAACCGAATTAAAACGATAACTGACGCGTGTACGCCGCGCCGTTTCGAAATAAAACACACGTCGAGGGGCGCAAAATTGATCGCGCGGCGCGTCCAAAAATTTTCCCGAAAATTCCCGCAGCGGCTTTAATTCCGCGCCGTCGCGCGAAACGGGTCCTTTGTTTGATAAACAGGGGATATCGCGAGCGGGGCTCCCACTCGTCCCCGAGCGAAGGGCCGACCACCCACCTTCGCGCCGATGACGCTCGCCGTAGCGTCGAGCCTCGAAGGTCGCGCGTGTCGGCGATGAAAAAAAAAGAGCACATTTCGCGTGCACGTGGAGATTTTGAAGGATCCCCGATCTTGGACGGCGTAAGTTCAAGCGAAACAAAAGGCCGAACGGCGGACGCGTTGCACGAACATACGGCAACGCGCCCGGAAGGTAGAGACAGACGGAGAAACGAATCGCCAAAGCGAGCATCGATTCCGGTCGAAGGTCGAATGACCTTCGGCAAACTGCGAGAGCCGTGGCGCGGGGGCGGGGATTCCCCTGGGTGAAATCGACATATCGCCTTAGGTCGCGCCGAGGTAGTTCCGAGTTTCCAGTTATAAATTACGGGGTAGACGACCGAGTTCCATCGCTTTTTCTTCTTCTTCTTCTTCTTCTTCTTCCGGCTTGCTCGCTGCCCTTCTTTTTATACTTATTCTTATTCTCCTTTTCCTTGCTCCTCCTTCTCTTTCTCTCCCCCGTTCGTTCCACCGCTCGGCCCACCCTTTCTCATCGGCGGCGCCTCTCTCTCCTCTTTTGCCCCTCGCTCTCTTCGCTCGCTCCCTCGACTCCTCTTTTTTCTTTATTCACCTAACTGCCTCGCGGAAGCGGTATACTGCGTATCGGGGCAGCGTTCGAACCACGTGTGGTCCCCATTCATAAAACTGTCGATCCCCGACACGTGCACCACGCGCGCGAAACCCTCTCGTGGAAAACGAGCGCGCGCGCGCACAGCTATTTCGCCGGCCGATTTCCAACTTCGACCCTAAACTAAAATCCGATTTAAAGGAGCGCTGCCGACGGAGCGAAGGTCGGAAAACGAGGCCGCGATCTGCGCGCTCGCGTTTTCCCATTCTGTCTGAAACTCGTTTACGAAGCTCTCCGGAAAGAGACGCGGGCGCGTGCGTTTACTTCGTTTACATATTTCACACACGCGCATTTTGAATCCCCTCCTCCTCCTCCGTCTCCTCTCTTCCGGCTCTCCTTCTAATTTCATTTTGGCACTCCGCGAGTAAAAACTTAAAAATATCTCTCGCGCCCCCCGGAAGGGTTAACGAAAGGGGCAAGGAGCGTGTTCCTCTGAACGGTTTTGAAATATTTCGGATCGTTCGCGCAATATCACGTTAAGACTCCTGGTTCCTCGTGGCAAACATCCTTATTTGATGACGTCAGAAGCGAGAAATCGCAATGCCAAAATATATTACGGTATATGGGGAGAATAAAAGAAAGAATGCGCAAAAGATATGCACAAAATGGCAATCGTAAGCGATTCAACGTACTTGTAAAAATGTCCGGACGTTCTCCTTTAACCTGAATAATCAATAAATAACATAACAGAAATCATGAGAGTAGGTAGGTTAAAAACACAAGTTGCATGTTACACTAATTTTCGGCTATTTATCGATTGTTGGGGTTAAATGAAAGCGCCTGGATATTTTTACAAGCGTGCCGAATCAATCACCAGTGTCATTTTGTGCGTATATTCTTTTATTTCTACGTAATATACCGTAATATATATTGACATACAATTTCTCGCTCCTGACGTCATCAAAGAAGGACAGCCATAGCGAGAGCCCAGGACTCAAAGAATTTACAGGAAAAGAGAAACGATTTTCAGATAGTTCTCCCGCGATACAAATTGTTGCACAAACAAATGTTTAGTGGATTATACAGTTTTGAACTTTGCTGATTACGCGCAAGTGATAATATAGAGCGACGCGGAGTAAGTTGCGGCGGCTTTAATTAAGTCGCTGAATAAATGCCCAGCAGTGATTTTAATTACCCTACCAAATGCATGCTACAAGCGTAATTATACGTTTACATTGCTGCTTATGATTTTTTTTCTCGCTGTTTTTCTCTCTTGCGGCGTATTAATTAGAATGAAAGTACGACGTGACGCCAAATAAAAATGAATAAGGGGCGGCAGTGGGCGAAGAAGGGGGGAGTGGACATGCGCGAGCGTAAATAAGGTTGAAAATCACTGAGACGGTGAATTTGCGATTATGCTTTTCGCGTTATTACACTGAGAATCTCTTGCTTTTTTTTCCTCTCTACGCGCTCGCTTCTCTACACGCGTGCAATCAACGATCAACTGCGAAATCCGTCATTGTGTGCCGCGGAGTTCACGCGATTTCATTCGCTCTGTCTACTTTGCCGCGAAAAAAAGGAACAGAGAAGCAGAGAGAGAGAGAGAGAAAAGCAGTATAAGAGAGACGTTAAACCGACGCGAAGCGTTAATACGCTTATACGAAACTTCGCCGGGGTGAAAATTATTAACGGCGCGGCAAGACACCCGCGATAATATCCGCCGCAAAGAGAGAAAGGAAGAGAAAGAGAGAAAGAGGGAGATATGGACGCGCGTATATTCTTTTATTTTCGCGAGATTTACTCGCACACTCGCGCGCGTTACTCTCCTACGTTACGTCGCGAGTAATATTCGCGTTCGCATCCCACCACGCGCGTCGCCTTTTTATTATCGTCATCGCGCGCTATTAGTGGAACGTTAAATTCTATCGCGCTACGGACAATCGGGCATTAACGATCGCAAATTGCGCGTATGTAAATAGGATCGAAACGCGGAAATCAGTTGCGCCGTTTTCGATCGCGACCCATTGCTGCGACCGCGTTCCTCTCCTCCTCTCCCTCCTCCTCTTTACACCGAATACATCAGTCGCGTTAACTTTTGTTACACCGTTCGTCGCGTAGCCGGTGCCCTATCAAATTCCTCAAACCATACGCAGCTTTTACACGTCCGGCCCCTGCTCCCCCCTCCCCCGGGGGGGCCATTACTAGGTGCCGAATTTTCGATATCAGCCTGGTACCGGCGGCCGGTTCCACCGCGGTATTGGATTACAACACTCGAACGATAACTCGGGCCCAACAGCGGCGACCGATTTTTGGTCGAATGTTCGCGACCGTATTGGATTCGCCGAGAGCGAAATTCTCCCATAGTGTTTCACATCGGTTGATTATAATATCGGGGTACGGTAATATGCTTACTCTGCGATAATCTAACGATAATAACGTTGTAGTTGCGCGTCGTTACGCAAGGATAACGATTGAAAGCGTGATTTCGACTTTGAGCATATGTGAGAAAAATGAAGAGAGGATATACACGGAGGATATAATCTCCCGTTTGCCGTGCGGTATATGAGCGAATTATAATTTAATTCTTACAAGATGTGCAATTTACATTTTCGTTATACCGTTCGACTTTGTACGGCTGCACGTTGCGCACGTGCGCTTTAAAGTACAGCGCACACGCACGCGCCAGATTAAATTTATCTATTCCCGGCACGAGTATGCAAGGAACGGGTGATACCGGAATGCGAGAAGAACGAACGACGAACGAACGAACAGGAATGCAGGGGCAGCACCCTACCCCCTGGCGTTTCGTTCGTTTGGTTCGAGAGCCGAAGGAACGAAAAATTAGGATTTACTGGCGCTCTCTCGCACCCGATCCTTCCGTTAAAAATCATTAGAGGAGAAGGTGGTATTATGCCCATTTATATTTTGCACGATCACTTTGTCAACAATCAGTATTTTAAGTTGAGGACTGATTGTATTTGTTAAAGTTGTTCAATCGATTTTCGACCAAAAGTTATGAAATATTTAGTGCTTAGAATTAGTTGCTCAGAATTATAGAGCATTATTTATAAAAGTGTGGCGACACTGCATAATGAGTTGAAGAAAAACAGGTATGATAATATGACCCTTAACTAAAATAGACTTAAAAAGTTGGTTTTGTTTAAAATAACACAGTGCTTTGTTACGAAATTGTATGTGTATTCAAAATAAACCCTTAGAAGGGATAACAATGAATATAACGTGAATTTTTAATGTAGATATTGATTTATTTGACAGATACAGATACAATTTGTCAGAAGGACAGCAATGCAATGTGAACAGAAGTGCAATTAGAATAGACTTATCGAAGAACTATTTCGATATGAGAACTTTGAAAAAGAGGTCGTATCATCAGCACTCTTAGGGGATCACATTAGCAAAGTGCCATGCTATTGTTTAATTTTGCATAACTCGAATTGTGTACAGCCGAATGGAATATTAAGTAATGAACGCTCAAATATACATATATTTGTGTAATAATACGTTCATGTTTAAGAAGAATGAAGAAGCATATATAATTAATTATTCAAATGTACCTTGAAAATGTTTCGAAATGCCCAAAATTAAAAATGCATGATAACAAATGACGATTATTATGTATTGGCAAATTAGCGTCACAACATTACGGCGGGCTACTAAATAAATGATACCATAAGTAATCGCTAGAATTTACCATCTAATCTAATAGTGGAGACATTAAGAGGGGCCATAATGCGAACACATGCCATAGTACCACCTTTATCGAAATTGATCGTTCAAAGGAAAATTTTCCGCGATAAGCGCATTTCAGTAGGTGTTTTCTATTTAGTGACACAAGTCGACACAAGTGTTATTTTGTCTTTGTTCCGTACTATTCAATGAGTAATAAAGATAAGATGACGCTTGTGTCACCAAATGAAAAGCACTCAATATCAGCCTAATGTAAAAACACACGTCGGCGCATATAGTGGTCATTTGACGAGCGATTCGCTCCGCGAGTACGATGACACACCCCCCCTTTGGCCTTTTCGCGATTGACTCCTCACCGTTACGATACCCGCGGTTTAATGAGATTCACAAAGCAACGTACGCACACATACGCTTTCGGCAGCTCACCTCCGCACGCATCTCTCCTCCCTCTCTCGTACGAGGGTGCGTGTCGGCGGCGCTTTGAGCGGCGTTAGGTGATTCCGAGACGCAGCGACAGGTAGAAGGCAATCAGAGTCTCCGGCCTAATCATATTGATGGGCGTTGCGCTATTCGAGACATAGTGCGCCGGTGAGAGCACAAGGCCCGGCAATTTCTCTCTCGAGAAGGGCGAGAGAGGGGGGAGAGAGAGAGAGCACATCGATAACCTCATCGATATGTATATTGCTTTGTTAGCATAGTAACAGGCTTGATCCCACGGCTCGGTTTTGCCGCTCCTGCGGCGCACAAGACGAGGAGGAGGACGCGTCGCGTTGCATTATCCAATCGCCACTTTGTAATTCGGTCGCGCGACGCGGTCGTAACATTCGACAACCGGCACCATCCGCTCTCCGAGGAACGGACTCCGATCGGTGGAAGCTGCGAGAACCGGCTAATCGCCGAAAGAGACGTTCCATACAGATGCGCGCGGCGTGGCTATCGCCGCACCGGATCTCCGAGTTCTTTCCTATCGGACGTTACGAAACGACTCGGGCGCGATTGTGCAAGATTGTGGCGATTACGTCGCCACTCAGCCCGGTAGGTAGGCAGGCAGGTACGGTAGGCAGGCGGAGATATGGGTAGAATCCTGGATCCGCCGATACGATACTTTAAGTTCCGCCGCGGAAATGTGTAGATTGAGCGCTCGGTTGCGCAACAGCCCGCATCGTTATGCAACATCGCATCACACGCGCGTACGCTCGCGTGTGTAATTCCATCGCGATGTAATATTGAATATAATTGTAATGTGATAGATATATATATGACGGACATGCGTGTGCATTTTTTCTCGCATCGTATCGCGCTATATCAAAATTCGGACGTAGGAAAATAGGAGCGTGTTGTATCTGCCCGAACTTTTGGCGGTCCCGTCGTTGGCTTTAACCCCGGACGCGGGGCGATACTTTCGCGCCGATTTACTAGCGGCGTCGCCGGCCCGCCCGACGACGCGACGTGACAAATATCGACGTTATAAATAAACAAGCCCGTTACCGACGGGGTGTGCTCTATCTCGGCGTAATCAATTATTTTCGCGGCGGTTTACATCCCGATCGATAATTTATAGCCCACCAGTGATAATGCCGCGAGGATCCACGGTATAATTACGTATACGCAGCAATTCCACTTTGTGTAATTGCACTTTGAAGATCTCCGCCGCATTACGGGAGTTTAATTAAACCTTTAACCCATATCTGCCTAACGTCGTCCCTACCTACCTACCTATCTACCTACCCTAGCTGGCGGAGCTTGCCTAGGACAGCTCATATTCGAATTAATTCGTAATAGCTACAAAGCTGTGTGATACGCAGCGACATTCCGCTATCTGGCGTATCCGTGGAAGGATCACATCCCTCGTTGGAAGATTCATAAGTTCGGAAGATGTAGCTCTCCCTCTCTCTCTCTCTCTTGCCGTGACATTCCATGACTAACGAAATAGCTGAAACCTTTGGCAGCACGTCTACTCTAATATCATTTTATTAACCTCCTCGAAACGCGTCGACATGCTAGGTGGACCGGTCAACGATGACTTCGTGTCACCCCACCGAAACGGACGCACGACCCGTCCCAAATTCGAATCGAGTGTTGAAAGTACGGAAGAAAATAAGAAGGGCGCGCGAGATTGTGCGAGGTCTCGGCTGGATACGGAAGTGGCCCATTACGGTATCCGGCGAGGTTGCGTCATTAGCTAAGCACCGAAGACGCCTGCCCCTGTTTATCGCTGATTCCTCTCAGAGGGAAAGGGGGGGGGGAAGAGGGAGGGAGGGGAGAGAGAGAGCTCGAAGCAGGGTCTTATCGACGAAATCGATTTTCGCTTCAGCCTTGTTAAGCCGAGCAGGTAGCTAATCCACTGTCGCATCTCGCGACTGTCGAGAAGTTGAGAATAATCTCCCGTCGTTTGGCTCTTCAGATTCCTCCCTCTTCTCCTNAGACCCTGCTTCGAGCTCTCTCTCTCCCCCCCCCCCCTCTTTCCTTCGCCCACCTTCGCTTCATCGTCGTTTTAAAGCGGACAAAGGACACCGGAGAGGAAGGGGGAGGGGGGGGGCACCCTATCTCTCGCTCTCTGTCTCCATCCTTGTCGACGTCTTTTTCCCCCTCTGTCTTCCTCCTACCCCTAGCCAGCCGCCCTATCGCACTTCTCGTCGCGCCGTTCTCTTAATCGCTCGAGCACCGACGACTCGTCTCGCGGTCGAGGCGCGATAATCTCACCACGGACCTGTAACGCTGATCGATCGGCCGATCGAGAGCGGCTGTCGCCGTTCTCTCCTCTCTCGTGCCGGCTTTCAAGAAGCCCACTCGATTTTCATGTAATTCAAATGAAGCGTACGCCGCGTTGTCGTGCCCGCCTGACGCCGATCCTCGATTCCTCCTTCGCCGGCGAGCGATCCCTCGCACGCGCCGAAACCGGAAGATCTGGTGGAAAATCACGGCGTACACGTCGTATGTATGGTATACAATCATCGATGGTACAGTAAGAATCATAAAACGCAGGCAAATAACAAGATAAAGACCTACACATGCATCCCGAAATTTTTTATTCCATTTCAAGTCTTCGATAACTTTCTCAATTTGTAGCATCAAAAAAGCACAACAGAAGAACACTTTTGAATACTTAATGTAGGACTGAATTAAACTTAAAGTGGAACTGAAATTCCGACTCGGGGTGTGAGCGATTCCACCGATATTGCTCGCGGTGTCATCGCGAAATCGACGCTGTTGTAATCCGAGAGAATAATTTCTGTCAGATTTTCGATACACGTTATCCCATGCCTCGGAGTAACACTAATATTACACGGTACGTTGATATCCATTTTACACGGTTATTTTCTCTCTCTTTTACGAATATACGCGCGAGCACACGCGGAAAAAGGGGCGCAAGCCGCGAGAGACATTTTTAAATGGCGGCCCGCTCGGTCGTCGATCGCCCGACAGCGAGGGGACAGACCCCGGAAAAATGTTCCCGCTGTTTGTTAAGAGCGCGATTCACGGTGCCTTTTAATAGGGGGAGGGGTGGAGAAAACGGTTGAATGAATCGGCGGCGATGTGTTTCACACACGCCCACACACCCTCTTCTCGGTCGGCCGGAAATACTCGGCGGAGGATACGCGAGAGTTCGGAGTCGATATATCGGATATACACAGCCAGCGCGTGTACCCTCCACCCCGGCCTAGGTCGGTCCAATCAAATTTTATGATTTGTATCCATCTCGCATCTCGCGCTCCTGACCTACCGCTAGTCGTTCCAGTGATAGTGCTCTCTTTCCGCTGTTTTTTTGCTCGCTCACCCCTCCGCTTTTGCGCCGTGCTGTGGCTGTGCCGCCGCTGCTGCTGTGCGCCGCCCCACACTGCCGTGCTTTTATCGAAAAAAGGGAGAGTGACTTCGAAAGTCAATAACCGGGATCCGCGCCAAGTGTTTTTAATCTCCTCATATTGTACCCCGACGTTTGCCGCGATCGTCATCGACGCGCGAGACCCGAACGTACGTACGTAACGTACGTGCGTGCGTGCGCGATCCACGCATTCGTTCATTTCGTGCCCGAAGACTATAAAAATACAGCCTTCGAAATAACACGTATTACACACGTGACCGTTATTATTGCATGGGGAAAAAATTAGTCTTAAATCAATGATAGATATTCTCATGTGTATAAGCAAGAATATTATGTTCTTAGAAGATTTTTCGTCTTGATTTGATTGAATTTTTATTGATACAAATATGTTGCTTGCACTCAACTCAAGATCATAAATCTTGTAAGAATATTATAATATTCTTGCTTATGTATAAGAATATTTATCATTGAGACTATATTTTTTTCTGTGCGCACTTTTTCATATATATTAGAACAAGTTAGATTAGTTAGTTAATTATTAAACGGAAAAAATCTCAGTTAATATAAAATAGGTATCGGAAAAAAAACTTAATGACGAAAAATGACAAAGAATAATGTTTTTTACTGTCAAAATGCATAATCTCCGCGATGATAGCCGTTCGGAAAAACACGAAGCACGAAGCAGCAGCGCACAACTAATCAGCATCGCAGAAAAACAACAACAATGTTTTCAGTAATTTCGACTTAACACGTCTTTTATAGAGAAGGACTGGAACGACACACATATGTGCGCTATTTGGTTAATTATTATTACAAGGAAAAAATCTCAGTTAATGTAATTAAATATAGGTATCAGACTAAAAATTTTTTTTTAGAAAAGGATCACGGAAAAAAAGAATAAGCTCCCACAACTAAAAACTAGCTATCCATATAGTACAACTGAAATTTAGTCACCAGACCAGAGTTTTTGGTTATGGGAGCTAATTTTTTCTTTCCGTGTACGAATATAGTCGTAAAAATTAGTTTCCACAGTTAAAAACTAAGTCTGGTAATTGAACAAACGAAACTGGTAGCTAAATTTCAATTGTATCATACGGATAACCAATTTTTAGCTGTTGAAACTAATTCTTTTTTTTCCGTAATTTGTTTAAAAAGCGATTAATACTCGATACGCGTGTTTCGCCGATAGTTAGCTTCTCCGACGAAACCGTGCGTGAGTCCCGGCCGCATCGAGAACAGTCCCGTCGTCGGCAGACGATCCCTCGACGTCAGCATACTTACTAAAATTATTATCGCTCGCGATTTTCATTCCGGGTGTGCGCGCGTAGCCACGGACTCCTGGAAAAGTCGGGCGCTGCGCGATTCTTTCGTGGGAAAAGCGAATGAATACGGGGGTCGAAGAGAGAGGAGGGTGAGTGGGAGAATCGCGAAAGCCCCGTTGCTGCTTTCAGCCTTTTGTGAGCCGCGGGCGAGAACGTAGCGGGCGATCGGCCAGAGAGATCGGCCAAGAAAGAAAGGAAGAAACGAGATAAGCTCGGTCGCTGAAAAAGGGCGACGCGAAAGGATGCGACCCAAAAAGTGCCGTCTCTCCACTGGAAAGGAGAGCGAGCATTCTCGAAATCGGAGCGGGCGTTTCGCGTCTGATTACGAGGCGGTGTGGCACCGACAACCTCCTACGGGAGGGTGAAACAGAAAGAGAGAGAGAAAGAGAACATGAAATAGAGTAGTCGGCGGGTACGAGAGAGCACGGTTCGACGCGGAACGAAACGGAGGGGCGACGAGGGTTGGAAAGAGAAACGACCCTTCCTTCGAATCCCCAAAGCGAGACGACGCGACGCGGCGACGAGACTTTGACCGAGTTTTCAAGCGACTCCCGCGGCGAGAGAAGCGAAGTAAGCGAGCGAGCGAGCGGGCGAGAGAGAGGGGGAAAGGAGGGAGAGGGGAATCGCATGTTATAAGGGAGGGAAGAGGTCCAGACGAAGGGAGGGAATCGAGCGCGCCACCCCCGCAGACGACCTCGCCGTCGCCGCTCTTCGTATCGCCTCGTTCCGTCTCGCCTCGACTCACATCGTCGAGCGTAAACCATTTACGATGCCCCGTGCCAAAAGTCACGCTCGCCGATTCGCAACTTGCGTTTCGGCTCGCGCATTACGCGCTCGGCGAAAAAAGAATGACAAAAGGCGATCGGCGACCGGCCCGGAGGAGGAAGAAGACCTTCCCTCCGCGAGAAAAAGACGAGACGCGCGCAACCGCGAGTTACGGCGGTACAAGCGGCGGTACGAAGGTTCTCTCGCGGTCGTACAACACACTCGTTCCTTCCTCCTTCGTTACGCGGCATCTCTGAAAAGGGAGAGGAAAAAAAAAAGAGGAAAACGCGGCACCGCAACGAACTCGAACTTTATTCGAGAAAATTTCCGCGTTCCTGTGAGGCGAGTCGAATCTCGGGGAACGGTTATTTGAGAGGGAGACGCGAGATCGGGAAATTCTCAAAAACGCGAACGTCGTCGGGTGTGCCGAGGTGTAGGAGTAGTACTCGAAATGTTCGTCGAGGGGCCGGATTAAATTCGCGTTCGCGAGATCGCCGGCGAGGTTCGGTAAGAAGAATTGGCAACGGCACGGCGCACCGCGTCGCTGCCATCGACGATATCAGTTTAACGAGCGTCGTAAGGCGAGCAACTTTGATACCGTTTGAAGTGTCTCGGTGACATCGCCCGCGCGCTATATATCCGCCATCAACGACTAATATTTCTCCGACTTTACAGCGCGCGCGCGTGATAACTTAAGCCGAAACGCCGCGTAATCCATAAATCCCGACTTGGCAGGAAGCGCAGTTTAGCCGGTATCTAGTGCCAGAGGCGATGCCGGTCTTATTTACGACAGAGTCGCAAAAAGTCACTTATTTATGGGGAACTGAATTAAGGAGATGCGATCGTGTAACGTACGTACGTTATGCCCGCCGTACGCCGCCGAACCGCCGTACGCCACCGACCGTAGAAATTAATGTCGAGTTATTCACACGCTCGACGCGCCGTATTCGAAGGAGAAAAACGACGAGTCGCGGCCGCCTTTTCAAACGTTTCGCGCGTTTGTGTGCATGTGCGCTCGCGAGACCGAGCGAACGAATAAGCGAGCGAGCGCCACGTAATCTGAAGTCCCTTGAAAACCTCGCGACCGGATAAAGAGAGGCTTGATTAAAAGTTTACACGTGTAAGATGTAATTGAAGGGCCCCGGCGCGCTAATGCCGAGCCATTCGAGAGAAAACCGCGAGGAATTTTTCGCCGCGCTCGTCTTCCGCGAGAACCGCGGACGGGAAACCAAGTCGGTGTCCGCGTTGAATTATCATTTCGAACTTATCACTTCGGAACTTTGCCACTTTATGACTAATGATCGAAAAAATTCGAAAGATTCATTCAACGTCGTTATTACTTCTCTCTCTCTCTCTCTTTGTCGTTACATCGTGTACGAAAGTTTTCCAGAGCGCGTAGATAATTTCCAAGCGTCAACAAAATTCACGCTTACACACTTAGCGCAATTTAATTTCTCATCCTACTTTCCTACGCGCGAATTATTTGCGCCCTTGCGCATATTTATTTATACGCGCGCGCGCGCGCCCCGGGACCGGATACGCGTTTATAGGCGGTCAGAGCGAAGTTACGAGGCGCGATAGTCGCGGCCGGGATCGGCGAATTGAGAGAGATCCGGCATAATTGTAATTTAATTACGCACAGGTAGCATAGATCGCGGCCGTGGCCGGCGCATAAACATATCCTTGGCGAAATTAGGTGAGAGAAGCAGCGCCAGTCTCCGTGTCGCCGCACTTAACGTCGTTTTGCGCGGCGAGTCCGGTGCCGACGGTGGTAATTAATGCCGGATTACTCACGCACGCGACAAGGCGTGACGCGGGGAATACGTGGAATTTTAATGCGAATATATCGAGAGAGCCGAGGGCTTCGGGAGCTCGCCGCGCGTTAATTGAGACGCGGCGTAATGAAGCGCGGTCTTTAACGCCCGCCCGATATATCCACTTTGATCGTCACGAATTTATCCTTCTTGATTCGCGGCGCGATATTTCGTAATCGTTTTAATTCGACATCCGACGTTTCTGCTTTTTTTTTTCTTCTCTCACCTTCGTCCTTCGCGCGAGGCGAGAAAGGTGGCGCGTCACGAACTGAATGAAGCGCTCTCGCGCGCGTGTCTTGCGAAATCCGCCTGGTTAATGGAATACGCCGCTGTATAGTACGCGCGGATCGTTTATCGCCCGACGTCGACCGCGCGTTTAATGTCGTTTGAACGACGGGAAGATTTATTTCGCGCTTGTCGCGGCGGGGACGCACGCCAGGAATGAATTAACGGGTCGCGTTCTCGCTCGCGAAAGGGCGCCGCCTACTCTCTCCGGTGAAAATCGCTCGTTCTCGGGCGATACTCGTCTGGGCGGAAGATCGAAGGACAAGGCTACCCGGTGACGATCGCTCACCAATTCTCGAAAGGAACGCACTCTGTGCGAAAGTAAAAGAAGGATTTGCTAACAATTACCAGGACTTCGTGTATGTGTTTCAACCAAATGTTTGATTGCTATAACCAAGTCATTTAGTTTCGTATATTATATCATAATAATATATAGAAGAAGAGAAGGTAGTATTATAGCTCTTCACTGAGAAACCCATTTAGTTGATTCAAATAAAATTCTTGTTTAGATATAGGCAAACAAATGTTTTGGTTGTAAGAATTAAAATTCGGTTCTCTGAACCAAATTGTTTTTTATTTCCGTTTTAGAGAAACAAATTGTGATTTTTCACAACCAAAACATTTGCTTGTCCATATCCAAATAAGAATTTTGTTTGAATCAACTAAATGGGATTCTCAGTGCACAATAGCCGACATTTGTCACGACACTGTATTTTTATTTTTGGGCGTTTCGAAATATTTTCAAGGTATATTTTAGTATTTAATTGTGTATACTTCTTTCTTTTTAAATTTGAGCGTATTATCACACAAATATATGTACATTTGAGTGATTTGGTCGTTACTTAATATCTCATTCGGCTGTAAACATTTCGAGTTATGCAACGTTAAATAACAGCATGGCACACCTTTGCTAATGTGGCCCTCTAAGAGTGCTGATAATACAATCTCTTTTTCGAGGTTTTCATATCGAAGTAGTTATTCGATAAGTCGAATCTAATATATAATTTACTGCTACATTTCTGTCTGTACTGCACTGCTATCCTTCTGACAGATTACATCTTTTGACAAGTAAATCAGTATCTATATTAAAAATTCACGATATCTACATAAAACATTCATTGTTATTTCTTTTAAGAGTTTGTTTGAAATACATATATAATTTTGTAACAAAATACTGTTATTTTAAACAATATCATCAATTCTTTAAATCTATTTTAGTTGGGGGCCACATTATCACCTTTGTTTCTCTTCAACTTGTTTCTCTTCAAATGCAGTGTTGCCACATATTTTTGTATAATGTCCCAAGTAATAAATATTTCATAACTTTGGGTCTAAAATTAATTGAATAACACGAATGCAATCGTTCAGTGCTCAACTTAAAATACTGATTGTTGACAAAGTTATTGTATAAAATATAAATGAGGGGCCACGCCTTTTCCTTTACTATGATATGGTACATAGAATTAAATAATTTGGTTACATTAATATAATTTGGTTAATAATCAAACATTTGACACATATTCTTACCAAATCTTCGTAATTATTATCTTTTCTCAATATATCTCAATATATCTTCACACGCAGTGAGGCCAAATTTGCGAAGACGCGAAAAATTAACGAATGACTCAACGAGAGTGTGAATTAATTGATTGATTAATTAATTTACCTCGACCTTCGTGCGTGACGACGATCGTTACAAGTCCTGGAGATGTTCTCCACTTAGTAATTCGTAAAAATGTATAATCTACGGAACGAACGAACCGTACCTCGTTATCGTCGCGTTCCCACGATAACGGTATAATTCGCAGGACCGATTCTCAGCGGCGCGAAGGAGAGACGACACGCGGCGGAGGATACGCAGAAGCGGGCTTTACATAAGACTCACGTCAGCAGTCACGTGCGATTACACGTAAGACTCATTTTCGCATATTTGCGGCGAGGAAAATTGGGCGCGCCGCGATAACGTTGGCGTCAGAAGGTAACAATAACGGTAATCCGTCGTCTTCGCGATNGATGCCGCCGAAGAACCCCCCCCCCCTCCCCCTAGTTCAACGTAAATACATGGAGAAGCGGCCGATACTTCGACGTGTGTACGTGTCTTTACGTGATCACGAAACGTCAGGCGGACGCCGCAAGCGTGAAATCGCGTCGTGACTAATTCGCCGTTAAATTAATGAACCCGTATCGCACTCGCGTCCTTTGGGGATTTATTTCGACGCGGATCGATCTGACCGAATTATACCGCGGAAACGACGCGCTTCAACTCCGTTACAGGGTGTCTTTGTCGCTCGAAATAAGACTTAGAGCGTCTCGAAAATAATCTCCGGAGATATCGGACCGCCCACAGGCATCTCGATATCTTAAACTCGGCGACATGTCCGATATATACGGCCTGTGACGACCGGTCTGTGGAATTAAGAGAAATGCACAGATCGTGCAAATGACGGCGAATTCCTACATTTGAAATCTCCGATGAATGCACATACCAGGAATGCCATGAAACGTAGCCACCTATCAAACTCCGAACCCCCTCCCCCCCCCTCTCTCTTTCTCTCTCTCTCTCTCTCTCTCTCCACGCTCGCTGCCATTCATTCGTACGATATCGCCCTGTCTCTGCTACGATTTTGCCGGATGTTGAATGCAATTGATACAGCGTTTCGATACGGCGTTTCACCTTGTTCGCTACTTCGCTAAGATTATTCCGGATCGCGATCACGTCTCGTTGCTATTCTGAAACTTCGTGGAATCGCATTTGACGCTAGCGAAAGAATCCCCAGCTCGATTAACGCACTGCCGGTTTAATTTCTAACCACGTCATGTTGCGCTGATTTCATCATCGACTCCTTAATTAATACGTACGACTGGAATAAGAGAGGGGGAGGGAGAGAGAGAGAGAGAGAGAGCCGAAATGTCGCCGAAGGCGCGTAAAAGACGAATAAATGTCCTCGCTTACGAACGCGTCGCGCAAACGGGATAAATTAAGTAACCAAGGGCGAAGTGGATCGGTGAGTAATTAGATTCGGCCTGGATGCATGGCGAGAGAGAGATAGAGAATGGGTGGGTGGGTGGATGGGTGGGTGGGTGAGTGAGTGAGTGAGTGAGTAAGAGGGAGAGAGAGAGAGAGAGAGAGATGGCGAGAGAGAACGGCGCTGAGGGCATCAACCCATCAAACTTCGAGGTACCGCGCGTGCGAATACATGCGCGAGATCGGTACGCGGGAGAGAGTGAGAGAGAAAGAGCAAGGGCGAAGGAGGGTATTGTCTGCTCTTCACCGACGGATATTCATGGGCGACTTTCGGAAACTTGTCGAGAATCACGCACCCCGCTTCACCCCGTTCGCAAGATTCTTCGGAGTGCTCTCTCTCTCTCTCTCTCTCTCTCGGCGCACAGAGGCGTAGCAAAGTGCACGACTCTCAGTGGCGACGCGTCGTCTTTTTATCTCTGCTGCACCCCGCGCAAACTCGATCAATTAGTGATCATCGTTCGTCGTGAATAATTGGGATCTGTGGATCTCGGCACTCGGCCCGTTCGTAAAGGGGAATATATCGGATTCGTAATCGCAAATCGTAACTGAAGATCAAAATTGATTTTCTCGAAAAACAAGGTCTCGCGAAGAAGAGATTTGCTCCACATTTCGATCTTTGCGTGAAGACTCTCTCTGTTACTTCGTTCTGCTACCATTACGACCGGAGATATTTGGGTATAATACAGTATATTAATATGTTCATTTTAATTATGCAGTATCACGTATCCTCCGATACATTCGACGAATTTATCAGAATCGATCGCGGTTGAAGCGTACTAAATATGAGTGCCGATCTACCGAAGTCACTCTCGATCGACGACGATATCGTCGATAAAAAATGAACATCGCGCTATCTTTATCTTACGGACAGGTAAGATTCGTTTCTCAAAGTCGCAGCTCTGCGCTACGCCTTTGCTCACGCGGTGCCACGTGTTCCGGACTCCTCAGCTTCTCTCTCTCTCTCAAACTCTCCGCGCGGCTAGGCGTTTCGCGCCGAATTCCGCAAAGTTTCGCGTCTCGCGCGCGCTGCTCGCACGCTGCACCGTAATCGAGCCCCTCGACTCGGGCAAATCCTCCCCCATTTACGAAGTTACAACGAGGGCCCGGTAGGGAGTTTGAAACATTCGCGAGACCTGTCCCGCACTCGTCGCTGTCGCGCGCGTCGTCGTCGGAGGGGAAAGAAAAGTTATTACGCGGAACAAACGCTCCGCTCCCCGTCTGCGGTCTGACGCTGGCACACTCTCACACGCGGCGAGGGCTCGGTATCGATATTTCGTCGACTGCGAATCGGAGACTCGGAGAGCGAGGAAGGCTGCGAGTATTCTTCGAATTACTTTTCCACCGATGACAATCCGCACGTTCTACTGACGTAGGAAATGGGAGCGCCGAGAGAAGGAAGCGACACTAGTGTATTGGGCTGACTAAAACGTTCGATTCCACTTTCTGCTTTCTTTGGAGGATAAACGCAGAGAGTTTACTGGTCATCTTACACAACAAAGGCATACGAGACGCTGCGGGAACGTTGGCGAAGAATCGTCGACAGCGTCGACGATCACTCGGCCGACGAGTAATTGATTTCCATTGAATGCGAAAGAGGGAAATTGGCTAAAGAAATTGGTTAAAAAATTAATCCCAATTTTTTGACACGCATTGAATAATCGGTTTGGTTGCATCGATCGAAAAACGAACGATCAATTGCGATTTGGTTGAAGGAAGCAACATTTCTGGTTGTAAAAACAAAATTTTGCTTCTTTCAACCAAATCGCACTTGATTGCTCGTTTGTCGATTAATGCAACCAAACTGGTTTCTTAGTGCATTCGATATCTATCGATATTTATATTACTAAAGTATCGGTATGTTTCTTTTCGAATCTCGCACTGAGAAACCGATTTAGTTGACTCAAACAAAATTCTTTTCTGGATATGGATAAACAAACATTTTAGTTGTGATGAGTAAAATTTGGTTCTCTGAATTAAACCTTTTTCATTCTTATTTCAGAGAACTAAACTTTTCGTTCCAAACATTTGTTTGCCCATGTCCAAACAAAAATTTTGTTTGAGTCAACTAAATCGGTTCCTCAATGCGGAGAATACTTAAAGATAACATACGCTCGACGCGGTGGCGAAGCGCGCTTTTCTATTACACCGTTGTTTTTCCTACATTCCGCGGAAACGTCATGCGATCTTTCCCGCCGCGATGAAAAGTGCACGATTGCGGCAATGCGCGCGCGTCCCGATGACGCGTATACATATGCAATTAAGGACACGTTCGAAGCGCACCTTGCCCAGGCAGCAGCTCTTTCTCCCGCAAATATTCTTACGCCGCAGAGCAAACGTCGCGCTAATTGCTTGCTGAATGGCGCGATTTTTCTTTTCTCTACGTGTAATCCGGCAGGTTGAATATATCGCGTTCCCGAGCCAAGGACGCCGCTCGGGCTTGATATTCAAATCGACAAGTTCGAGTCGCTCGATTAATCCGCCGCCTCGAAGTTGCATCCCGCACTTTTGCGCGCCGAGCAAATTTCGCTTCCAACTTTTTCGAAGCGAGTTCGCGACGACCGCTCCGCGTTTGATCGCCGGCGGGGCACGCGTTCAGCATATTTAAGGGCTAAATTAGAGGTCGTAGATTAGAAGACGTTATTAGGACGATATAGCAAAAAACCGATGAAAATAGCGCGCACCAGATCGGGTGAAACAAAGGGATTACCGTATCCACTTTATCTTCACGTGAAAAAAGAAAGAGAGAGAGAGGGCCGAAAGCGAAGTTGCGTGGCGTGCGAAACGATAAGTCGCTAAAAGCGTAAGCGCGCTTAACGTCACCATGAAAATTAGACGACGAGCGAAAGTTACGCAACTTAATGACGGCGAAAGGAGGCGAGGCGCAATTAGCCTTGCGCGCGCGAAACACACCGCGAAGCGAAAGTCGAAAAAAAGAGTCGAAGAAAGAGACACTCGTGCAGGCGGATCGTCGTCTCTGCCGCCGCTCTTTCCTCCTTGGTCGTATCCATTCTGCGAGAAATTTTTCAACGCCGCGAATATTTTATCTGGCGCGAGGAGAGCGGGGGGAGAGGGGGTGACAAAATTCTCGCCGGTCTCGGATACGAGGATCGGCGAGATTTCAGGACGAGAGTAGAGCCTAAGTGATATCCCCCGGTTCATCCACCCAAGTCGATGTATGCGCGATTCAACCAATTCTCCGCGGGTTAATTACACAATTAATTCTACGATTATATCGGCCCACAATACGGTAACATTATAGTACTCCGCAAACCGCATTTAATAGGGCTCAGCGTAGCACGCACGATAATTCATCTTCGATCCGTGCTTTTTTCTCCTCCCTCCCACCTCACTCCGCCCTGTTCTGGTCGTGCGTGTACATAGGTAGCCCACAACTATCGTTCGCGAACTACTCTCGAGGTTATAGATAGACCAGACGACGAAATAGCTGTTGCAAGCATATAGCCGTTCTCCCGATCGATGTTCCTTTAACATCTGCTCGACTGCGACTCTTAATAGCTGGTGCATTTTATTAAAATAGCGGTGTCGGGGGAAAAAATTTTCTCAGGAATTCGCAGCAAAAAATTCTCCTCACGAGTCGAAATTCTCGTTCTAAATATATGTGAGATAAGCCAATGTTATATAATCTAATAAAGATTAACGAGGAGGGGGGTAAATGGATAAAAGTAGTAATATATTTTTATTCTCATAATCTCTTTCTTTTTTTTTTGGCGTTCGAGGTCTCGGTGCAATTTTTGAAAGCTCTTAAAAGGGCTGATAAGAAGCCATAAAAGTAAGAATAACTTGTGTGTGTACAATTATATTATTTATAAATAGAAATTGAAATTTGGATCCTGTACTATATCAAGGTTAAGCAGAAATGAAGAAAGCGTCGGAAGATGTAAACGAGATCTGATTCGCAGTCCGAGGAACATTAGGTCTGTTCGTTTTCGCTGCATCGCTGAACTAGTGCGAAATAAGTTGAAGCGAGACAAGTATATATTTTCTCACTTCAACTTATTGCACTAGTTCAGCGGTACAGCGAAAACGAACAGACCTATTGTCAAACCCGATTTTTCATTTTCTGATGAACTTGCGGCTTAAGCCAGCGGCACACGATACTTGTTTTCGTGTTGGATTGCTTGCTGGATAGAAATACTGGGTTCTGATTGGTGTATTTCCAAAAATAGATGACAATACACCAATCGAAACGCAGGATTTCCATCCAGCAAACAACCAGTACGAAAATAAGCATCGTGTTCCACTAAGGTCTGTTCGTTTTCGCTGCACCGCTGAACTAATGCAATAAATTGAAGTGAGAAAATATATACTTATTTCGCTTCAACTTATTGCACTAGTTCAGCGAAAACGAACAGACCTACTGGCTTTAGGCTTGACCTGATGGTTATGTAAAAATTATATTTTTTTATTCATGGTTAATCATTAAGCTCTAAAAGTTACCACTACGACTACTATTAATTTAATGATCAGACACAAGTATAAAAACACAATTTTTGTCTTATCATCAGTTTAAGTCTAAGCCACAAGTTTACCAGAAAATTAAAAACCGGACCTTAGACGTAAAAATCAACGTTTGCAAGACTTACACTAGATCCTGAAGCCAATATTCAGCCAATATAGCTGTACATTATTTTGCAATTTTTGAGATGACAAATAATTAATAACATAATTACAGATTCATACTCATGATCCTTATTCGACTGCTTGGGTCAACACTAGTGTCGTACGAAACAAGCACGCGCAAGATCGACAAATTAATCCGAGATATTCGCGAAACTGCAATTATGTCAAGCCACAATTTGTCAAGTAACAATTACGAGAGCCGGCCTAAATTTCAACTCGGGCATCTCATTATTCTCGATGAGTTCGTCAAGCGATTAAAGTCCGACTTAAATTGAAAATTCTCATAAAAATGGTATACCTGAAAACATACAACATATCCATCTCTCGGCGTCTTGCTTCCTCCATCATGGCTTCCCATTGCAGCATTCTGCGCTCCCAGCTGTTTTGTCACCTTGGAAACTCTCGTTGCACTGACACTGACACTCGCGATAAATATGACGATTTGACCGAAGAAACGCACGCTCTAGTTAACGCGATGCCTGCGAGAGAGCCGGATTTAGTGTTGCAAGATTCGACGCGATCGCACGACGCAAATCGTAACGTACGCACCGACAACACACACTCCGTGACGCACGCTCGGCCATTCGAAACGTAACGGCAACACTGAACGAGGCAGTCGACACGTTCGCGCGAGGATCGGTTTGACCGCCTTGAAGGTCCTGAATGTTTGGGAACGCGACGGTTGCTGTAATCGCAAGCATCCGTTCGGCACTGAGCGACGACGCCGACTGAAAGGTGGGGGTGATCCTTGTGTTTTGGTGCTGTCTCGCGCGACGTGCACTTTTCCGTAAACCGAGCCACTCCATCTCGCGCCGGACAGCGACGCGTAGTTTATCAAAAGCTTTGTCCGCGTGTCAGTGAACGAAAAATCTATTCTGTGTGTTTTCTATTTAGCTGAACTGACTGCATTGGTTTCCGAGAAATTTACATACACGTTGAAAAACGTAAGAAGCGTACGTAAATTCTCACGTTTCGGTGTGCGTGCGTTCTTTTACTAATGCAGCCAGTTCAGCTAAAAAGAACAGACCATGCGATGTACGTAACATAAACTATAGATTTTCAGTATTGGCGGTTAAAATACGAACATAGCCTTATGCTCGTCACACTAGTGGTTGTCGACTGTGTTTGCGTTGGTCTCTCTTGACCAATCAAATCGCCGGCATCTCTTTTCCGATCAGTTAAGAGATAATCGTAGCGAGGGCGCAGTCGGCAAGCGCTAGTGCGATATAGGCATTAGAGTAACCGTTACAAGTGTCGTACGATCGTCGTTTTTTAAGCGTGCGATCGGGCTCTCGTCGGCATCGCGCGTTCATTAACGCTCGATCGAATCATTGCGTCTACGCGAATGTGTCAATGCCATGAGTTGGTATTGCGACGAAGCTGCCGGGAATCCGAGATGCGCGGAATCGGAAAGCCATAATGGAGGAAGAACGACGCTGAACACACACGGGCAGCAGTACGTTGTAGATTTGCAGGTGCGTGAAATATCTGCGTGTATTATACAGGATTGCGAATTTAACGGACATTTGACGAACTTACCTGTTAATGAGAAGATATCCCGAACCGAAATTTAGGCCGGAATTCGTAATGCGTCATCATTTGACAAATAATTATAGCTTCCTGAATCTTTGATCACTCGTCAACCTGAATGTATTCTTGATTCATGCAACACGAGATATTGATCCAAATAGTCAAATAACGGTTCATACATACGAATCTGTAATTGATTATGCTCCGATTAAAGATCGTAGATAATTAACAACTATGAATTTCGGCTCTTCTCGAAATCTATAGTTTAAACTTCCCGAATGCTGAATTTCTTTCTAGTAATGTTTGTCAAACGGCGCAGCTTCCATCTAGAATCTTCCAACATTTCCTTTTTGTTTCTGCTTCGGAGGTTATTGTTGTTGCACAAATTCAAGTTTAAATCTCTATTGTTGTTCAATATTATTATACACGTAATTGCTATCTCGGCCCTTACAATTCCTTCTTTTTTATCATTGAATCTCCAAATCCTATCAAGATTTTTATTTCCGACAAAAAAAATAACAAAAGGATTAGGGGAAAATACAATGTCTTTTATTTATTTTATTTATTAGTATCTCTATCCGAAACTAAGTAAATTACGTAATATGTTGCTTATTAACATTTTAAATATATGTAAATAGAGCTAGAATATTGAGGTATTGAATACTAAATTATTCTATATTAAATCTTTCATTAATACTTGACATGAAGTAAACGGTAGAGTAGATATTACGACAAAAACATACGTAATGTTTAGTATCAAAATAAGACAGCAAGCAACAGCTTGTGTTTTTATCTCCAAATTTTCCGTTGGTTTTTCTAGTTCGATGGATGTGTAGGATTAATGTGAGTATAAAATTTTGACTCGGGAAAAAATAGTTTGACAAACATACGTCGAAGTAAATATCTCTTGTATATATAGATGCGTAATAGAATCAATCTAAATCAAAAGTCTGTATTAGTAAAGGAAAGAAAATACGTTTTATCATACATATCGCTTATATTTTATCTATTATTATTATCTTTATTGTTATCTATTATCTTTATCTATTATTATTATTTACCTCATTCTACCAACTTTTCTGACGATACCATGAAATGGTCACTTTAAACGGTAGATCTTCGTTACTTCGGCTAATCATGAGGCTAATCGCGACAATAAATTTCTCGATATCTTAATCCGACGTTCTTAATCGCAAGAATGTCTTGATGAGGAAAATGAATAGGTCGTGAACGCAACGATACTTCGACGAACTTTCATTAAAAAAGTAAAAAATACACATCTATTTTGAGGCGGGCAGATTAATTCTGGAATACTATTCTAAATATTTATATCTGCAAGAACATGCGTATGTATGCATGTGTGTGTGTGTGTGTGTGTGTCGTATCGAAGAAAATATCTCGCTATATGCACGTATCGGAAAGGGCCCGTGCGCGCGGTCGGTGGATGCAAAAAAAGCGGAGAAAGCCGGTAAAATGTTCCCGCACGCCGGCGAGGTGGAAGCACTTCTTTGAAGCACAAAGTGTGGGGTCTCGTCCCTTCGGTTTTGAAGTCGCGGGCACCAATTCGTTCTAACGAGATGAGCGCAAAATCTGTCACAGTACGGGCGCGGGGTGCTCGCGCAAAACGTCTCAAAGCGAACGTTCGAAGCTTTCGGATCGTCGCGGACTCACGTGGACGGTAGTGCATCGCCGACGTCGGCGACAAAGGGAGATCTTATCGCGAAAATGAAAGCCGCGCGCTTTTAGTTTCGGCGCGCTTCCGTCTCTCCCTCAACTCTGATGATCTTCTCGATGTTCGTAGATTTATTAGTTTAAGATTTTAACCGAACTGGATCGCAATGTTTGTCCTTAGAGCGAGACAAGTGTTGAAGGGGGAAGAGAAACTTCTGTGCAACATTGATTAAGTTAAAACGAACAGGGCCTGTGCAAAAACTTTTATGTTAAATTCAACACATACGGAAAAAATCTTATACATACCCACACATACATAGTTCATGTAAATAAATATAATCGTGTAATTAAATAAGCACTAGACTACAAAATTCGTTGGCGAAAAAATGATACCTCTGTCACTGTTAAAATGGACGTGTTAAATATATTGGCGAAAGGATCGTTTCGATATTTTTCGTAACATGAATATAGTTCGCGATAAGAGACAATCGCGAAGTTGCTACATAGTAAAACATTTTGTGTTAGATTTAACACATTTCACATATTCCAGACGGTCCATACAAATTTTTGTATGAATTTAAGAGATGAATATGTTAAAAGGTAACACGAAATTAATACGTTAATCGACATTGAGATGTAAAATGTATTATTTTAACATCTACACGTGACGAATATCGACTTAACACAAAACACTGAGATGACACAATATATTAAACGAACACACAGGTTTGTTAATTATTTCTTTGTCTGCTAAGGCTGGGATTGTAGCGATTATTATCGAACGATTGCGATCCCGTTTCGATCACCCTTTTCTACGTAAGATCGTCAGGATGATCGTGCGATCTCGCCGCGCAGCGGCTACAAGGAAGGTGCGAGCGTATGCGTACGTCATATATGCAGCGATTCGTATAAAACATATGTAAAATATAATAGGAACCTCCGCGACATACCCCGGGAAAATGTTTTGATATTGGAAATTCGCTCTACGTGCTCTTGCAAGTGTTAGAATAATAAAATGGAAATGTTTGTAAATGTAAACGCGAGAGAGAAAGAGCGCGCGCGAGTGCTTTTAAGAGATTACATTTAAACGCTGTAATTAACTCGCCAAATTTTACAACCTCCGCGCAATTTTTCGCGACGCGTGACGATATTTACGCGAGTATGCCGCAAACACCGACCATGAAAAAACAATCGTTAACGCGAATGTCCCCCCCTCTCTCTCTCTCTTTCAGACCTTTTAAATGAGCGTAGAACGTCGCTGTTTCGTCGAAATCGAAAACCTCGCGTTTATCGACTACGATACGGATTGCTCGCTTTACATCCACAAAGCTGCACCGACTAAGAGAGAACAAGACGAACGTCCTCGAAATTCGAAGGGGAGTGCGCCGGGGTGGGAGAAATCGCGTCAGTAAAAACACGGCGTCGTAACGCGCGGTAACCGCGCGCGACGGTAATTCCAGCCTAACATCAAAATTACATACACCGGCGCGAAACTCCAGGATTCCGGTCGGGGTTCCGGAGCACCCGCTAGATTTACAACAGGGGCTCGCACGCCCCGGCCAGGCCCGTAGTGCTAGTCGGGCGACCCGAGGGGCACCCACTATTATTAGGCCCGCCGGGGAGGTTCCTCGGCGATTCGTACGGCGATAAATTAAACGACGCGATTTACTTCGCCTTAATTTTGTTATACGATCGCGCGTGCTGCCTCGCGTTCGCTCGCGCATCGTAAACGAATTTATCGCGCCGAGATTTTATTTTCGCTCCTCATTGGGATCTTCGTGTCATCGTCGGGATCTTTGATCGGAAACGTTACGTAAATTATTTATCGGATGACGTATAGATAACACACGAAGCGTCTGAATTTAGGTTATATCATATTAACCCTCTCTCTCTCTCTCTCTCTCTCTCTCTCGACTAATAAATTATATTCCGGTAACCTTAGATTCGAACGATAAATTTTGGAATAGTAGAAGTCCAATTTCGACAAATGAAAACAGCGCTGTTGTCCTCTCTCTATTCTCCGAATAGCGAGAACGAGCAAATACGTCTTTCTGGATCGTTGATAAAACGTTGATAAGCCATAATTTAGCGACGAGCCATCGGTAAATCGACATAAGGATCTCGTATGTTTGGCACACTCGGTGCATTATGAATAATTAATCTAGAATAACAAGATCAATTAAGTCCGAGAGCGAGTCTCGCGTATACCGATACACCGGTAAACGAGTATTTCTGAGCACGAGAGAAGGTAGCGGCCAATAAAGAGGAGTGAATAACAGTTTAATGGCATTTCTCTCTTACAAAGGGACAGGCGGGCGCTATATCGACTAATTCGGGAAATACAGCAGACGGTCGGGCGGCATAACTCGCAGTCCACCAAAGCATCATTCGCGCGCGCTGTACTTTGAAATCCTACTTAGCTCGTACGCGTCAATTATCATTTGCGTTCGATGCCTGTTGAATGGAACGACCAACTGTTCTGTGTCCGCGTGCGTATTAAGGGATTAAAGGCCTCGCGCGGCCGCGAGCTTTCGACGCGACGGGAAATCGCCTCGCCGGGAAGCCCTCTGCGTCGCGACCGAATTTTCTTTCCCAACTAGAAATTGTTATCAGGTGTACCTGATATTGCACAAGATCTTAACTAGGTGTGTGGGAGATAATCCTTACTACGTAGGTAAACTCCAATCATGTATTGATAAAAATTAAGCCAGGAAGATCTTTGTAAAGTCGTAATCATTAGGACAGGTATTAGGACCTTAGTGTGTTATTCTAATGCATCGTTTTATCAAGTTTTACCGATTAGATCCTTTTCAGGATCTTACTTTATTTATGACTTGCACATTAGCAGTTTTTAACATGGATCTTATGTAACAAATTTAATAAGTAGTAGGTTTGATTAATAAACTTTATTTTTATCATATTCTCCATAAAAGCATTTGTTGTTTTTGCATTATTAAAATCGAGAATCGTCCAGTTCTACATTGAAAAAAAAATGCTTGAAAATTTATTTGTGAAATATATCGTTTATTTCACAGAAATAAACGTTTATTTAAATACAGCGAAATAAAATTTTATTCCTAGCAAATAAACCAATTAATAAGAAAACTTATATAGGTACATTTCACAAAAATATATATTCTGTCATCATAATCAAATATTTTTCTAACCACAATAAATATCGAGGAAATGTCATGAGAAACATTTACTTCGCAAAATTTCTATTCCTTTTTTTTGGTGTAACAATATTTGTACTTTGATTTCCTTTTTGTATTTTTTACTTATTTAGCACTCCCTGCTCTTTATAAATCCGAATATAATCACAACCTTTTTTGTCACCTGCGGTAAAATGTGATGGAGATTCAATAGCATCACTTTATAAGGACGTTATAATGAATTCTGACTAAGGTCCTGATTGCATGCGTCATGCAGCGTTACATGACTTCTTAGGATTCAATAAATATGAACTATAAACCAAAGATGGATCCGACAATCAGTTAAGGAAAATCTAACCTGGACATGGGGTACATTTCTTGCCGGGTTCCCCGCTCTCCTCCCTCCATGGCCTCTCATAATCTTGTAACACACGCGCGGGATGTTGCAAATAAGCGATAAGCGCAATATTTGCGTGTCTACGTTCGACGCTACGATAAGACGAGAGCGACGATGAAACACATCGACAAGCGTGTCTCACGGCGTCTCGCTTACCTCGCGAGGAGCATGGGTCAACCTTGAGTTTCCGCTCGTAATTCGGAGACCGCCGCGCGCGTTTTACGGCCGCTATCCGCGGAATCATAAAAAGCCTCTTATTACGAGTTTATACCCGGACGCCTGCGATCTGCTCGCGACACCGATCGCCGGCTCGACTTCGTCACCGCCGTCGCCACCGCTTTGTCCCGGACGCAGACTCTCACTACGGGACTGACGCGCGCGCGAAAGAGAGTGAGGTCGGTGACGAGACGGAGAGCGAGAGAGAGAGGGAAAACGGCCGCAACCGTAAAACGGGCTACGGAGTACGCGAACAGTAAATACCTACCATTACGTCTTATCGACTGTACGCATTTTACTGTCGGCGCGCTAAATTGCACCGGGCATACCGACGACGATTGAGAGATACCGGGAGCGCGACGATACGTGCGTGGTCCGCCGACGGTGACGTGCTTTCGAGAGGACGACGAGGACGTGCAGGTTGGTACGAGGATATCGGGTTGAGGGTGGGGGGACAGCTACGGCAACAACCACAGCACGAGGAAGAGAACGACGACGACGACGAAGAGGACGAGGACGACAACGAACGTTCCTCTCCTCGTCCGTCGAGTTAATTGAATCGCGTGCGTCCGCAATCAGCCGCTCGAGCTGGCGGGCGCGCGCGTGCATCGCCGCCAGGTATTTTACCATCGGAATGGAAAAATCAGCATCAAGAACGCGGGGAACGCATTGCGAGGGCTCCAGGCGGGGAGAATTCGACCACCCCCCATGCTACGCCCGTCCCGTCGCGATTTTCGAGCTTTTATTCGGCGCTTCCACGACGATTCTCCTCCATCGCTCTCGCCGTCCTCTTTCTTCTTCCTCCCTCCTCTCTCTTGTTCTCTCTCTTTTTCTCTCTCGATACGTTACGATACGACACGATACTCGTTGGTATCGCGCGCGTCGACAATGGCAGCACTCCGCTCTGGACGCATTGCGAAAATTCGCCGCGCCAAATTGCGTTTTTAGGGGCCTCCGCTCCATTCCCGATAATTCGAGGCTACGATCCGCACGCCTCTCTCTCTCTCTTTCTCCTTCCCTCTCTCCCTCCCTCTCTCTCTCTTTTTCTCTCTCTCTCTCTCGTCCCGATACTTCGCAGCGATTTTTTTTTTCCGAGCGCGCAGCAGGCAGTTTTGCCACTCGATGCCGGCTAATTCGGTGTTCCCTCACTCTCTCTCGACACTTGAGCGCGTCGCGTGCGTGCAAGTATGGAATGGAATTTTATTCTGTCGCGCGCAAAAATTGATGAATGGCACAGAGCCGAGACGGACGTGATGTCAAGGGGACGTTTTCCGCTCGCCTTTCCTTTCGTTCTTCCCAATCGACTTCTTACCCGTCTCGCGGAAAAAGCACGCGGAGAGACACGTCGTCGTCGATGGTGACGCCAAGAGAAAGAAAGAGAGAGAGAATGTCCAGCGGCGCGGCAGAAGAAGGATCCCCGCTCGATCGCGCGTGCGTGGAATATTTTTTATACGACTGCTTTTTGACGAAATGCGAAATAAGAGAAAAATAATTGAAAAACAACGTTGCCGAAAAATAACATCGCGCATCCCAGCCGCCCCCGTCGGCAAAAATAATAAAAACACGCCAACTTAGATACACGTGCAACTTGCATGTTTTGTTGATCTATCTTGTGAAAATAATAAAAATTCGTGGGAAATGTTTGCGTAAAATCGCGACACTGGGCTACGACGATGACGATAGTGGCGGCGGCGGGGAAGAGAGAGGTCACGAGATAATTACGAGACACGCGTCTACGGAAATTCACGTGGTGATCAATGGAAGGAAGGAACGAGGAACAGGAGACGAAGGGCAAAGGGAGTAAGACACCCCCGCGGAGGCCGAGGTATGCATTGTGTGTATTCTCCACTTCGTGTACATTTGTACGTCGTTGTGACGCGTGTTCGTGTCGTATGTGTGTGTCGAGCACGCTCACAGCGCGCGTTTCAGCTGCATCTGACGTGCCATTGCGCGATAACCTCGAAGTGTCTGTCCGAAGAAGTGTAGGTGGGTTTAGATGTTGCGCGACACCACCTCTTCTCGTACAACCATTGCGCGCGTATTCCCCAACTGCCTATTATACTTCTCGCTTTTTGCGCTCTCTTCTCGCTCGGCCATTAAACGCCGCACCGCGGCGGTGGCGGCACGTTTATAAAACTTCGCGTGTCGCCGCGGAAATGCCGCTCGTTCTCTCTTTCTCTCTCTTCGAAATTGTGAGAATTTCAGCTCGCGGCACTCACCGAACTGTTTCGCGTCGCACAATTTATGATTTATATGCGTCGTGTATGCATGTGTGCGTATGCATTACATTAGCGTTGCGTGGAAAAATGACCATCGTGGGATTCTCTCCTTTCGTTTTCTCCCCTTTAATTTCGCCCGTTACTCCGCGACTACTCTTTCCGCGCGTGCTCTATCGCGAACTTAATTACTGGACGGTAATTGCGTGATCGGCGATACATTCTCGTCTCAATAACGTTGAAACTGAAAAAAGAAACAGGCAAGAGGAGGGAAGGAACAATGTTGCCACTCGTCCGGTTTTCCCAACGATTATTCAGTTTTGTTCGGTTTTGCCGAAATTCGAAAATTGGAAAATAAATTTCCTATACATGTGGCGAAACGTATAACGAAATTTATTTTCTTGTTGGCGCTAAAAGAATGGCTGCGTCCAGTACAGAAAGCAGTTCAATTAGCGCTTAGTGATTATTGTTTATGACTGGAATATTCTTTTAGATTCTTGGTAGATGCAGGAGAATGTGCCAATCAAGAACGATAATCATTAAACGTTCAGTGTGGTTGTGTTCCGATATTCACTGCCAGCATTACAAATCTATAACGCACACGCATATTTATTTATATTAATGTTAATATTATTTAAATATATTACTATTATACAATATATACAATAATAAATAGGACACAATCCTGAGACTTTTTTTTTTTAATCCAGTGTCCGAGTAATCGTTATTGGAAAGGTGGTAACACTGGGGAGGGGGAAAGTGCTGATCTTACAAAATTCATCCTTCGGCAAAGACATTTTAATGCGACAGACTCGAGGTTTCCACTCTCGCGCGGATTGAATGGTATCACTTCGCCGGGAAAAATTATTTTATCAGTCATACGCGCTCGCGTAAATCAAGAGATAAGATTGACGCTCGTTTGCTCGGTTTTACGCGCGGAAACGCGGTCATCGAATCTAGTTATTCATGCGCAGATAACGGACGCGAGTGAGTGCGCGCGTGCGGTAACGGGTTAATATCGGCGAAATATGCAGCGCGGTGTAAAGAAAGTCCGAAGAATTAAATTTCACATATCGCTGCTTGTATGCGTCATTTATCTGAAATTTCATTTGCATGTAAATAAAGTTTTAAGCTTCAACACGCACTTCGCTCTCGCCTTTGCGCGGCGATAGGGATCGCTATCGTTTTTCATTTATCTTCCCCTAGTTAACGAGCAGACACGCGTAACTCGCGATCGTATTAAATATTCAATTCATGAATATTTAATATGTGACATATAATATATGAAACAATTAGATCGCGTATAATAACGGTACGGCACGTCGGGCGGGAAGAAAAGCGACACCCGTGCGTCTTTTCGCCGGTAACGACTGTCGGCGACCGGCGCGCGTCCAATCCGCGAGTTTCACGCGTATGCCCGGGTCAGGTCAGCCCCCTTATTCCGTAACTTGTAACGAAAATTTCGCTATCGTCGCGCAGCTATTTTGCGATTCATTTTATTTGTGCGAAAATTTGCAACGTTAATCCTCTAACTGTGATGCACGGTAAAAAAAACATTTTGTGTTAAATTCGGTCCATGTGAAAATATTTGTGTTAAATTTCTAACGCATCCGGGTATTTAATTTAACATATTGTGTTTATGTTATTTCAATATTTTTTGCTGAGTCAATATTCAACATGTGTAAGTGTTAATATAACGTTTTATATTTAAGGGTCGCATAACGTATTATGAATAATAATTTCGTGTTAATTTTTGACACATACATGTGTTACTATTCATCTTGTGTTCGATTAACGTAAGAATTTGTATGGGCCGTTTGGAACATGTGAGATATGTTAAATTTAACATGAAATTTTTTACTGTGCGAAGCAAGATCAGATTGAGGCCACGTTTATTTTACAGTGTGCGCGCACTGTTTCTCTTTTTAAGGAATATTTCATGCTATTATTTACTTCTTTTACCCATTTTGTATATTAGTTCCATGAAAAATGAACAGAACAGAGCATAAGGTCAGATTTGATCCCATCTTCCTAGATACGTTGAAAATCCTCGCCATTAATTAAATGTAAATGCTTGTAACTAGTAAGTTAAACGTTATAGAGCGGAATAAGAGTGCAGGAGAGAAACAGCAGCTCTCTGTACGTTCCGCCGTCACGAACGTCGCCCCATCCGATCTCTTGCTCGCGATGAGACGCGCAACGACGAATAATTTGCGCGATACATGTTTTTAATTTCAACATCATTATTATGTCTCGCGCGCAAAAAAGAGAGAGGGAAGAGGGGCGGGGGGGGGGGCAGAGTAAAAAAGAGAAACGTTCGATGGCCGATACAACGCGTGTTCCGCGTCGTGCATACCGTGGGCGGAATAATTTCGCGAAGAGCGCAACGCGGTGAATTAATGAACCCGTCGATCGAGAAAAAAGGGGGAAAAAAAAAGAAGAAAAATGGGAAAAATGGCAAAAAAGCGGGGTAAAGGGGGAGGGTAATAGAGGAGGAGGAGGATACCCACCCCGCGCCCACTGCGGGGCATTATTAAATGTTTCGCGGGGATAATGCCCCGGAAAATGAGTGGTAATATTATATTAATTTATTAAAAGTGCTTTTAATTATTCGTACCGTCATAACTATATCTGACCGCGGGGTGAATTCGTTCGCTCGTTCGAAAAAGCCACCCCGAACGGCCGCCGCTGCCGCCAACACTACCACCATCACCGCCGCCTCCGCCGCCACCACCGACGACGCCGACATTGCCCACAGTTGCGCCGCCCGAGAGAGAGAGCGCGCGCGCTCGCCGCGCACTGCAATTAAAGTCGAATGTAAACTGATAGGACGCTGTTACACGAAACTCCGCGGTAATGATTACGGGAGCCGTCGTAATTTATTACTGCACGCGCTCGTTACTCTCATTGTGTAATACAGTGATACGCGCGATATAATTGCAACGCTAATAAGGCTGTATCCGCCGCGCCATGCCACGCCGGCCGGTCTCCTCCTCGGCCTAGGCAGCAGATTTCTGTTCGCTTTCGTGCGAGAGAAAACCGAAATGTGGCGCAAATCGAAAATTGCCGCGATTGGACGGATGCAATTCGCGGCGGATAAATCGCGCCGCTTTGTCCGATCGCGCTTTTTTCCGCCGGAAAATTCGCCGGGCGCAACGTTTAATCGCAACGTCGATGATAATTACACCTCTCTCTCCCTCTTTCTTTCCGTAGACTGTAGACTGCAACCATTTTTCTTTCTAGTAATTTTTTTCCTTTGAACTTTTCTTCTTCTTTCATTCCTCTTCTTTTATTTAAAATCTGTTTATATAATTTATTTATAACTACTTTATTCCTATTGTTGTAAACTCATCACGTGTTTATCGTTTACGTGTATATTTTAAGTTCTTAGAAGGCCTGTTCTAAGACTAACCCCCCCACCCCCTTCCCTCCCCTCTTTATCTCTCATAACGTGACTCACTCACTCGTCACGTTTTATCAAATTACAGCTCTTTTTTTTCTATCTCTTCTTTTTTTTTTAAAGCGATGCTCGGCCAACGAACATAGACAATCACAACAACGATGATGACGGCGACAAGTACGACAACGATGACGGTGACTGATTACAAAGTTTATTCATTAGTGATAGCGTAATACGTTTTATTGGATGCAGCCAGATTAACTAATAACTGTAATCTAACTCCGCCTAATGATTAATTCAGTCGTTTCGGGACGCGAAATGTTACTCATACCATTTCATTGACCGGCTCTCGTACAGTGATATCGTTACGTGAATTGGTTTCCAACTGTCCGATCCTCCCCGTTCCGCTCGGCCCCCAGTCCCGACGTTTCTGTGTACATTGTGAAACAATTCGCGTTATAACAAAACGGTAAGCGTTTACCACGCCGTTGCGCGCGTGCCTTTTCTTATGATCTCTCGCTCATGACAATTTCGAGCGCGAGGCGAACGCTTTAATCGAATTTCCGTGCTATTAAGCTTTTCGTATCGCCGCCGTCACTGGTATTCCGCCAGCCCCCGCGCCGTCCCCCGCGCGCCAGTCAATCGCGCAATGTCAACAGGGGCGAGACTCCCGGTGTTGATATCGGCGCGCGATCACGGCGAGGATCGCGGCGTCGCTCGCGGCGCGTCCTCCGAAACTGTCGGAGAGAAATTATCCGTCTTGATGATTTACTCGGAATTCCTGGCCGCACGCGCGCGCGTACCAATTAACGAAAGTCATCCCAGGGCGGATTCAACGTCGGCAGCCAATTAGGGCGGCGGCGCGGATCGCGCGCGGCGTTCACCTGCGCGAGATAGTCGCTCGTGAGTCTCTCCACTTCGTATTCGCGACGATGACGACGGACGCTTTTCCGCGTTGATGCGTCGTACCTTTCGTTCGTTGTCTCATCGTCCGGGACTTTCGAGAGCCGTCGGTCGCGAATCCGCCCGTCGTATTCCCGTTCGTTTTAATTACCGAGCTCCGCAGCGGCCGAAAAATAACGCTGAATGATCTCCTCTATCCGTCGACGAGCGAAGAGGGGCAGGAGGAGGAGGAGGTAGAAGAAGACTTCGCCGCCTTCACGCGGAGCTCGTCGTCGACGCTGCGAGCGTCTTTGTAGCTCCTGAATGCCATTCTCCGCCGCTTCGAGCTGCCTTCTCCCCCCACCCACCCCCCTCCTCTTACGCCCTCATTCGCCTCCTCCTTTTCTCCTCGAAGAAACGTCTCGATCTTCCGGGTTTCGAGCGAAGCAGACGCGGCGTTATTCGCGCGCGAACGCTGTTATACGGGTCGAGTAGTTTAATTACTATTAATCCCGGCGTCCCCCCTCGCGCGCTCCTCGGACGCTCGCGAAAGGTGTTGCTCCTAATTACGTCTCGTGCGACGTTGTGTTTTCGAAAAATCGCGATGAAACTCCGGCATGCCGAGGTGAGGACAAAAATTGCGCCCGGGGATCGACGGGAATGAGAATACCTCTCGGAGAGGGACGATTTTCAGCGAGTGCAACGATTGTGATTACGAACGTTTCGAAAGCTCGCGTGTAAATAACGGAATACGAGCTCTTCGTGCGAGAGAGAGAGAGAGAGATCCTGCTCAACGCGTCTTCGCGTCTCCGCTCGATGCTTGTTTCGCACAAACGCGGTTCACCAATTTTGCACATAGCTTGTACATAGCTGATTACAATATGTACAGGGTGTATTTAAACTCCATCGAAGAAAGAATAATATTTAATAGGTTCCGTTGGTAATTCAACTGTATATATAGAAATAGAACGTCAATAAGAGTCAAATCGCAGATATTTTAGCGACGTTAACCCTCTAATGACAAGATGAATTTTCAACGTATCCGCACGGAAAAAAGTCTAGTTGCATTAACCAGAAAGGTTGCAAAAACCAGATGCGTTCTGGTTGAAGGAAACGGAATTTCTGATTCTTATGATCCAAATGTAGTGTTCTTATAATCACAAATTCTGTTTCCATCAACCAAAATGCGTCTAGTTATTCTTTTTTTTGGTTAATACAACCAGACCTTTTTCCCATGTAGGAAAGTGGAGTTGAATACAGCCCTATGCTCTGTTTTATTCATTTTTCATGTAATTCATGTACAGAATAGATATATATGAAGTAAATAATAATATAAAACATTCCTTAAGAAGAGAAACAGCGCGTACACGCTGAAAAAGAAACGAGCCAGGATCACATTCGACCTCTTAACCTTGTGGTTAGAAGGTTAATATTAAATTATTGTGAGAAGATATTCTGAGTGTAACATTGCCATAACATTGCAATGTTACTGCAAGTTTGTGCTATATAGGTAATGACGCACATATCGGGCAGTTCTCCAGATAAAAGTAAGCGATGAATCATACCTTCTACATTGGACAGATCCTGATTCCTATATATTAATTATTAAATTGTCTTCTCCGTACCTCCCCTCTCTTTTATTCCGTATATTATTGGATAATCACGATTCTACTTGTTTTTTTATTGTTCTACCGTCTTGCGAAAAAATACTACCTCGATCAAACTCGATGAAAATATCGCGCTTATTGTTAATTTCCTAATAAAGAATTGTTACGACATTACGTCAGAGGATTACTTCGATATACAAGGGTGGATCTGAACTTTACCGACAAACTTATAAGACAGATTCTATGTTTAAAAATAAATAAAAAAATCTTAGTAAATATATGTTCTCAAACGCTTAGTTTTTTTAGATATAGCTGCTGCAATCTTAGTTTAAAAAATATATATTTTATTCGTTAAATCGTGTTTTACAAATAAGTAATTAGGCACACAATGTTATACAAATTGCTCAAAATATCTGCCTCTCTTATCAATGCATAATTGACATCTTGTAAAGATGTGCGTTTTTAAAATTTCACTCGCGACAAATGGTAATAATATACCAATATCACAATGAATAATTCTCCGGTTAATATTCATTTCAAAATTAATAGGTATTTCTTTCAAAAGTAGATAAAAATGTTGTATTGGCATTCTTTACCCGCTTAATGTGACATATTTTCTTTTATCGTTGTCACTTTTTGAAGGCTATATCCAGTGCTGTCATCCAACCACTTAAGTCACATTTTTCATTTTTTTAACAAATCATTAAAAAATTTACTATCGACCAAAATGGGTAGTTACACCCTTTTCCTGAGTTGTCGTTAAATTTGTAAAATATGGGAGTTTTATATGTATTTTTAGCGCCTTTCTTAATAAAACTGCTCCGAAAGCATGCATTTTTATCGTTCATGCCCTTAATCTTTCCTTGTTATGAACTTTTAAACCGTACTATGAAAATAATTCTCTATATGTTAAGTCATCCTAGAATAAATCTGGGAAGGTATGACTAAGTGCTATATTTACTTAAATGGCTTTAGTTATTCTCAGAATTTAACAAAAAATGTCATTTTTGGTCACCATTTTGATATCTGAGAGGTCACTTTTGTCATCCTTTCTGCCAAGTCACTGTTTTACTTTATTTGTTCCAGTGACTAAATGGTAGCGCTGATCGCTACATCTCAAAAACCAAACTTTTGCGGACATACTCGGCTTTTTTATTTTTCAATATAGAATCTGCCCTGCATGTTTGTCGGTAGAGTTCAGATACACCCTGTATATCGAAGTGTAATATTCTGACAGCGCTGTAGCAATTCTTCAATTAACTATAATCGCGTTATTTTTACCGAGATCGCGCAGGTAACTCGCGAAAATTGCCGTTCAGGGAAACACACACAGGTTTATCGCAACCTTTGCACTCGACTTTGCGCGATCGGGAGGCAGGAAAGTAATCGTCGCGGAGGAAAGCGAGCTGAAAAAACTCCTCGAGAGTGTGTTCTCGACCACGTCTGTGCCCGCGGCAGCGAGGCGAATCGAGTCGGTCGTCAACTGCCGGCTAATTTGCGTCGCGATGGCAAGAATTACGTGGCGTTCGACGGCTTCTGAGAAATGCCGCGAGGTTACGCGAGTCCTGTACTGCTTCGTCACATTGCCACGGCCGGGCACGGAAAATTCACCCACACTTCCTCGTATCGGAAATAGGAAGATCTTTTCGTTGCGTGATGCAATTTTTTTTCCTTCGAATGAAACGCCGAATGGAAAAGGACGGAAGGTGTAGCCCTTCTGGTGCGGGATACCTTCGCGTATTTTCTGCCGATGTGCGTACACAGTAAAAAATTTTGGGTTAAATTTAACACATTTCGCATGTTCCAAATGGTCTACATAAATGTTTGTGTTAATTTAACGCAAGCTGAATATGTTGATAAATAACATAAATATTATGTTATTTAAAAATTAACGTTCATAATATGTTAGTCGACACTGAAGTATAAAATGTATTATTTTCACACTTATATATATTGAATATTGACCCTCGACACAAAATATTGAGATAATAAACACATGTTAAATTAACACACGGATATGTCAAAAATGTAACAAAAATTTAATGGCAAACACTCTTTAATGGTAAAGGAGTCGGATCAAAGTTCACAGCTTTTTTTATTTTACAGCGTGTGCGCCCTGTTTCTTTTCTTAAAGAATGTTTCATGTTATTATTTACTTCTTTCATCCATACGGAGAAAAATTTTAATTCAACCTATCAGACAATGAATAAACCCAATGTGGATATGTTTTGTTTTGGTTGAAGAAAAGGGAATTTCTTGTTCTTATGGCCCAAATTTGGTTTTTATAGCCAGAAATTATGTTTCCTTCAACCAAAATACGTTCAGCCTGTTCACTGTCTAGTAAATTCAGCCAAGCTTTTTTCCGCACACTGATTACATGAAAAATGAACTAAATGCATGAGGTCGGATCCGACTCTACCTTTCTGAATACGTTCTGAAAATCCATCTTGCCATTAGAGGGTTAACAAAGGCCGATTTTAACACACAGGTACAAAATGGTTTTTTTCCGTTACACGTTATTGACGTTTCTATTCGAGCACGGCGAAAATACCGATGCTTTCCGTTCGACGCCGTTCGTATCCGCATAGTCAGTCGCATAACTCAGCGAGGAAAAACGATCTCGTCATATTCGACGATTTTGGGGACGAGTCGTCGTCCTCGTCTTCGTCGTCGATGTCGCCGTCGTCGTTTCAGGAAGCTTCGAGGGATCGATAGTTCAGCGTCCCTGTAACGTGCATCCTTGGTAACGGCCGGCGGATCGGGCGCGTTGTTCTCGGTGGTAGAGAAATGTTCGGCTGCGGAGGATGCTCGGAAGGAAGGAACAAGGAACGAACATATGAACGAACGAACGAGCAGCGCGCTCGGTGTTTACGCGCGTTTCTCCTTACCTCCGTAGCGTTGCGGCGTGCACGTTGCTTTTATACCTCTTGTTCGCGGGGGAAAGGTCGAAAGAGCGAATACCACTCGCGAGGTGAGTCGACAGCCGCCGAAACTCGCCGAATGCCGGGGTATCGTTTGCAATGAGTGTGTGAGAGAAAGAGAGAGACTCATCCGACATACACAGTACATGCAATACAGTCGCACAATCGCGCAACCGTGCACGTGTAAAGGCGAATTTACGCTTTGAGTATCGACCGAATATTTCCCGAAAAATTTCATATTCGTTCTCCCGAAGTCCCGTGCGTTTGCTCGAAATACGATTAGAAGATTAAGAACCGGGGAAATTTGAAAAAAATTTTTTATAAGAGAAATTCTCCGATCTGTACGAATCCTTCGTTACTTCATTGAAGGAGCGCACATAATCGGATATTTCATCTTTTCCTAACAAGATGTGTATGTGTGTGTGTGTGTGTAATTTTTACAAAAAATCAATATTTGTTGAAAGTAGACACATTTTTGGGAACCAAGATAATCTCGGTCGCTCTGCGAAGAGCGACCAGTGTAAACCGAGCTTAAGCACGCCTGCGCGCAGTATGCTAACATATATTCTCGCACACTTGTCGAAAGAGAGAAAAAACGTGTGAGAAAGAGAGAAGAGGTGGGGGAGGAAGAGAGAAAAAGGCGCGCATGAGGAGGAGGTAGCGTACGCGAAGGAAACCCGTAGGTAATCGTGCGAGCAGAAACGCTGACGCAGATAAGGGAAACCCTTACGACCGCCTCCGGTACGGCTATTTATGAGCGGTGTTGCTAGTGAGATGGAAGAACGGGAAGGACGTAGGAAAAGGATTCGGCGATGGAAGCCCGCCGCTGCCGCCGTCGACGACGACGAGAGAGATCCGAAAATTTCGCCCCGAGAAGAATTTCCTCCCTTTTTCGCGCCGGGCGATCCTGGGGCTTCCGGTTCATGAAGTCGGATCGGGGGATGCGGTTAAACTGGTTGAGCGCGAGAGCGAGGAGAACTTCCCTCTCGCGTTCTGTTTTTATTCTCTCTCTCTCTCTCTGTCTTGCCCGCGCGATTCGCTAATCGCGAGCGGAGGATTCGGAAAAAAGTGACGTAACGCGTCCCGACGGATATCTGGAAGGCTAATTTCGCGGCTGCTAATTTTTCGGATTTTATTCAAATCAGGAACGAGTCCCACGGATGACGAATACAGATGGACATTTTTTTCATAGGATCACACAAGAATTATTTATTTGAATTCTCATTATCGGGCGGGGGAGGGGGGGAGGGTGGACTCGACTTTGTGGGAAACACAGTTGATGGACATATTTCCCAGTCCACGGGGAGTTTCGCGACGGCTTCGGCGCCTTGGAATGTAAACATCTATCAAGTTGAAATAGTCGATTCGTTATGTAACTCTCCGATAATTAACAACTAACAGTTCCTCGCGATCGAGGTTTCGCGAGCGTGGATACACAAATATTCAGGGGGGGAGAGGGGGAGCGACCATTTGTCACCACGGAGCGTGATTGAGGTTTCGAGTAATTCCTCCTGTGATTTCGGATCGTCGCGCTAATGAACGGCACTAATGGAATTACATAAACGCGGGGAAAAGGAGAAAAGAGAAAGAAGAGACCAGCCGCTCCTCGCGCGCATTGCGTCGTATTAAGTAATCAAGTAACTGGAAACCTGTTTCGTTATTCCGGCCGTCTCGTAAAGCGATCGAGCTGTAATTACCGCGGCGTCCCCCCCTCCTCCCCCGACATAACGATACCCCGCTTTTACGGCGCGCATTTATTCGTCGCAGCGCCCGCGGTCACCGCGACTTTCGCGCGTAGCCGGCGACGATTTCTCGGGGATTGTAATCGCGCAGAGCGTCGCGACCACCGCCGGCTCTCGACGGTGTAAAATTTCGCCCGGGATCGGAATAGTCGTCGCATCATCGTGCGTATTATTATACTAATTCAATCGCGCGCGGATCTCCGAGGGGATCTTAATCCGATTTAACCGGCGCGCTCGCGCGCCGGGAGACCACGCTGTTCTCAGCATTAAACTTAATTATACTCGCGCCAGAAATCACCAACTTCGCGACACACTTAAAGCGTAATAAGGCAGCATTCCAAAATTAGCCGCGCGAGATTAATAGCATCGTCGTCGTCGACCTCCCCCTCTTCCTACCCCCCTTCTTCTCCTCCTTTCGCCCCTCTTTTCGTAGTCGCATAGTCGTGCTGCTCTCTCTCTCTCTCGCTCCACCGCGCGAGGAGCCTTAACCTGCTCTCTTCCCCCGCCAGAAAAAAGGCACGCAACAATGTTGGCCGCGAGTACCGCGCGATTTCGCAACGCGACCTACATCACCGGCGACGCCCGCCGCGCCGCGCGCGTCGAGCCGAAATCGACTTGTCGTGCACGGTTACGCGTTACGCGAGGCATATTATTTATTTCTCGCAACGGGACGAGAGCTTCGCTCGCTCGCGCGTTCGTTCGTTCAATCCCGATGCGTATCCTCGCGGCCCCGCGTGTTATTATACGCGCTGGAAAAGAACCCGGAGGCTGGACGACCGACCGGGCAACAGCGTGCACGTGACGCCCTCGCTACGACGGCGCGCGCTCGCCAGATTTTCCACACTTTTCCCCGTCTCGTCTCGATTTTACGAGCGGCCCCGGCCCGGCGCGGCAACGAACGCTATTTCGGAGCGCGCGCCCGGCTTCTTCATCCCTTACTTTTTTTTTCTCCCTCTCTCTTGCTCTCTCGTCCTTCTTTTTTGCCCCCTTCCCATGTGCCGCGTAAATTCTTCTTACGGATATTACCGCGAAGGTGCCGAGGAGACCAGCGGCAGTTTCCGTCCGGGCGACGACGTTCTCCCGCGACGGGCGCGGATTGAAAACCGGCGTGTAATTCCGGCAGGTTCAATTTTCCGCGCCGGAGGAGCGCCTTTCTCGCCGCGCGTTCGCGGAGACATGTAAATCTCTCCCTCTCTCTCGCTCTGCTCGGCGCTATATATAAACATTAGTTGAAGCCGCTCGTGAGATTTAATTAAACTATGGAGAGACGATGGAAATCGGTCGAAGCCGGCGCGGGCTAGCTTTAACCGCTATTTGTGGAAACGGCCTGACGGCTATCGAAATCCGAAGCTCGCCGAAATCATAGTCGCTTCCCATAAATACTAATTAAAATTAACCGACGGCTCTTAATCGATCCGCGAGGAGACGGAAAATTGGCGCGCTTTAGCCGCCGTTAACTTTAACTGAGAGAGATTTAACGGTATTCGCGCGCGAGAGAGGCACGTCGAGAGATCTAAGTTGCGCGAGATTATACCGATATCTCGCCTTCTTTCTCCTCTCTTTCCTCCCTCCTCTCCCTTCCGATCAACCCGCCACCGAGAGGCTTTTCTTTCGCGAGCGCGACATTTATCGCGACAACGCGTTATTGATCAGCCATGCGACTTATCGCAGGCCGCGTCGCGTTTGCAAATATTGACGCGAAAAACTTCTAATCCGGCAACGCCGGAGAGCGCGCGCCGCCGGCAACAAGCTGCTACAGCCTGATAAAAATAAATTTACGCCCGGAATAATCGCGGAGCTCTCCCTAGAGATTCGGCATGGTCGGCCGCCCGTTGTCTAGGCGCGGCGCTAAGTCCTAAAGACTCGGTATTCAATAAAACATGAATTCCGTACTGGGACGCGCGCGGACTTCAGTGTCGCGGAGAATTGATTCCGCGCCACGGAAGATCCGAGGCGGCCCGAGAGAGTACACGGCAGGCGAGAATTGTCAATTGCGGTGAAATGGAAATAAAACACCGTCCAAGTACCGAGAATCATTCTCTCTTTCTCTCCATGTTGCACGAATGAGATGGCAGAACTTTGAAACAATATGGAACCGTGACTGCTAGCTTCATATCAATATTGGAGTCTTTAAGTAATTAATAACGTGTGATAAGTACTTTAGGTACTGTAAAAGTCGACCTCGTCTACCGAAAATCATCTCGCCCGTGTTGAAAAATTTCTTTCGAGAAATAGGACGTTTGGTCTGAGCGCAGCCAAGGAGGGGACTTACCCACCCTTAAATTTTCTCAAGGAGAAACAAATTAAATGATGAAAATCCCACAAATGAAGAAATGTAACCGATACATTACGATCCATATTCTGCAAAGAAGCTGCAGTATATGTTCTGCAGTTGAAAACTAATGACAAAGTATTAGCTTTGTGAAAATGAACGTGATGAAAACTTCTCAATTTCGCAATACACCCAATCAAAATACGCATTATTCCTCCCTTTCCTTCGCTATGTCCACTCTCACTCTTCTGTTCCACCGACATCGGCTCCTCCTCTACAGTACCGTGTGACAGAGAAAGCACCACTGTTAACGTATCTTCCATCTTGGCAAATGTTCAGTCTATTCTATATATCCTATATATTCTTATATATTTATATTAAGGCGCGAAGTAGCGATGACACCAGGTTGAAGCCACGTGTGTCCGCTTCTTACGAGCCGGAGCTACGCGTTCCCATGCGTGCTCCGCAATGCGTGCGTGCGTGCGCGCGCTCGCTCGATAATTACTTCCGATGCTAATATTTGTCATGCGTCACTCGCACTTTGCAGGATCAATTAGCCATCGGTACATGGAACCGGTTCCGAGCTATCGATCTCGAGCGAGAGCCGGAGAATCGAGAGCCGGCATTCGTCGCCGTCGTCGC
This sequence comes from Dinoponera quadriceps, assembly GCF_001313825.1. Classification (NCBI taxonomy): domain Eukaryota; kingdom Metazoa; phylum Arthropoda; class Insecta; order Hymenoptera; family Formicidae; genus Dinoponera; species Dinoponera quadriceps. The sequence goes on along the minus strand of NW_014556042.1, from coordinate 320,987 downwards.
TAATGGCGATCATTACCGTGCCGCGCCGTTATCGATCTTTAAACGCGATGATTATCTGCCTTTCGCAACGTCACGCAAGTCATACCTCGGCCGTAATTGAATCGATAATCACGATATTATTAGGCGTCGTAATCACAGTTATTCCGCGAGCAGCGCAAAATGTTACTCCCCGAGACTGCGATGTTGCTCTCCGCTTCTTCTTTATCGTCGTCTTCGCGTAGTAGCGATTACGCTCGGTGCGTTATTACGCGAGATACGCATCGACAATATTTAGATTTATATATATAAACGGCACATTATATAAATATACGCGCTGATAATGTGTTCACGCTTATACGCGCGCGCTAAGTTCTAAATAACGTCGAGCGAGCTCGGGGATAATGCGAGAGCGGCGGCTCTCTTCCACCTTGAACGGCCAGCATTCCCATCACGGATGTATTTATTACGGCGCGTTGCGTGAATGCAAATAAAGTTCGCCGTAAATCTCCCATCAACAAGTTAGCGCGCGCGCTGCAGTTATTAGATTATTTATCGAGGCGAAGAATGTGCGATTCTGCCTCGTCGGTTATTAAACTTCGCCTCATCGATCTGTCGCCGTCCGTTCAATAACGCGCGATTAAACGTGTGCTTTTAACTTTATCGTTTAGCTTTGCACGCGCGCGGTGTGCCCGCGCAATCGCATTTTTCTCGCGATTCGGCCGCGTTAATTGATCAAGTAAAGTAATCACCACACCCCGCGAGAGAGACCGGAAGATAATCCGTACAAACGCGGATCCGTGGACGCGCGGGCGACACGGCTGTATACGGTTTACGGCGATCGGAAACGTGTATTATGTGATCCGTTTTACGGATAACTAATTACGTTATAATTCTAGACCGAATGATATGTTCATCAATTTAATCGCGTTGCGATCTATATCGGGTGGCGCATGCAGAAAGCGCGCGCGCGGGCCCGCGTTAACTACATCGGTGGTTTCCGAACTTCGCGTCGCGCGAGACGACCCGAATCGCAAATCGACCAACTTTTAATGAGTCCTCTCCGCCGGAAAAATACAGATCGCCGCGCAACGTCCGCGCGAGCAAAAGCTACGGGACGACGACGTTGTGTACACGCGAAAAACATGTCAAAAAGGGGATTTCTTTCTCCCCCTCTGTCGGGGAGACAAATTCGCGCGTCTTCGCCGTCCCTTTGTACTTTTAATCCTCGTCGAGAGGGAGCGAGCGGCCGAGAAGGAATGAGACGAAAGAGAGAGATCGATATCGTGTAAATATTTGTGTACACGAACGGCATGTTTCGGAGCAGGGATTCGGAGAAAATTCGGGGGCCCTCGCGCGTCCCAATGTCGTTTCATTAATTTTCATCTCCCGCGATCGTCGGGCGATATTATTAATATGCGAAAGGCGCGCGGAAAACGGGGCAAATAAGCGGCGAGATTTTTCGTCCGGAGGGTCGCGCCGATTGATCGCCCGTTATCTCCGCGAACGTTTCGGATTTTATCTATTTGATAAACAGTGGAAATATTAATTCATGCCGCGCCATCGCATGCACGGTGCTTCTTCTCATTTTTCGCGCGCGTATCTCCGATTTCCCGCGATATGATTCGGAGAAGCCTCAGAAATAACAGCGTTACTTCGTTGTATAGCTTTATAAATCATCGGTAATACGATATCGTGTAATACTCGATGCATATATGTAAAAAAAAAATGAGAAAAAAGGAATGTACGGATCGGAATATTGTTTCGCTATTTTGCCCGCGCGCCAACTGATGCGCGGCGAGACGTTATTAATTGGGTCTGCGACGGCGATTCCAAACGTGAAACACATAAAGCCAATGCTCGCAATTTTACTCTTCTGTTTCTCGACGTAAGATTTCGCACACTTAGCGCGAACGAGCGCGACTTTAATCGCGAGATGATGCGTCGCGACGATGTTAATTTGGCCTGCGACGGCGACTCTGAATCTGTGAAATACGTTCTCTCCAGTGCGACCGGTGTATAATCACTGAGAAGCAGCCAATAGTCATTCGTAGTCATAGTTATGATTGTAGCGTTGCAAACCAGCAAAATTTCGCTGCAAAAATCGGTTAATAAAGCGACTGTTTCCATCAAGAGAATCTAATTGCAGGAACAGCGAAAAGAAAGATATTGTTCCTTTCCTATCTCAATAATTCTTAAAACGTTGATAATAATTTTATCTGAGAAATATATAATTATGTTTAATTAATTTAACTTATGTTTGAAAAACATGTTTATGCTGATGGAACTCGAACACGAGACCTCTAGCTCTTGAGTCTGCTATTCTCTAAAGTGCAATCAGTGTATTATCACCGAGAAGCAGTCAATAGTCACTGGTGGTCATTTTTGTTATGTTAATTCCACTCTTAAGATATTGTCGATAATTTTGTCTGAAATATTCTTCATTATGTTGAAATGTCTCCACTAAAAAATGAGCGAATAGTCACTGATTATCAGTGCTGCCTTACCGATTGCACTGATTCGACTCAAGAGAGCGAAGAGCCGATGCTCGCAATTTAATTCCCGCGTTTCCCGACGTCAAATTTCGCACGTTTAGCGCGAACGAGAGCAACTTCATTCACAAGGTGATATCCGCGAGGTACATCCACGAAAACGCAAATTGCGCATCGTCTCGGTCTGTTAAAATTTAGAGCCCGTCGTGTGTTTATGTGACCATAAAATGTAGGTTGAATATGATGATGATGATATCGCGCGATAACTTCAGTTCCCATTACGGCCGCGATAAAATTATCCTCGTGGAGAAGGCTGCGAATTCTCTGCAACGGAGATCTCGTATTGATAAAGTGTAACGATTAGTTATCCGCGTCGATGAATTCGCGCATACGGATACACACGCGCCGCCGGTAAACGAAGTTAACCCGACATCGCCGATACCGTTCGTTCGTTCATTAATCGCGCAATGCGCTGAAAATGAACCTACGGAAGCAGAGCGAGAAACTAGACTTTGCGCGTTCCCGAAGGTCGCCGTTTGCTCGTGAGAGAGACAGAGAGGGAGAGAATGCTGTTCACGGCAGTCGAGTGTGTGCGATTACGCGAATCGCCGCTTATAGATTGCGGGCGACTCCGCGCGAACGGCGGCTTACACTCGAGGATTACTTTTGTTCGAAGCACTTGGCGTCGCAGTGGGCGGGGAGAGGCGGCCGAGAAAAATATCTATTATTCCCATTAGCGTCAGGTTTTATTTCGCGTTACCGTATCGCGCGTCGCCAAGATACGGAATTTCTGAAGCGATCTATACGAAGCGTATACGACGTATCGCGCTGCGAGCGAGAGAGACGCGTGTTACGAAACCACGGCTCGTGAGAGCCTGGAGAGGAGAGGAGAGGAGAGAAGAGCCCGTTGGACGAGCTCTCTGTGCGAGCGGGCGTTCATTTTCTATCTCGTCTCCTCTCACCCCCTGCTTCTCCGTCTCATCTCTTTCTCCTGTTCTTTCTCTATCATTCTCTCTCTCTCTTTCTTCCTCTCTCCCCCCCTCTTTCTCACTTTTTCCATCCTCCTCATCCTCTTTCTCGCGTTTCCACCGCCTCTCCTCTCCCCGTCTCTCCTCCTCTCTTCTCCTGCTCTTTTCGCCTTTCCTCCCTCCTGCTACCCCCCGGGAACCCCTTCGACTTTCCGTTATCATCTCGGCGCTCGCCTCGGGCTAAAATAAAGAGAGGAGGTGAAGGAAGAGGAGGTGAAGGAGGAAGAGAATAATAAAGAAGCATAGAGTAGAGAACGCGCGGAGCGATGAATACGCGCGGAGGAAAGAGGGACAAAGAGTACGGAAGGAGAAAAATTGAAGGAAAAGGACAGAGGGCAGGAGGGAGAGAAGGATTCGACGCGAACGAGGAGGGGTCAGCGGCCAGCGCGGTGGAACGGAGAACGATAACGGGGCGGGAGGGCAGGAAAAGGAACGAGACGACGAGAAAAGAGAGAGAGAACGCAAATCACGAATGCCGAATTTCGCGTTGCGATTTATGCGCAACCAAGCCAGACTTTCGTAATTCACGCACACGTGCGTGTCGTGACTTTTTCTCTCTCTCCTCCCGCCTCCCCTCTTTTTTCACAACACCCGTGCAGCGTAACACAGGGAGGAGCGCCGCCCCGGACTCGCTCTGTCACTTTTTTCCCCCTCAACATCGAGTTATAAATAAAAGCGCGTAGTATAGTTTGAACGAAACCTGGGCGCGGGCGGGGGCGTGAGCTAGCGCGGAGATATTTTTGGGATCTCTATGCTATATGCAGCCGCAGGTACGAGGAGGAGATCACGCGCGAGCTCTCTCTCTTTCTCTCTCGCGTACTTGTCGTGGAATCACCGCCGTCGTTTTTTCGCGATAATCCCGCTGACACCGCCGTGAATACGCGAATGCGCGCGAATTACAGGTGGCATTAACGCGAGCGACATGCGCGAGCGAGCACGCGCGCGCCGTCTGAACCCGCGAAAAATCGATTACGTATTAATTGGCCGGAATACGATTTTCCCCTCTCTCGCGCGTTTCTCTACGACGCGAGGCAACGTGGGCAACGAAACGCGTAAAATTATCCTCGCACGCACCGCCGCGCCTTGCAAAGTCTCGAATTAACGCGTCAAGGCGATCCACCTTGAGACACCCACCGGAGAGAGCTCGTCTCCGCGCGTACCGCCGGAATCCTGTTTTTATTTCCGACCGTAACATTTCCGCCGGCGAATTTTTTTCACGCCCGTCGCGCAGTCGTGTGTTGCCGTGCGGCGAACTGACCGACGAGGCTCGCGGAATTATTTCGCAAAATTGAACCTGTCGAAGAGTTCCGCAGCGCGTTCGCGCCGATCGTGTCCCGGGCCGCTATTAGAAAAAGTTTCGCGCGCGCGCTCCGTAACTACCGTTCGTGCGGAGGTCGGACGGACGGTATGTCCGGGGGGCCCTTTCGCACGAAACCGGACCGGTCGATGATATACGAGGGCAATTCCGTAATTGCGTATCGGTCGAATTCGCGGTCGGCGCGTGCGATCGTAAAACACGATCGCGCGATACGAGAGAGAGAGAGCGATTCGGCGCGGCTGAGCCGCGCGCGTGCGTTAAGTTGACGCAACAATTGCGGGTTACGGTCACGTTCGACGGGAATAATAATGCCCGAGATAAATACTTCGGTTGTGGGCCGCGGCGGCGCGTCCGGACAATTAAAACCGCGAGAGAGAGAGAGTGAGTGAGGGAGCGCGGCGCGGAAGAGTAATTGCCGTGATTTGGCGGTACCTTAATATAGCGGTTTAATACTCGCCGCGCCGGAGCGCGTCGTAATACGCGCTTCCCCGGCGCGTAACGGCGAAATTATCTCCCCGTTCGTAGATGACCAAATTAACAGCAACATGCCGAACGACTCCTAATGATGCACGCGCGCGCCGTCGCCCGACCGCGAACGCCATTCCGGGATCGGTGCGAATCCAGCGGCGGCGTCCGCGCTTTGATCGTCCCGTCGCGAATCGCCGGCGTCTTCCTCGTGGTTCCGCGCGAGACGAAGAAGATGGAGAGGGGAGGAGGGCTTTGGGCGAGAATACAAGCTGGAAATTTCGACTGACGATTTGAAAAACGTGTTTCAATGTGTTAGCGGACGCGATTAACACCTGACCTTTCGTTCTCCGCGCGCTCATTCGAGTACAGATGAGCACACACACTCGCTCGATCGTCGTCTGCTCGGCGTCGAACGGCGCGATAATTTGTACGATTATAATTAACGTCGGATTATCCGAGAAGAAGGGACGGGAGGGATCGATCGGGCCGCGGGATTGAAGTTAACGTGCCCCGATAGAAATCTATTACAAACCGCCGATTTTATTTACGAGATAACACGATCAAGCGGCGAGCGCGCGACGCGGAAAATTGTATCGCATAATTCGACAATTAGCGCGTCGGCCGCTTCTCGCACGTCGATCGGGCTAACGATCCGATCGTTCGTGATGATGAGTCATTTGCGAGACTGATAAAAACGCGACTCCGCGCGCTGATATGCGTGCGAGAGAATCGCGAATGAGCGAAACGCGGAGGACGCGTGAATTCGTCGACGCCGTGCCGCGCGTGCTCCAGAGATCGGTCGGGACCGCGGATCGGATTGGTTGGCGGTGATATTCGTGAAAAAATGAGAAACGCGAAATTATGCATCTGTGACCCATTTCGGCGGAGCGACGGAATATGGAAGATCGCGGAACGTTATTTCGACGAATAACGGCGAGATAACGGATAACGAATTTTCGTTCTATTTTCGCAATCAAACTTATGTCACAGCGAGTTTAGGTAATGAAGATGGAACGTCATAATCTTATTTCATTTTCTCGTATTATAAATTTCTCTCTCTCTCTCTCTCTCCTTCCCTCCCATTCTCTCTCTCTTTCTCTCCCTCCCCCTCCGGTTTTGTGGTAATGAATATCACCACCGCATAATACGATCGTACCTATCAAATTACCGAGCTGTAACGCCAAAGTTTGCACCTGTCAAATAACCGGCGTATGTGTGACGCGCGGTATTAAGAAATTAAGAAAAATACCCGGCTTTCTTTCGCGTGTCACTTCAACGTTCCCGCGGCATAAATAATTCACGGTCGACGTGTCAGCCAGCTGGCGCGTGAACGTTAATCTGCCGGATAATACAATTGTACTTTTGGCGATGTGTAACGAGCGTGACGAAAAAAAGAAAACGAAAATGAAGACGAAGGTAAGAAAATCGAGGCGAATACCTTGTGAGAAGCGCGCGATCTCTCTGAATCGAATGAATTTCAATATGTAAATACTCGCGTGCTGAATAATTTAACGATAATTTCGTGCGCTCTCCCCCCCCCCCCCTCTGTTTCTCACGATCGAAGGGCCGCGCGTCAAATATTAAACCCACCGCGCCGCGGTCCCGGAATGCCAGCTCTCGTCCGAGTTAACGCGTCGACCGAGAGGAGAAAAAAGTGATGATTTTCCCCGCTGGTCGCCGCCAGTATCCGGGATAACTCAAAGTGTAAGCGCCGCGAGGAAGAGCGAGAGAGGGAGAGAGAGGAGCTACATAATAGGATGCGTGTCACCTGTCGCTTTCTTCGAGATGCGCTAAACGCCGTCGCGGGCGCGTCGCCTCTTACCTGAAGCTTCATCGAGGACGATTCGCGAAGGGTACCTGAAACTCTCGTACGTTATTCATGTATTCCAAACTTACGGAATACATGAATAACTACGCCGATGCCACAAGCGGCGACGAGGCGACGAGCGAGTGGAAGGTGGAATGAACGGAGATAAGAGAGGATGAGGGAGAAAAAGTGAGAAGAGGAAGAGAGAACAAGAGACAGAGAGATAGAAAAAGAAAGAGAGAGAAAAAGCGCGGGGAAGGAACTCGATCTTATTGATAAGGTCGATTTATCGGCCCGGCACGATTTATCCGCGACACGTGGCCGCGTTTACGTTCTCGCCGCCCTCGTTTTTCCACGACGCGTCTCGACGGTCCTCCCCGTGCGACCGGGATCATTCGTCTCCACCCCCGACCCGGCGGCGTTATCCGCGACGAAGCCGTCCGTCGTAGCGCGCACCACGTGTTTTCGTCTACGGCTTTCGCCGCGCTTCTCCAATTTTCCCCTAATTGTTCCTCCCTTCTTGAAGGTCTTCCTTCGTTTTCGCGTGCATAAATCACGCGATGTAGGCGAAATATAGAAAAAATTCCAGTCTCTTCTCCTCCTCCTTGTTGTCACGTTACTCGCGAAAGGCGGACTTCTGCATTCCGATAGACGTTTTTTATGATTTTATAACCAGAAGATGCGGCTTTTTGATAGTCAATAGTTTTCGCTTTTTTAGCGAGAGGCAAGAGGGATGGAGAGAGAGAGAGAGAGAGAGAGAGAGAGAGATAGAGAGAAAATACTCTCGTGCATGTTGGCTAGAACTATGATGTTATGTGTAATTGTCGGGGAGAGAACGTAATTCGGTCTCCGAGAAATGTAATTTTCTATCGTAATCTCAAATTACTAACGGCCGAAGCGAATTATCGACGCCATCGCTCGCCGCGTCCCGAATCGCGTGCTCGTGTTTTCCTTACAATAAGCCCTACGTTTCCCGAGTTTTCCCGTAGAGGAAGGGGAGGTTGAGAGAGAGAGAGAGAGAGCTTTATGCTCCTCGCGCATTCTTTACGAGGCAATCGCGTTCGATATTCCGTGTTGTCGCCGCCAGCCTTGTACCATTGTTGCGCGTTTGCTTTTGTCTTGTCGAGGAAATACCACGCGATCGCGTACGTCGCCAATTACATATCGATCGAATTCTCGAGAACCGACAATTTCGTTCTCTCCGCGTCGTCCACATTACGCTAACTCAAATATGTCAGTCCGTAACATAAAACCGTTGACAGTCGAGTTACTCTCCTCCCCGGTCGTTCCGCGCACCGTTTCCACAGTCAGATTTACAATAACGGTATTGTCGCACGGACGTTACAAGATTTATCATCGCGCGGGAACGGCGAACGCGGTATAAAAAAGAAATCGTCGTCGTGGAGAAATGTATATACTTTCGTCGTTACGCGTAATCGCTTCTTCTTATTAACAAATCCGAGTGTCGGTATCGCCGACTGTACATATACATACGTATTGCGCGTGCGCGCGAGATATTACGACATATAAATACAAATAGCAGATAACGCGCTATCGCTCGCGTCTTTCTCCTATCAGTCGGTAAAAAATAACGCGACAGTAATTACATAAAATTATTTGCGACGCGCGATAACGCGCAAAAGTCGTCTCAACTTGCGTTCCGCGCCCTTATCGCTCGCTATTCATTAAAGAGCGCGCTAAGCAACATTACCGCATCTTGGAAGGATGGCAGAGGTTCTCAAGTTCGGCCGATGGAGGTTTCACGTGTGCGATGCAGCGGCGGCTGCCACCGCGATATCGCGGTTTCATCACAGACAGAGAGAGAGAGAGAGAGTGTGTGCGTGTGCGTGCGCGTGCGCGCGCGCGTGTGTGGTGTGAAAGGGAGAAAGAGACAGCGTTATTTATTTGACGCTCTGGAAAGAAAAAATTTCTCTCAAGCACAACTTATATTCATACATTAGAACTGATAGTTTTTCGATATGCAGAGAGAAAAAGCAAAAAGTAAAATGACATAAGTAAAGTGAATCTTTCAATTAGAGACAGTGACCCGATTTATGACAATCGCATCTACTTTCCTTAATAAGTCAGACAATACATCTCCATATTTATCTTAAAATATGTATTTTCATTTTAAATGTTATATATTATCCGTTGTAACAAGTGTTAAATAAAATTCAGAACGATAGTAAATATTAAAATATTAAAAGTATAACCGAGTTGCTAACGGTGACAGTTCGAGCGGCGACATCTTACAAGTTGGCTGTTAATACAAGGCATATGTTTGACAATATTTTTTTATTATTCTCCAATGTCTTTTAATTATGTAGTTATTCTCACCTCAAGCGATTGAAGTCGTACTCTCAAAGTCGAGGAATGATAAGAATATTTACAAATTGAAACGAAATCAAAATTATATGTCATTAAATGATACCTCCGTCATTTTCTTGAGAAGATATAAATTAATTTAAAATCTTATCGTAAATTAAAAAAAATATATATAACGTAAATAGAATCATAAATGTTCAAACCTTCGAACAAAATAAGCTTTATTTATTTAGCTTAACACGTATATTACCAATATATTGATTTATTTTCACGATAAAATTACTTTGTCACTATTTTGGGACATTCATTTTATATATATAAAATAAACCAAAGGTTAAATTACATTCCATTACATTACAAGTCGTAAAATTCAATGAATTATTAATATAGTTAAGAAATAGTTAAAAAAAAAACACGTCGATATTCATATGATACCGAAAAGAGGCCGAAAGAAAAAAGAGAGGAGAGATTAGACTGCAGAAAGGGAGGAAGAGAGAGGGAGGGAGGGAGATAGAGAGAGAGAGAGAGAGAGAGAGACTTATCGGGTCCGGAAAGGAACTGATGATTAATCCGCCGCGTTTGGTAAAAACACATTTCGTTACTCGGCAACGAGGGTGCGAATTACTTAAACGTTACGACGATTAACAATGATGACGGGTTGTACAGCCGTCAAATTACACCGAGGCGGTGCGCGCGACGCTGTGAAAAAAGGTACGGTCGGGAAAGAGAGAGAGAGCCTCTGCCTTGTGGAAATTACAGGTCTCGCGAGGCTTCACATTTGATCACACACGCAGGAGGAGGAGGAAGGAACGCGTAAAATCGCGTTAAACTCGTCAGGTAATTACCCGCGACGCGGCGGATTTTATTTCGCCGTCGTCGCCGCGAGTGCCCGCGCGTGAGTTCCTTGGGCGAGCAATTTTCAAAACCCCGACGGAAACCCACCCAAGTTGGCAACGGCACCAGGGGGGAGCGTGATCCTGCCAACGCCATGGTGGTGGTAGTAGTAATACTACTAGTACTGGTAGTAGTGGGATCGAAAGGAGGCGGAGAGCGAAGCCTGTCATCGCGGTAAAGGATTCGTCCTTGCTGCACTCGGCTCTCCGCCTACTTTCAACCTCGCAACCGCAACGACGACGGCGACGACGCCGTCGTCGTCGACGTCAGCTCACTATGCACACGTTCCTCTTTTTCTCCGTTTTTTTCTCCCTTTTCTTTCTTTCCCCCGTTTCTTTCCTGTCCTTTTTCCCGCGGCGACTCCAAAAAGTCGAGCGTTTCGCGTCGCGCGATCGCGCGCTCCTTTTTTATTTCCCTTTTTCCTTTTAGCCGCGAAGAGACGAAGCCGATGAGAGAAAAAGAGAGAGGGAACGGAGAGGAGAGGAGCGTCGGAAAAACACGGTGACGAATGCGACGCGGTCGCGCGCGCGAAGTTCCTAACCCATTGAGCCACCAACTATCTTCGTCGTTAATCTTCAAGTATTCCCAAGGAACTCCGTAATGAATTTGCTGGAAAACCGGGTGGGAAGACCGGGCGGTGTGTACGCGCCGTATATACGTATATATCGGGAGCGTCAGATAGCCTTGACCTATTGGCGCCCCCAAGTCTGGTCCAAACTTCTTGCGGGTTTGGCTTCAATTCTCCGGAGACTCTTCTATACATCAAACACCCTCCGCGCCACCCTCGCCGCCGCGTCCGGGCGCGCGCCCGACGCGTTATTACGCGGGGG
>NW_014556042.1:138341-309841 GCF_001313825.1 Dinoponera quadriceps | reverse complement strand
GGGGGGGGGGGGGGGGCATTGATAGAAATTGATACGGCGCGCGCAGTCACAAAACTCTCCCCGCTTCCGAGCCCCGGGGCTCTCTGAAGAATTTCTAAGAAAAAACATTCTCTCGCCGGAGAAATCGAGAGCGAAATATGGGCGTGTTGTATAAATTACGCGCGCGCGCTCGCAGCACGGAGAGCAGAAGTGGCCTCTCCGCCGTTTTATAATGAGAAATCTCGAAAACTCACGAGACCCGATCGGTATTCGCGCGATTTAATTTAATTACGCAAGCAATAGACTTTACGCAGCCCTTCTTTTCCGTCGCGTCGTATTAACTCTCTCCCCTCCTCCCGTCTTTGTAATTACAAAATATATTTTTCCCCGATCGCGTGAGATTGCACCCCGATATGCACACCCGATACATACCGGATCCTCTACGCGCCCCCCCCGTTCCATCCCTCCGTCTTTCAATTATCCCCGCATCCTCGGGGGTTCCTCTCGCCGCGAGGAGAGATCGTAAAAGCGAGGGGATTCCGCGTCTCGGCGGCCCGGCGGAGTAACTAGACGACGCGGCTGATGAAAAATGTGCGCCACATTGTAACGACACGTGGCGAACTCGTTTCCCGAGGAAGCGTGGCGACTTCCAACGAGGCCGGAGGAAAGTACCGGCCGAGAAGGCGAGGACTGAAACTTGATTCCAAGGATCACGACCTTCTCTCGCGAGCGAGCGTTTTCGGGACGACCGGGCTCTCTCGTAGCGCGCGATCGACGTCTCGATAAAGACGGGAGAAGAAATCACGTCGCCGTGTTTACCTCTTTCACGCTATCGCCGGCACGAGGTTCGACCGCGACATGTCATTAGCGTCACTTCCGCGGCGGCAGCCCGCGGAAAGAATCGCGGCGCGACCTCAACGATAACCTCCCTCAGGGAACGTCGCATAACGCGACGCGTGAAATTATTTCGCCCGCGACACCGCGAATGCGGACTACGGCGCGTCCTCTCATCGGCGCGAAGACGGCTGGGAGAATGATTATTACGTTAAACGCAGGCGATTTATCGACTCGACACCGTTTGACTATTTTCAGCGAGATCGCCGACGTAATCTAATGACAGAAAGAGGACGACCGCGTCACACGTTACGTAACGAAAGCGCATAACGACGTTCCCTTCCGCTCCTCGTCGGGAATCGCATCTCCGGCGCGCGATCGAGCTTCGATCTCGATCTCGGTGGAAGATCAGAGGAATCCGCAACATCCGGCCGAATGCGGAAGGAGAGTAATGGAGGAAAGAAAAGGGAAACAAGATCAGAGCTGTTAACTTTGTTATCGTCTCGCGTGGAAAACGTGTGCTCGCGGGAGCGCTGGTAAACGCCGGGCTGAAACGTCGGTCTCTGCAGATTCTATCCATTGATTACATTCCGCAATTTAAGGATTGCGAACGCGAACGGACTCGACGGCGGCGACGACGGCGGCGCGACGAATGCAAATGTAGTCGCGTTCCTCGGCGAAACGTGATAAAATTTGCAAGCATCGCTCTCGCCAGAACTTTGCAATTAAATACTAATCAGCGCGGCTCGAATCTAATTTCGGCCACGAAGGATCGAAAAAGACGCGACGCCAACCGAACCGCTCTCCCGGATAATCACTCGGTGGCGTNCCGTTTGCCCCCCCCCCCCTTTCCGCCCTAATGAAAAGTCCGCCGGATCTTCTCCTTCGTTCTTCTTCTTCTTCCTTCTTCTCTTTTTTTTTCACTCGCGTCGAGCTTCAACCTCTGTCTTGTGTTGTTACGAGGAATGAATATGCTAAACGATAAAAGTGTGCCAAAAATTCGAATTTCCGTTTTTTCGCGCCTATGTGCCACTCTTTATGGCCCGATGAACGTAGGTATGTGCTAGAAAATTTTGGTTTTGATACAATTCTCGACGTAAGGAGTCGCTGATGATGAATGTATCCGCGAAGTGACCTGGAGAACACGCTGACAGTTGATCTGTTCTCTTTAGCAGAACTGGTTGCACCAGCTCAAGCAATTTACACGCACATTGAAACGTACGAGATTCTCTCACGCTTCAGTATGCGTAAATTTCTTGAACTAGCACAGCCAGTTGAGCTAAAAAGAACAGATCAACTGCCTCAGCTGGGCCCGTCGTCATGCCATGTTTTGTTTCAGTGTCTGCAACTTGAATCACTCATTCTTGACTCTCATGAGCACTTTTTTATAAATAAAATTCACTTAATCATACAAATAGTCGGTAAATAAGACTTTCGTGCGGTACATAAGACTGTCCCCAGTGAACAATGTAAATGCCTTGATAAAATATGTGGACACATGGTAACCGATGAAAGTGCCAAAATGGGGGGAGGGGAGTAAAAAAGTAGCAAGATTCGCACAAATTTTGTATCCGACACTTTCATATCGTTTACCATATTCAGTCCTTATATTCGACGTGTAAGGAGAAAACAACGCGACAGACTCGCGACAAGACGTTCTTTCCGGAGGAATACCTTCCCCCGTGGCGTGTGCGCGACGATCGAATTAAGAGCGCTCTTTACGTCCGCCGGACGTTTAACAAATATCCACCGATATTTCCGATCGACCGTCAGCAATCGAGTTTAGCCCGAGACTAATTTTCAGTAACCGGCCGCCGCCGTCGCGAGTCAAGAGCGCTCCCCCGATGGCGATAAAGCAACTCGCGCGCGCGTTGCGCTTTAATTATCACACTGTCAGATTCGCCCCGGCGCCCTACACGGAAATTGTATTAAGCTGTTTCATCGCGAGACGCGCCATAATGCCGCTAATCGAGTTACATGTCTTTAACGCCGCCCGCGATAATTGAAAAAAATCGACGATCCGACGAATTTTTTGACGCATCGCCGACGCGGTCAGCCGACGAAGTCGCGCGCTCGTCGACGCTGGTTCTCCGCGGCGGGCTTCAAGTCCGAGTCTCCGTGAGAAATTAACGCTCGAAAGTTTCACTCGACGCGCGCTCGTTGGCTCCGCGATGATTCGACGCTGGGAAATTAGGGGCTCGAAGGGCCGGCAATTGAATTTTCGCGGAGGGATCGCCGTCTTTGTGCTACACTCCGCTCTTCTCCACGGATCCGGGAATGAAAATTGTCTCGGCGACGAGTCGGAGAAACCTATCGATACACCGATTCCGGCGAGTTAATCCGCCACGCCGGTGCGATTATGCCGCGACTGACGAGAAGAAAGAAAAGTGGGGGGAAGGAGGGAGGGGGGGGGGAGAGGAAAGCTCGTCGTCGACGAGATTCCGCAAATTATACTGTTTAAGGAACGAGGGCGCGACCGGACCTTGCGCAACGAATACAAATGCAAGAACCAGCCGGCGCGTCCCTTCGACGCGCGTGACGAAATTCGCAAAGGAACTCTCGAAGTCGAGCTCTCCCCCCCCTTCTCTCTCTCTCTCTCTCTTCCCTATCTTTCTTCTCCACCAGTCTTGCCTCCGGCGCGTGGGGGTGGTCGAAGAAGCGTGCAGGATGCCTAGAAAGCCGCGGGGGATTTCACTGACACACAGGAGAACCTCCGTCGCCGCTTTGGCGACAACGTGATAATATTTCTGAACTTGGGGGCCTCCTCTCGCGCGCTCTCCTCTCGAGTGGAAGGAAAAAAATTTGTCGGCCGCGAGAGAGACCGAAAACCGGCCGACGTCCGAAACTGGTTTCGTAAGTGCCGCTTCGGCAATAAAGAGAGAGAGAGAGAGAGAGAAGAGGAAAAAAGAGAGAGGAACACGCAACGCGACCGCATTCACGACGAGCGCATTTACATGTTACGTAAAATTTCGTTGGGCCCCGCAACGCGACGTAACGGCGACGCGACGCAACACGCCACCAGGACGACGATCTTGTCGAGCTCGTCGAGCCGTCGACTCGATTCGCGTTTCTCAGGATCCAAATCCGCGGGATGCACGGAATGATCCTTTCTCAATCGCGGGGATATCCACGTACGACTCGAGGTCAACGTTCTTTCGCGTGCACGCTCGAGCGAGCGAGCGAGCGAACTTATGAATACACACGCATAAATAGACGACTTAATTAAAATTCCGATGACGCGGTGACACAAGAAACGTGACATAATCGACGGTGATATTCGTTTATTCGGCGAAAGTTCTCCGTATCGGAGGACAGAGAGGGAGAAGGAGGGCCGATCGTTCACTTGTACTTCATTACGCGATCCGATATTCGCATATAACTATCAACCTTCCTGAATTGAAATTGAAAGAGTGCGCTGTCTAAGAATAAACTTGCCTCTCACCAGCTTTCCTTTCTCTCTCTTTCTCTTTCCTTTTTTTTGGAACGCGCCAAAAGCACCGTCGATATGCTTCATTAACGACACGTGGATCACTTTCCGACCGTGCGTTCGCGAGCTATCGCGAGAAAATGGGGAAAACCGTGACACACCGATGGTTCCGTCCAATTAAATCGCCGAAAGAATGCAGGTCCGCGCGAATCCTCGCTAATTTCGAAACACCCTATATATCCGTGACATTCGCTGTCGCGCCACGTATTATCGAAATTCGCCTGTTCTTTTTTCGTATCGGCACCAGAGGATGGCGATGTAAAATGTCCGATTTATCATGCGTTCGATGGCTTGTTTTAATGTATCATACCGACGGAAACGCTGCAAATACTGGCGGACTAAAAAAAAAAAAAGAGAGAAGGCGGAGCTTTTACTCCAATTTTCAAGGATGATAGATCGTACCCCGTATTTCAAAATTGGAGCGGAACGAACGTACGGCCTTTCTCTCTCTCTCTTTCTCGCTTCCCTCCCCTCTCTCGCTCGTACACACACGTTCGTTCGGTTATCGCGCTCTTTTTCTTTATTTCTCGTTGTGCATGTGTCGACCGTTATTTCTGTCTTCACGACTGACTCATCGACGTCTCGGAAAGAAATGACCCTTGCTCGCGATATCGTCGGCTTTGCATGCTTATCAGTCCTCTACTTCGGGCCGAGGCGACGGCGGCGACGGCTATCGGAAAAGAATGTATTCCGTGGAGTCGTGAGCCGGCGGTCTCTCAAGTTTGCCGCAAAACCTTCGTATCGCGACTGCGCTCGCCGCGAGAATATTTCGCAACTCGGATCCCGCGACACGCGGAATTCGCACGGGCAAACATGCGAGGAACGGGACGCTCTCGAACAGGTGCTTTTCTTTCGCCGGTACGCGCCGCTAATGTGCACCGTATATATATATATATATATATATGCAGGAAAGAAAAAGAAAATCCGCGAGACGTCGCGAATACTCGATCGCGTCGATTCAAGTTGGATATTCAAAGAGTCGGGATACGTGATCCCGACTTCCGATCGAGTTCCTCACGGCCGTTGAGAGAGAGAGAGAGAGAGGAGAGACTGAGAGAAATCGATCATTTAAAATTGTTTCGCGCGTCGCAAGGAAAACTAGAGAAAGGGAAGGGAGATACCAGCGACCGCGCACGCTAAAGAGCAACAATAGGCCACGCGACGACACCCGATCTTCGCAATTTTCTGCTTTTTCTGGTGAGCCGCGCACGCACGACTTCCTCCACTTAACGCCACTCCCGGGGCCACCATCTGTAAAGTCTGACGGCGGATACTACTACTACCTGCTCTCTTTTCCTCCCCATAGCCATTCATAACGCGATATCGAGATATCGCAAAAGAAACGGCAAGAACAATCCCGCTTTTGCCGGGCCCGACGTGGAGGAAAGGAGACGACGAAGAGAGAAAGAGAGATCTTCCAAGCCCGACGCGCGCGATGCGCCGCGAAGTTTCGAGGCTCACCTGATCCGAGCTCTCGCATCGCCATTTGTATCCGCGCGTATATTGCGAGAACATGTGGCTCATAAAATCGTATCGCGTCCAGCCGTTCCCGCTCGAAGATATTTCCGTACACGCGCCGTGGACGCGGATAAAAACAAATATGAATGGCGGGTGCGATAGCCGTGTGTATGCGCGACCGCCGCCGCGACCGCGTCGTTTAAAAGGTTAATGTCGATACTGACGAACGTAAATAAACGCTTTTAACGCGACGACGACGGCGAGGACGACACTCCGCCTCGACCAATCGCTCCGGCGAATTAAAGAAAAATACCGAGGGCGATGAGAGAAACGGCCGACGACGATGTACTCACGCGACACACCGAGGCTCGTCGATTCACCGCTTACTCGCTTCCGGACTCGCGTTCTCCTGGTAAAATCAGTCGTCTATAATGAACTAGAGCCTAATGAGCGGCCCAACTTCTCGTCGAGAGCCGACTGAGCTCTTCCTAGAGAAGAGTTTCGACGATGATGATAAGAAGCGGTATCCACGCTCATCGCCCTTCGCCGCCCTATTATCTTCGCGACTAATCGTTCTCGCGACGGATCTTATCGAGGAATGCAACGCGCACACAGTGTGTGTGTGTGTGAAGCGTACGTACCGACACGATAGATAGGGCCCGTGCGCGCTCGCGACTCGAAGGCCGGCACCGTGCAAGAAGCGGCCAAGGCCGCCGCTTCTTTCAGCGAGAGTGGGCTCTACCGCGGGTTCTAGTGTCCAGCAAATAACGCTCCTCGCTTAGTTTTAGCGTGCAAAAATATATATATATTATATACATATATATATATATGTATTCCGTGCACACATACCCCGGGTTTACCGTTCAGTGGCCGGCGTATTGATGCGAGAGTCAGACGTGTTTAGACAACACCTACACGGTGGAAAAAGCAAAATGGATCTCTGTCCGAGCGTCATATCGACCGCAAAAACCGGCCGAACTCTGGCTTCCGATTTCTACAACAATCGATGCGCGTGGCCGCGTAAAACGCCGCGCGCGCTCGCCTTCATTATTACATCATTCGTATGTGTATGAACAGCATTTTTCACTTTTCCCTTTCCCTCCAGCGGAAATAGCCGCGGCCGTATCCCGGTGGTTTCGCGCGGGATTCGACCCTCGATCTTGATTTTGCGAGCGTGCGATCGTACGAGCGGCTCGCGCGGAAAAAGGATCGGCGGTGGGAGCTGAAATATAGCCGTGACAGGTCAAACTGGTTTTTCTGAGAGAGGGACAAGCTAATGACGTGGTTATTGAAGCTCAATTTATTGCTCATTTGAATTCGGGTGCTGCGGCGGCGCGACGAATGCGCGCTGCCGGCGACGACGCTCCTCGCGACGGAATCGCGATGACATTCGCAGCGGGGCTTCTAGCTGAGCGTTCACGGTGTATATAACATTGCGTGACGCCCCGCGTATCGTTTCTAAGGTACTCGACTTGGTCTTCTAATTCGACGTCATTCAACTCGCTCGGTATTTCAAAGAAAAGTCTCCTCCGACGGATTAACTCGGCCGAGTTTACTCAGTCTCAGAGTCTGACTCAGCCCCTGATCCTGTACAGAACAAGAAAACAGTCATAAAAATTGCCTCAGCGAGGCCAGGTTGCAGATGAGAGTTACGAGACATTGTATTCGGCGGGATTCCCCGAGGAGTCTCCTTCGGGACTTTCGCGCCAAGGTGCGACTCGACTAGCTTCTTCGATGTCGGCTCCGACTATTCGCGATCTTGGTGACCGCACGTGCGCCTCTTCGTCAGAGCGATTCTTTCTCGACTCGAAGGTCGTACACGCGCGTACATACACACATATATATATATACATACACACACACGCAGACTTTCGAACGAGCTCTGCGACTCGCTCGAAAGAGCGTAAGAAGAGAGAGCGGGAATATGGAGACTTACATCTTGTAATGGTGCTGCATGTGGTGGCCGACTAGGTGCATATCGGTTGCGTGCTGCTGCATCTGCTGATGCTGCTGATGTTGCTGCTGTTGCTGCTGCGGTTGGTGCATACCCTGGTGATGGTGGGTCTGCGGGGGGTCCAAGCTGGAGGCACCCAGCAGGGTAGCGCTCTCCCTGAACAGCGTTGCTACCTGCATCTTGGCGGTTGGCGTCACGTTCTCGCCTACGGAAGTCGGCCGGCGTCACCGTGACGTCACCGGCTATCTCCGTAGGATTTTTCTTCCCGCGTCCTGGCCGCGCGAGAGAGGCACTACCCGCGGTGGCGCTTGTTGTTGTACTTCTGTCTCCTCCTCTTCTCCGCCGCCGCCGATAATAGGGACGGCCTTGGGCAGGGCGACGACTCTGGCCCCGGGTGATCCGCCGAGCGCGATCCTCAGAGGACAAAAGCCCGTCTCCGTTACGCGCGTTCCACGATTTAGTTACGGCGGAGGATCGATCGATACGACAACGGCGGAATCCTTCGAGGATCCCGGGAACGCGACTCTCTCTCTCGCGAGTAGTCACCGTCCGTCGTGGACAATCACGGGACGCGACGTCCAGTCTTCAACGCTCGGCAAACAGTCATCGGTTCGGAGGCTGCGAGGCTCGGCCTTCCTCGGGAGTCCGACGGACCTCCCACGAGCTCGACAAATGCCGTCGGCTTATCGCGCTCTTCTTCGTCGCGGCCCACCGACGGCAGACCGAGCCGGGGCTCGCCGTCGGCAAACAGGCGAGTGCGGCTCGCTCACACCTCGCCGACACACCGAAGTCGAGGAGAGCAACACCTGGTTAACGATCGCGCCACCGACGCAGCAGACGGCGCGTTCTCTTTCTCGCTCGATGCTACCGTCGCGGCGACGGGACCGACGTAGCGAGTCGGTCGCCGTCGACGACGCGCGGCAAGAGTCTTCGCTCGTCTACCTCCACCTCCTCCCCGCCCCCCCTCCTCGACGACGACTCAATCGAGACCTCGCGATGTCGTCATCGTTGCCCTCGCGGTAAGGACCGTCGGTGACGTTACGAGCATTCTCTCTCGGTGGAACCGTTCGGCCGGCGTGCCGCCTCCGCGCCGACAGGCCGGAAGCCGCTCTGCTCTTCGTCGGCCACCGCCGCGAAAGTCTCTTCCCTTCGCCGGAGTCCACTCGCGCGCCCGCCCGGCCCTCTCGCACACTCGCACACACTCTCACCGGGAGGCGCGGACACGCGCGCGCAACACGCGAGCCGCACACGGGATCACTGGCCGCGCGGATATCTCGCTTTAGGAACTTTCTTTTTCCTTCTTTTTATTTCCAAGGAGTTTCTCTCTGTATCTATCTCTCCCTCTCTCTTTTCCTCTCGTCCCCGCGTCTCAGTCTCTCTCTTTCGCGTCACCTCGCAAACTTCTCGTCACTCCCCCGCCTTCCTCTCGCTTATATTATCGTCCTCTCGCCCACGACGGCACGGTGTCGCCTCGAATTCGCGCACTCCGCGTCGCGAGTCATGTTCTCGCCGCCGCGCGCACCTTTTGAATTACGCACACCACCCGCCGTCCCGCCGCACCATCATCGCCGGTGCGGTACGGCGCGGTGCAGTACGTGCGGTGTGATGTGCACCCACGCCCCGTTAAAGGCACCCGGCGGCGTGAGGGTGGCAGGCGCGTTATCGTTCGCGCTTTTCGCGGCGTGTGCGTGCCGGTCGCGCCGCGCGAGCACGTCGGACGTCACGCGACGCGCGTCTCGCCCGTCCTGTGTTCGACCGGCTGCTTGGTTGGTTGGCTGCCGCCGCCGCTTTGATAACGTCGCGACGATTACCTCGCGAATGTTACGTGTCTCGTGCGTACTACTCACGGTGTTGCGCGATCCCCTTTTGCCGAGGACGTGTGTGGTGCTCGACGGAGGAAACACGCGTGCACTGCGCGCGCCGTGCTACCCGCGGATGACTCGCCTCTTCTCCACGCTTTTTTTCGCGTTTCGCCTGCCTTCTCGCTTTCTCCCGCTTCTCGCGAATTCTTTGCTCGCCGTGCTGTTCTCTCTCTTTCTCTTTGTGTGTATCTGTCTCTGTCGATCTCTCCTGCCCTCGCCTCCACGGCGCGAACTCGCCCTCTCTCTCTCTTTCTCGGTCGTGTAAACACACGCGCGCACACACACACCGTGAGATCTGCAACCGCGGCAGCAAGAGTCGGCACCGCACTGCTCGGCCGTATCGCTCGCTCGGCCGCTCGAACCGCGCCGCTCGTACGTTTCCGCCGCTGTTCGGTCGTTCTCGACTACGCTCGGGTTCGAAGCCTCACGACAGCGGCGGCGGCAGCAGCGGCGGCTGTGGCTGGTCCGGCTCCGTCGGTCTCTATCTACTTCGCGTTCTCTACGTATCCGTCTTTGTCCCTCTCGCTCTCTCTGTCTCCGTCAGCCTACTGCCCTGTCTTGTCTCTCTCTCTCTCTCTCGTTCTCACCGTGCACACGTCCGGCTGACTCGCTCTTTCGACCCTCACACTCCTTTCCTTTTCCTTTCCTTCTCGCTCCACCTCGATAAACGTACTTCTCTATTTCTTCCTCCTTCTCTCTCCTCCACGCACGCGCGCACTTTCACTCTTTCTCTTTCTCTCTCCCTCCGTCGCGCTCGTTTTCTCTCCTTCTCCGCCGCGATCGTTCCGTCCCGCTCCTTCTCCCTTCACCCTTCCGTCTCTCTCCCTTCGTCAGTCACGCTCACCCTCCTCCCACACCCACCACCCTCATTCGCCCTCTTTCTTCCCGTCTTTCTCTCTCGCTTTCGCCGCGCTTCTTCTTTCTCCGTCAGCCTCTCTCTCTCTCCGTTCGCGTACTCTCTACTCCGGCTGTCCTTGTCCAGCCCGCTTCGTCCCAAGGATGTCCAACGAAGCTCGACAGGGCTAATCGATCGCCGGCAATCGATGGTAAATCGAGGCACGCGCCCCGACGATCGATTGAGATAGATCGATCGCGATACCGCTCTCGCGATCGTTACCCACCAACCAACGAAGCAACCAACCGACCGGCCGGCCGACCTGCGGCTGTGGCGATAAGGCACACCGCGGAGACGTATAACGGTCGCGCTCCGCGTAGCGGCCACGGCCGAATTTACAACGGGGGCGTACGTCCTTTTCCACCTATGGTGACCCGAGGACATTATGCAAATGAGCGCGCCGCGACGAGATTGTATTTGCGGGAATGTCGCAATGGCGAATTCTTGAAGATGTGACAAGGAGACTCGCCGTTCATATTTACGCAGGTACGGTCTTTTTTTAGATTCGATGAGCGTGCGCGCGTAAGCCTCTTGAGCATCCCCGTCTTCTTCGTCGGGCAGAGGCGCCGTCGATACGTCTCTCTTACAACAACTATGTTCCGTAATCTGCTAACGGCGTTAACAGTAGCGTGGCCGTAAATACGGCTTTTCATGCCTTCTTCCGAAATGTGCGCGCGCTACCAACGTTGTGCCCGCGCCGCTGCGTAACGCGCGGCGAGCCTTTAGTTGTACCTGTAATACGTAAAGTTATATACGGACGATTATCGGCGAGCTATATCGCCAGGTACCTTTAAGAAAGTTCGCGGAAAGTATGCATCGCCGGTGGGTGTTCAATGTAAAGAAGCTCGTAAATATTGCAGGGACGCCTCGTTGAGTTTGGATTCAGACGTTGCATCCTTAACCGCGGTTACTGAAAATACCTCGCGGGGTCAATGTATTCCAAGGCCGCGGGCTTTCTCTCTCTCTCTCGCGATTATATATCGATGATGTCGCGGGCTTCGAATGTCAGCACCAGGCCGGAAATCGGCGATCGCCCAGGGACCGCGTCGCAGCGAAATCGCTCTCGATTTATGCGCGAGCGGTTTTATTTCGCGGCGAAACGACCACGCCGCGTTTCAGTCCATTCTCATTCAGCCCGTCAACGGGGGCGTCGTCGGGACTCGCAAATTCCAACTTCGCGAAATCTGCACACGCGAGCGTTGTTTTTCCTTTTGTTTCATTACGCACGCACGCACGCACGAAATCAGGTTAAAAGGCCGAGACGCCGAGCGAAGCGTCGCTTTAGAGAAGAAAGAGTCGAATAATGGAGGTCGCAAGAACGGAAGGAGCGCGCGGAAACTGCAACTGGAACAAACCCGGGCGACCGAGTGCCGTCGATATAGGCTACTACCGGACGCGCGGACGGTTCTTAATAGAACCTACATTTTTCTCCGTCCTGCCCGCGATATAATCCCGGCAACATCGATAAACAATTAATACCTTCGCGTCGTCGTCGTGGCGCGCGTCGACGGCGTCGCGACGCCGCTCGACGTCCGCTCCCCGTCGTAGATCTCGCGCGCGCGATCGATCTCGCACTCGGACGCGCGGTTCTAAATTATTATTCCCCCCGAAAGTTGATTTCCGATTCCGTTCCGCGGGACACGCCGCCGGTACCTCGTGTAACCAAAATAAACCGTGTGTCCGCGGTACATACGTGCCCGCTCCGCGAATGAAAAAGAGGAAAAAAGCAAGAAAGGCCACGGGGGCCAATATCGCGGGCGGTCCAGAGCGGTCGATCGATCTTGCTCTCTCTCTCTCCTGCTCGCTCGGCCTGCCTTTCCCTCCCTCCCTCTCTCTCTCTCTTTCGCTCGCGGGCGCCGCTCTTTCCCGCGCCTCGCTCTTATTATTAATCGATTCAAATTATCGATCGCAGTCATCGCCGTGTCGCTTCGACCTGGAACGGCCCGACTTCCACCGCGCCGTCCATCCGGCAGGCAGGCAGTCCGCCTATATTCCGCCGCCTGGATGCACGACCGCCGCCATAGTGTGCTCGACGTGGCGCGCGCACATGTATCCGCGTACATACGCGACGAGCGCGGAGTCGCGCGCCTGTGTGCGTGTGCACGCGCGTATTGCGCGATGTGTACAATCCGCGCGACCACGAGCGCGAGGGTGTGTTGCGACGGTGAGAGTGAGTGAACCAGCGAGCCAACGTCAGATGCGAAAGAGAGGGAGAGAGAGAGGCATGAGATACGTGTGTGTGTTGCGCGTGCACGCGTATATGTGTGAGCCCGCGTGAGAGGGTGTGGGTGCATGCGGTGACCCTGCCGCTGGATGGGTGGGTGGAAGATCAGGAGCGTACCGAGGGGGCGACGTGAGAGAGACGCACATCTCGCGAATCCGCAGCGCGAGAATGCCGTGCTCTTTTTACATGGCGCGGCACGAGACGCGAGATATTTTTGATATACGACATCTTGCGATTCGCCCTTCGCAAACAAACGTCGCAATAGGTCCGTTCTTCGCAGCTGCGCTTTTTACCGCACACTCCGTTTCTTCTCTCTCTCTCTCTCTCTCCATCTCTCCCTCCTCCTTTGTCTTTTCCTTTCTTTCGCTGTCTTTCTCTCGTTTTCCGGCAGTGCAGACGCGCGCGCGGTATACCTGTCTCGCTTTAAGCACGAAAAGTGTAAAAAGTGCAGGCAAACAAGAATGTATCTTTCGCGTGTTTCACAAAGTTTGTTTACTTTCGGACTTTGCTTCCGTTTCCGCCAAAATAACGCCCGTCGAGAGTTTTCTCTTCAAATTTCATATTTCTCTGTTTAAAGTTCCGATACAACAAACTGCCCATCTGTCGCGCGCGCCGGCTTCTCGTCCCGTTTGTTTTTTTATCTTATTGTTATATAATTGGCTGATACCTGTAATAAGAGCATGTAAGACACAAAGTATCGCGCGAGCGAATATATCGGTTATCGCGTTCAGTTATCTCCGTTCCGCGTTACACATGACTGTTCCGACCGTGTTCCGACTGGAACAGCGCGAGAATTCAGCATGTGCCGAATTCCACGTCGCCCCACGCTCAACGCCGCTGAATATCGCTGAAATTTCGCCGAATACGCCCGACAGATTTCCGAAACGGTCTTCAGAAAGCCGAGGCGAGGAGATTCTACACGCCGGGCGAATCGCGCTCCTCCCTCTCAAAGATGTCAAAGCCAAAACCTCTTGACACGCTCCTGCCTGGAGCGACGCGTCCGTGTGCACGTTGCGTGTGTGGGAGTGTGCGCGCGACCAGGTTGCCTCGAAAAGAGGAGGAGGGAGCGAGAGGACGAAGGGGGGAATGAGCGAGATGGACGTAACGGTCAGGGTGGAGGAGGAGGAGGCGGTGGTAGTGGTGGTGGAGGTAGTGGTAGTGATGGAGGAAGAAGAAGGGAGGTCGATGTTCACGCGTGGGAGGAAGAGAAAGGGATTGAGAACGATCTACCGGGTGTGTAGAACGACGTGGGTCGGAGAAGGATAACGCGACTTTGGACGAAGAGAGATGGAGGATATACCGTCACGAGGAGGGGGGTAAGACCAGCACGAGAAGGAGAGGCGTCTCGTCGGAGCGACGAGGACAGCGAGATCGTCCAAGCTCGCTCGTACACACACACGTACGTGCACATGCGTACATGCCATCCACACAGGCGCGCACTCCACGGGTACACACTGGGCCGTGAAGCTCGCGCACTACAGACTCCCACCACGCGAACTTTTGGAAAAATCAATAGAATACAAGAAAAGCCCATGGTGCGCCAGGCGGGTTGGAGCCCTCTCTCCTCCCTCGTCTTTTCCCTCTCCGTCTCTCTTTCTCCCTGCCCCTCTCCCTCCCCCATCCTCTCTCCTTCTCTCTTTCTCATTCCGTCTCGCTCGTCTCTGCACCTCCCGCCGCAGTTCTCTCTCGCGCGCGCGCGTGTTTGCTCGCGACGAGGAGAGGGAGTGCTCGCGTGTATACACTGGCGATCGACGGAGATAGACGGTATGCGTACACGCACGATGGCCAAGGACAGAGATAGACGAGAGGGAAGGGTGGGTTAGGAGAGAAGGTGGATGGGAGGTGCAGGGCTGTGTGTGCGAGTGACTCCGGCAGTATCGGAGCGGAGGAACGGACGTGGGAGCAAGATGAGAGCCTCGGAGAGGAGGACAGAGTGTGGAGGAGGAGGAGGAAAAGAGAGAGATAGAACGCGAAATGCGCTATAGGTGCGTCTTGGTCGGACAGAGAGAGCCGACGAGCGTGCAAGGTGGACGAACGAAGAGGGTAGACTGAAAACGCACTGGTGTGCGCGCACGCTCGCGCACGCTAATAGACGAGGCGGATTGGGAGGAAGAGAGACGGACAGATAGACGGAGAGAGGAGCAGGTCCGTCGCGATAAAGAAAAAGAGATAGAGACATACTCGCGAGCATGTGCAACGCCGTGCGTACCTAAGACGCGCATAAGTCCCGCCGTTAGGCTGGAGCGAGAAAGAGAGAGATAGAGGGAGGGAGGGAGATGTTTGTATGTACGAGTGTGTGTGCGAGAAAGACAGGAAAATACGCGGTTCGGCCGAGCTAGCGCGAATAGCTCGCGAGAGGTTACGTAGGAGCGTTCGCTAATGGGCAGGAGACGAAGAGCCGTATGCAACGAGAGATGCAGAGAAAGCAAGAGAGAGGAAAGGGTGAGATGCTGTGCGCGAACGTGTCTCGGTGTTGGCGCACCGAGCAGAAGATTTGCACGGTTCAACAAACGCCTCTCGCTTATGTATACGTGCAAAACTATGTACGAATCTCCTGGGGTAAATCGCACGTGTACATAGACGCGTGTGCACGCGCGCGCTCGCCCGACCGCGCGCATATGTACGTGTATGCGTGTGTATGTGCATATAATATATGTATGTACATATAGCTACCCTGTTATATACGGGAGGTATGTCCCTGACCAATCGCGGCTCCTTTTAGCGATGGACTATAGCGAGCCGGCGAAAAGAACGGCGTTTTGCGAAATTTCGCGCGGATTGTCGGGGCTAATTAAAATTGACGGTATCGTCGATTCGATCGAAGCGCGCGTCTAGAACAATGCAGCGGCGATAATATCGCGTTTAGCTCGGCGATAGCAACGGCGATAGCGAGCGATCAATTTGGATTTTTCACCCGCGCAAAGACGGCCCGTGTCCGCTTTGACGCGATTTCTATCGACGCTGAGGTTGATCGGAAATACCCCGTGCTAATTGAGCCTGAAGTCGTGCCCGAGATGGGACGCGGAAAGTTCGACGACTATCCCGCCGTAGATTGTCTTTATCGCTCCTGACACAGTCCCGAATGTGTGTGACGAGCGGAAAGTTCAGACCGGGAACCGTGGGAACTGGGAAAAACCGCGAAATGAAAAAGTCGGACGGTCGAGCGGCGGAAATATTCCTCCGAGAAGCTGCCCGAAGCAAAGTCCCGCTGAAACGGATAACGTACGCTGAACCTTCGAGGTCTTAATATGACTCGGCTTGCCGACGTCCATTAGCACTGTCGTTTTATTTCGCGATTGGAAGTTATATTTACTACTTAATCTACCGAGCAGCGAGCACAGAGAGAAAAAGGGAGAGAGAGAGAGAGAGAAATCAAGACACGACCAACTTGTCGATCGGTTCCGCACAACGAGAGCGAATCCTCTCGAATTGTGCGAAAATAGTCTCTCGAACTATCCGCTTCTCCGCGACCAACGATCTCCACATTTGCGTCCAGCACGTCGACGCCCCGTTCTTGCGCTTCAAAAATGAAGCTGTTGTAATTCGCTGCGAGAAGGGGGAAAGAAGGAGAGAAAAACAGAGAGAAGAGACGGACACGAGCCGTTTCCTTCGAGCGCACACCACTGACCAAGAGCGCGAACTGCGAGCTCCTCTCTCTTTCTCTCCCTCTCTCTCTCTCTCTTTTCTCTCTGCCGGTGGAAACGAGAACGGAGACGACGATGCAGCCTCCGATGATCATCGTGGTAGTGCGGATTGCTCTCATGCGCACCGGCCTGCCAGTCACCCACGCCATGTTTCTGGCCCCTCCTCTTCACCCGCATTTTTCTCTCGGTCGCAGGATTTTCCTCGACCGCGTGGAGAGAGAGACAGAGACTTGCGCTCGGGCTCGTCTACGAGTCGCTTCTTCCGGTTCGCCGTTTCTCGTAGATCACCCGCGGCTCGCGCGACGATCCCGGACAAAAGCGAGTGCCCGATTGTACAATTTTGTCGTTGCGAATAACGGTAACGCATAGCTCTATCCAGGCTAGTGTAAAAAACGAAGCCCACTCGTCGCTAGATCGGGAACTGCGAAAGATCCGCGATTGTTCGTCGTCTCGATTTTCTCCATCGGCAAGGGGTAAACATGAAACACGCTTTTGATAAACAATCATACTTAATATATTAATAATTTCATACTTAATACTTAATATATATTTGACAAACGATCATATAATCAAAATTAAAGCTATATACATCTGAGCGGCTCGAGAAATGTTTGAATTTTTCTGCTGACCGTATTATTGACTTTGTGAAGATATCCTTTTACGGGTGATTCTTTTCATACATACTTTTATTTACATATTACATGAAGCTCATTACAAAAAGTTAAATATTATGTAACGCTGTTATTACTGTTTCTATGAAGCTCGTCATCGCTAAGCGGTACCTAAAATATGTCGAGAACCATCGGACCGATTTAACTATAATTTTGCATAGATATTTTTAGTAAAATTATCCAATCTGTGGTAGGTTTTTTTTATAGCTATTACAGTTTTTTTTTTATGAACAAAAAGAGAAGAAATTTTTGGCGTAAAATCAAATTTTCACTTCGAATATTAATAATTTGATTAAAAATGAATATTTTAAAAATCGACTAAGACAAAGACTAGTTTTGTTTATCTATTTTGACACGTTTAAGCTTTATTTGTTTCCGATAAATAATGTTGCAGATTTTTTGGACATCGAAAATGCCGATTAGCGTTTTTCGAGTATACGTAGTCCCTTCAACGTAAACGTCGTTTATTGCTGATCTTCCTAACATCGTTGAAGAACCGGGTACCTCGGTTTCGCTAGAACCGGCCGAAATTTTCGACGCACTCATAGACCAACTTCGCACCCCATCATATTCTCTTAATTGTGCCAAGAGTATTTAGGATGATATATATCTGACGACGTGCGCGGCCGCGGAAAAATATTCGTACACGGCCGCCGCCGAAATGCATTATTAATTGAAACAAATGCGTTCTGCCGCGGATGCGTGCTTTCATCCAGTGGCCCCTCTAATGAAGAAGTGTCACGAAATAATTACGTTTATGATGATAAAACGTCATTCCACGATGTTCGTATTGCTCGATTTTAATACTGCGGCGGGATCTATCTCCCCTCGACTGAGAAAGGAGGGGAGAGAAGGGGGGGGGAGAGGGAGAGGGAGAAGTGAAAAATTGCGAGGTCCGTAATCCGGTTCGTTAGAAATCGCATTTAGCGGACCCCTCATCGCCCCCCCCCCTCTTCGACGATTGTCGTACTCGTTTTCACACATCTTTTCTGATTTTTTTTTCTCGTTTTTTTTTTCCTTTCCTTTCATCCGTCGTGCGTTCGAGTAATCTCGACACACAGACGCGTCGCGGAGCGCCACGACAGATCCAAGCGGAATTGGAGCTTGGCTCCTACTAAACGGAACTGACCCAGCTTCGCGGCTTTCTACCCTCCTCTGATCTGCCTCACCCTCTGCTCCTCGTCGTTGCCTCTCTCGCTCTCTATCTTTCTCTCTCTCTCTCCTCCTACTTCGTCCTTCTCTCATCCGTTCTCTTCTCGCCCCACTCGCGAGAGATCTCCGCGTCTCGTTTTCTCCCTCCACGACGTTCCTCCCCAGCCGTCGACGAGACACCCTCGAGAAGTTTCAATTTATACGGAAAGTCGTCATGACCGAATGCACAAATACGTACGCCGCGCCGCTGCTACTAGCCCATTCATGTTCAGCTGGCTCGATGTAAACACGAGAGAGAATCGCGACGCGAGATTCACGCGGCTTTGCGCCGCGAGTCGTCGTCGTTGTCTCGAGTTGATGTTACGCACGACAACGAGCGTGTACGTTGTGCGCGTACATGAACTTGTCGTGTATACGCTTAATTGTCTTTCGGACACGAATTTGCGCGTACTCCTCCGAAACGCTTATCGGGGACTGCGATATCCAACGAGTGTCATTCCCGAAGCGAAAATATTTTACTTCCCGCGAAATTTGTATTTACCCGCGATACGCAATTTATGTCTGTTCTCGTGGCCTACGGAATAGGATTCCTTTGACTTTTCAAACCGTAATCTTCAAATTCCGAGGATTCTTGTCGAGAAACGCGAATTAGAACGTACGTGGATCGACGGAAATATTCGAGGCTGTCAAAAAATTCGTGGAAAATAAAGTCCCGGCCTCGGATGCGTCCAAGACGATCGATCGGACGGGACGCGAGTTGCATCGCGCGACGACCCCCTTTGACACGCGCGTCGATGCGCGCTGACACGTTGCGAGAAGGGAGAAAGGGGGGGGGGAAGAAAAAAAAGAGCGTGAAAAAGCGACGGGGGATCGCACGTGACCATTCAGTTTAAAGACCTTGAGAGGCACGCGCGCGCGCGCCACACGGCGAAAAAGAGCATTCCTTTGCTGCCACCGGCAGTGGCAGAGCGACGCGAGGGCTGCCGGCGTTATGGTTGACGCCCTTTCTCCCTGGAGGTAGGCGAGGGAGGACAAGAGGAGGGGCTGGAAACACCTGTCGTTATAAATTACCGCGATGTGTTACGTGTAACGTCGGGGGTGTCGCGCGCGTCTACCTTTCTCGGCCCGCGAGCGAGCGAGCATTTCATACCGCCGGGCGTTCCTCCCCTGTTCCTCATTAAGAGATGTAATTCTATGTAATTCAAAGTAATTCTCCACATACAACAAAAGGCACCTGTTAGGATCATGAATAATCGCGCGGGACGAAAGTAAAGCATATCCCCGGACGCACGATGAAGGGGAACGTAACCAAGTTAATCGCGCGAGCGATCAGTTGACGCGCCAAAAACTAGATCAAGTAGTCGAAGAAACGGAATAGCCGGGTGCGCGCGGAAATATATTCGCGAGAGATTCCCCGATAATAATCCAATCCCTTCGTCATTAGACCGACACGAGGGGGCCTCGAATCTCAGCACGCGGGAATCCCCGTTTCCTCGCGCAATGGAGCGAGGAATTATTTTCGGCCGGGAATGGCGGCGAGACGGAGGAAAAAGAGGATGGGGAGGAAGAGGCGGGGGACGTGGAGGATGGGTGTCGTTACGAGCCGAGAAAATCCGGCGTTATCTCGGCCGCGGGAGGGGGAGGGAGGGGGCCGTCCCTCGGCGCGGCAACGAAATTTCTGAATACGTCACTGGTGTCAACCCCCGCGCGCGCCGTAGGCAGAGGGTCGTCGTGCCGTACCCTCCTAGGTCTGTCTGTCTGTTGTCCGTGTGCGTATGCGTGTCGTGTGTGTGCCTACGTGAGTCACATGTGTGCGAGCCGCGCGACTTGGCGTGTGTGTGGCGGTGAGAGGAACGCGCGGAACGCTTTATGAATGGAATGTTTCCACGCCAAGTGTGGCGAGAGAGGCACCCGTGTGTCCCGCGTGTAAACACAATAATACCGACGTTTCCATTCATCAGGTCGACCCCGGGGCGCGGAGCGACCTCGAGAAATGCCTTTGGAGGCGCCGCGTGAACTCTCAGTGTGTGTGCGCGCATCGCCCTCACCTCCTCCCCCGTCCCGTTTTACTTTCCGCCTTTTTTTCTCCCGCGCGCCAACCCTCCGCGAGAGGAGGAGGCTATTTAAAGGGCGATTCGAATCTCGAGCGCGCCGCCGCCGCCGGCCAAACCTGATTCATTTATCGCGCCGATGGTCGTCGCGTCCCCGTTGGCGACTTCGGGATCCGGGGAATCCGGGCCGAAACGTTTCTCCCGGAGAAATACATTCTCACGATCGAGGAGTCGCGATCGCACGTGGTGTATCGAATTATCACTCCTTCGGTGTCTTATCTGCGGTGTGTTCGGTGCGAGCAGAAAATCGTTGTTGAATGATATGGCATACTAGTAGCATAATTTATTAAACTTGTATCGCGCGGTTTGGACGTACTCATAAACGAATAGTTCGATCAGGTGTATTTTAACCTGATTTTATATAAATTTACCACATGCATAAGGAAATATCCGAAAAGTGAAAAATATTCCATACTGATATATACGTGAAATATAGTTTGATTGAATTTATTAGACAGTGAACGAACCAAACGTGTTTCGGTTGAAGGAAACAGAATTTCTGGTTGTAAGAACCAAATTTGGGTCATGAGAACTAGAAATTCTGTTTCGTTTAAAACTAAAACGCGCTTGGTTTGTTCACTGTCTGGTAAATTCAACCAAACTTTTTTCCCGTGTGTATTTTCAACGCTGCAATTTGAATTGCGCGTTATTTCTAATGTCAGTATGGAAAAAATTTTATCTCGGGTAGTAACTGTTGTAGTACTATTGTATATGTGCGTCTACACGGACAAAAATACTTTCAAATCAATGATATATATTCTCATGTATAATCGGGAATATTATGATCTTTTTAGAATTTTAGTCTTGATTTGATTTAATTTATATTGATACCAATATTATTTGTGCTCATTTCAAGATTAAACATTTTTGTTAATGTTAAACATTTTTTCATGTGTATGAGAACGGAAGAAAGACGGGATATTCGTTGTGTTTAAGATATAAATCATAGTATCTGTACGGCGATATGCAGCTGTAATGTATCGTTCGTGTTGCTTTCCAAAATTTCCCATACTGCCTTGAAATAGTTTCGACGTTATAAGTATGTCTCAGCCGGGCAATTATTACACAGTAAAAAACATTTCGTACTTATTTGGGACGATACTTCGTCGGTTCATGAATGCTTATATCTCCGAGAAAAATTCTCTGCGTGTGCGTGTGAGAGAGAAATCACGCTCATCGCGTCTTCCGTTTCTTCTCTCCCTCTGCCTCGTCGACGTTCGATCGGCGCACAACGGGCGATTTGACGAAAGAAGATAACTTTAGTTGATGTTTGCACCAGGCAAATCGCATTTCCACTGGATGCGCCGGACAAAAGTCGGAACAACGACGACGACAACGACGAACGGCACAGAGTTCGCAACGAAATGAAGATGTTAATTCTTAACTCGGAGCGACACTTGCATTTCTCATGACGTTCGTGCCGAAACGATCGGGCCACCGATGGCCGAGAATTACACGATAAACGCGCGATCACGAGATTAATGCGAAATGCGGAACGTTGCAACCCGCGGAATCGACACGCGCGTGAAATAACAATCGCATGTTAAATGTACAATCGGTCGTTAAAGTACAATCGGCGCGACAAACGGCCGGCTAATACTGTTTGCGTAAGACTACTAATGACGGGGTGTTTCCATTCAACAGGTCTCGGCCGACTGGCTTGCGGCGCGAATCGGCACCTCTAGGACACCAGCGCGTTTTAGAGGCGACACGTGTAGCTCGGCCATACGTCTTTCTTTCACGTTCCGCGGTGCCGGCGAAGGGACGATTCAAATGCGGATCACAGTTTTCGCGAGCGCGTCTCGAGTGTCTTTCGATCGGTTTCGCGGCGCTGAAAATCACATGGTGCATTGTTGTGTGCGCGGTTTTAAGGTGCCAACTCATGAGACTCTCGTTGCAGCGCCGAAACGCGATCACGTGGTTTTAATCTGACGCTAGCGTGCAAATAATGCTTATATCATTAATGCAAATTCAATGAAATCAAGATTAATAATCTTCTAAAAAATATTATAATATTCTTGCTTACATATGAGAACATATATTCCTGATTTAAGAGTAATTTTTTCTGCATACGTTATAATAAGATTATTTTTGCTGTACTAGCTTGTATAGTTTATTAGTTCTCTCTTTTTTTTTCTTCCACCAAGTCTTATTTGTATATATGTCTCTTTTCCAGTTCTATAAGTATACACTAATTCAGCAAGAAAGAACAGACCTAATATTTACTTAGAAATAATATGATTCTCAGAGAGGAACACTATACAGGACTGACGCTGTAATGTTCAAAATTCGACGCTGCTATATTCTTTTTATGCGTTTTTCACTATCTAGCAGCAACTTCGATCACGTGATCTTTTTTAACAGTAAATGTGAGCGTTGAACGTTAGCATGAAAAAGCGCCTTTAGACCTGTTACACAACAAGTCATTAGTCGGAACGCAGTCGATGGCCCAATGAGAGAATTTTTCGAAAACGAGTTCTCTCATTAGACCATCGAATCCATTTCGACATAGGAATTATTGTATAACACGCTTTGTCTCATGATTAATGCACGCGAAACGCGCCTCTTATCGGGTCAGGTGAAATGCAATTATGGCCGTGTGAGTCAACGGACGGATCTGTCCGCATCGGCGATGTATCTCGCCGACTCGCTCATATTTTATTTTTATCGATTTGCTATGTGAAATAAGACATTAGAGAGAGAGAGAGAGAGAGAGCACGTAGACACGTTGCAATTACCGCAGAATGCCAAGGGTGGAATAAGGGGCGGTTTCGAGGGGCGGCGAGAGCATCGCCGTCGATATTAAAATATTCACGTGTGTGTCTTACTCACAAATTGTTGGGCGCTTCTTTCTCTCCCACACGCCGATACGGGAAACCTTTTCCGGGATACGTCTTCGGCGATGTAAACATAGAATTATATTTGTCGCTTATATGTAATTCCACCGCATCAAACTTTCACGTCGCGGCCCTCGAGGAACTCCGGGGGGAGCCCCTTTGCTGAAAAACCCCGAGAGCCGTAATTGCGAAAGTATGCGATGTGAAAAATTAAATTCCACCGTGTGCCGAGCGCCGAAGACACGATCGCGTCGCCGATGTCACCGAATCGATCTCCCTTTCTCTCCCTCTTTTGCTCACGGAAGTATCGACCTGTCGGAAGAAAGGCAGTTGACGAATTACAAATTCGCACCTACTTACCGCGTTATTTTCGCCGCGGCGCCATCGCGATTAACGCGCGAAAGTACATTGTCGGCGCGACGAGCGGGACAATGCGAGCGGGTGCGTCGACTTCGCGCAACGGACATTCATTTTGCAGCGTATCTACATTTCTTATGACTTCATACCTAATTCAAGTCTTCGCAGACTTCCGGGAAGTATTACGAAGCGCCGCGCCGAGAGAGCGAGCACGCACGCCACGCAGGAGTGCACGAGCGGATATAAATGTAATGTTTGTACGCGGCGCGATATTACGTCGCGATCAAGAAGCATGTTTCGCGCGCGCCGAGAAGGACGCTCTTCTTCTTCCACTCTTCGACACGACGGTAATATGAGAGAACCGGTGGTGTTTACCAGCAACGACACGCGACGACGACGACCACGCCGGAGTGGGCGGCCGAGGATGAGGAGGGACGGAGGGGGGAGGCTCCGTCGGAGAGAAGAGAGATTAATTTAGGTTTAATTTTAATCAAGCGCCCGCGACCCAATTTGTCTCTCTTTGAGGTGATTTTTGCGCGCACCGCGCGAGAACTGCGGAAACTTTCCGCAAATCCTCCCCTCTCCTCGGCTCTCCGTTCCCCAGACAACGACGAGGACGACGACGACGACTCTGTCAATGTTACGAGTTACGTTCTCCCGTGGGAAATCTGCCCACGGATGCGATCCAATACATTTTCTTTATATACTTTACTCCTGTAATTACGAGATAAACAAACGTCCCCGGATTACGGAGACTCTGCCCCCCCCCCTCCCAGTTTCTCGTGCGTCTCGCCTCCCTACGACGTCGTCAGTCGCCGGTGCGATTTCGCGGGTCACGATTCTCGCCGCGCCGTTGTGTCCGATTGTGCTTTTAATTGCGACACGCGATTTTTCATTTTCAACGATAAAATTCTGCCTCTGCGAGCGAATGGATTTCGAGCGATGACGATTGACTCACATCAGCGGCTAGTGTCCTATTTACGGCATGCTCTTTTTTTACATGTAATTTTCTGTTTACATCTAATTATTAATTGCCTTTAAAAAATAATCCAACATTGATAATGGATCCTCGGGAAATAAAGGGATGGATTCCTTAACCTTTTAGCTTCGAAGGATGTATACAGGATATTTGTCGTTAAGTATCTCATCCGTCATGTACTTGTAGTTTGAGTTAATGTGAGTAAAAAGGTCCTCCATCATTTTGCAAACAACCACGCGAAATTTTAAGTTGTTAATTATCGAAAATGGCTGTTTATAGAGGCTATTTAATTAATAATTCAAAAATTTGCCTGGTTATTAGAATGGTAAAGGATTTTTGTTCAGAATGGCTTCATCTGCAAGTATACAACAGTTGTACCTAGTGACAGATCCAAAGTTCGTGGTTCAAAGTTCAATGTCCTGATGTCGGTCGCTGCCCGAGTCGAAATTTGGAATTTTATGTTCAGTCTTCAAGTGGAGAAAATAGAAATAAATTCCCACTTGTAACATGAAAGGAGCACAATAAGTGTTCCTTTAATGCTACACAGGAAATTTAGTCCTCCAGAACCTAAATTTTAGTTCTATATTAAATCTTCAAGTGAAGAAAACGGCAATAACTTCCTCCGCAGCATTTGTTGCATTAATAGAACACAATAGGAAACTTTTGAACACTTAATGTAGAACTAAATTAGACTTAAACTGGGACTAAAATTTCGACTCGGGTAGATACAACAGCTGTAAAATATTTGATAGATTAGGTCATTCTGAACAAAGTCCTCTATCATTTTGCAAATATTTACGAAAATTTTTGAGTTATTAATAAAAGAAATCACATGGTCATTTTTAATAATTATTAATTAAAAATTTCGCGTGGTTATTTGCACAATGATATAGGATTTTTTGGTTCACATTGACCTAAACTACAAGCGTATAACAGATGAGACATCGATCTCGATCTCGATCTCGATGCGAGTCGTTGCTTACTTCGACTCGCGACTGTTATCACATAGATTACGCGTTTTAAACAACAGAGTAACGGAAATATTTTCTCATAAATGAATTTTAATTTGGTACTTATTTAATTATACAAACTTAGACTTTTTCTATATAATAGACTGAAAGAAAATAGTGTTGTATTTAAATAAATATTTGCTAAGGAGTATTGAAATAATCATTTTATCTGGATGAAATAAATAATATTATTTGAATGTAGCACTGAAAGGAAAAAAATAGATATTTACTCGACCCGGGTAAAATAATTAACTCGAATACTCCTTAGCAAATATTTACTTGAATGGGGCATCGATTCCTCACTGAGACTTTCGTTGATGCATTTGCAGATCACCCAGAAGCCGAACCGACGCAGGGGCAGACCATGGAAGTGCAAGATGGCGAATGTGTGGTCCCTCGTATGTGCCATGGAACTAGGAATTCTTCCCGAATCGTCTCTGAAGGACATTGCCTTCGTTAACCTTTGGGACGTGACCACGAAGCTGTATTCCGCTGAAGAGACCGCCGAGCTCGAAGGGACCGAAGAGACCGAGCCAAAGCCCGTTAACAATATCTCGACCGCTTTGTGGCCGTTCATGCCCGCGATGCGCAACATCGTACCTTTGAAAAAATCCGTCCGTAAACGTGGCAGACGAAAGCGCAGTAAGTGGACGGTTCAACGGCATAAGAAGCCGAGGGACCCGGCGGTATTGATGACTGTGCGTCGTCGGATCCACGACGACATTGATCGTCGATCCGCGATGAGGAAACGAGTCGTCGCCGCCGGTGCCGTCAACCCTTCTTCCAATCCTTCGCTCAAGGACGGCCCGCCTTCTGCCGCGCTACCAGGTTACAATTTCTCATTTAAGCAACTTCACACTCGATTAGCTGGTAGCAGCAACGTGGACGAGGCCCGCGATCGTTTATCCACGGTGTACCGATCGACCGGCAAAAACCTAGCCCACGGGCGACCAAAGCGGCAGAGCTGCAACACGACTGAGGCACTATCGACCGATCACTCCGCATCGACGAGACGACACTTGCCGAGCCGTGACACGAGAAGGCAGAAGCGGTCACGCGTGGATCTCTCGGGACGCGCCGATTATTACAAGAACGTGGCGCGCGTCAACGACGACATGGGGGACATCTGGGAGAACACGACGTCGGACAGCAGCGGGCAGAACGAGGAGGAGGAGGAGGACGCGACGAGGCAGCAGTCCCACTTCGCGAACGGAAACGTTTCGAGTCGCGGGTCCACCAGTTCGTACAGCGAGTCTGGGATGTTACCGTTGAAGAAGGGCCACCACGAACGACTGCTGAGGAATCTCCCGAGGAATTCCGCGGCTCCGCACGCCGTCAAGAAACGCCGACGAAGGCGACCCGTGGCGAGCAGCGATCGCACCCATCGCCGAAAGAGTCTCGCGAGACGCAGCGCACCGGCTCCGTTGGCCGCCGAGCTCCCGGGTATCGCGCGGAGGAAACGTTGCGACTGCGGCAACCCGCAACGCCGTTCCTCCCACGTCAGCTCGTGCAAGGAGAACCTCAAGAACACCGCCACCGCGATCTTGAGGGACATCCGGGCGCACATAGACGACAACGCGGACACCGACAAGATGGAAGTCGCCAAAGATCCGGGCGAGGAACAGGACGAGGGTCGTGACGAGGGTCGCGACGTCTCCATGAAATACGAGTGGGAGGACGATGACACGGCCGACCGTGCGGAGAAGTCGCGAGATGCGAATTCACCGCAACTGTCGGCGACGTATAAAACGTACGGGAACACGGGCCGGAAGTCCCGTGACAAGAAACGCCCGCAGAAGGGGCCGATCGACTGCGAGTTCGTCGACCGGACCGAAACGACGTACCAGAGCGTCCACGACTCCGCGCCGCCGATACCTTCGTTGAAGATAAACGTCGACGAGGTGAGCTGGGGCTCGGAGGACAGCAACGTCAGCTTGACGGCGGTGTCCCGTATATTCGAGCCCCGCTCGTCCTTGAGCGAAGGACGCGGCAACGAAGGCGACGACGCGCTCGAATCGCGGATCATGGCTGGGAAGGTGGACGTTAGCGACGATTCCGTTAACAGCGAAGCGCGCCAAGAGCGAAACGCGTCGATGGCCAGTGCCTGCTACGTGTACCGCGAGACCGTCGTCGGTGAAGCTCCTGCAGCATCTTCGAAGCAAAACGCGAAATTGGAGAGTCGTCGTGAGACTACCAAAGACGTGATCACATACGGAAAACGGAACAAGAGTAACGGAGGAAGGTCGTCGGAGCACAGTTCAGGACGGGAGAAGAACCAGAATCCCGCCAAGGTGTGTGAGCTTGGAAACTTATCTTTCAATAACATAACTTCGGTAGAGGAGACCGGGGTTGAGTCACACGGATTAAATGTTACAAAGCTTGTATCTGACTTAATAAATATAGGGGGTGTATTCTTCTCTATAGCTGCAGGTTGCTGATGTTGTGTTAGTTGGATGTATGAAATGGCCCATGGCTAACGCATTGCATGTGATATGAACAGTTTTTAAAAATTGAACATGGTGAAAGTAAATTTTTTATTTCTTTCTGTCTCTATTTTTGTTGTTCAGTTGATTTTGTAATTACTGGTCGTAATTTTTCCGTAGTCACAAGAAGTACTGTAGTTATTGCGAATTTTTCCTTTATTTAGTTGATCCTTATTGCAACACTGTTTAGAGATGTTATTTCTTTTAAAATAACTTTTTTGTAGTGATGAATTTTTGAGTGATGAATTGCGGTATTGTTAGTAATTATATAAATATGAATATATAAATTATATAAATATGAATATATACAAGGTTAATATTTTTTTCTTAAAACTAAAGATGTAGTTACATTTAAATGATATTGAAATGTACATGATATTATAAAACATTGCATACATCTTTCTTTTTAATTTAAATGTGTAAAACATGAAATAAGCCCCAGTTTCTTCTCTACGTTATATATATATATATATATATAAAGTATCTAAAAAGCAAAAAATATTTTTTTGCCTGGGGGGATATTAATAACATATTTATTTAAATCTCTCCAAATTTTCTTTTATTTAAATAAGGTAAACAATTGCTCTCATGCGGGGCTACAGATTTAACAAAATGTATATTTTCTTATTTGAAAATTTATTGTTTATATTGATATAAACATACGTTATTAACACGTTCCGTGCCACGGCAATTTTTGAAGATTTTCCATTCAGGCCGCGTGGGGCGTATACGACTCACACTTTAAAGATTAAAAAAAGTCGTAAACGCTGTATACGTGATGTGAAGTTGTCTATATTTGACTCTACAATAAATTTTTTAAGAATTCTTTGTTTTTCAATGAGAATTGCAAATGGTCTGAACGGAAAGTGCAGCGGTGGTCGTATACGCCCCACATGGCACGGAACGTGTTAATACCCATCTATAAAATATTTTGTAGATATTTTCCCTCTCAATGTAGTAAGACCAGTATTAATATTACCGTTCTCGTTATACTAAAGACGTAACTTGTTGTTACAATCTTTATACTCTTTATAATCTTTATAATTACTCTATAATACTCTTATAATCTTTATACTTGTTCACTGAAGTCGTATCTTAATTGATGAAAGACGTGAGTGCAGAGTATGAAATATGTCGAAAGTAAGATTAACAAAAAGATATATACAATAATAATTTATGTTCAGGCAAAAAACACGGCCGACAACAACAAGGACAATGAGTCGGACGATGAGAAGAAATACGTACTGCGAAGGAGATCGACGAGATCTTCGATAAACACCGTGAAGGAGAAGAATAACGTCGGCAAGCTAGTATGGGGGAACTGTTCGGGTTGGTGGCCAGGTAAGTATGCTTCGACATCTTGCATAGATGTTAATTAGCGTTCGAATATTCGAATGTTCTTCTTCTTACTCCTGCCGCTCTTAAAGTTCCAACGTGATGTTACAGCGCTCATCATCGAAGCTGACCAAGTAGGGATGGCATCCGAATCCGGCAAAATGTGGGTCTACTGGATCGGGGAATCGCAAATATCATTGGTAAATGAGCGAATGCACCGCGCACGCTAGTAGAGATTGCCCCCGTTTTTCCTTCTCCCCTACATAATGGAACGAACAATAAAACGTATGACTGACGTGATTTCAGCTCAACGAGAAAACCCAGATAGAACTGTTTTCCAGGAAGCTGGAGGAACGATTGACGCAAAAGTTTCGAAAAAATAATACACGATCGCAAGCCATTGAAGAGACAATAAAGGTTTTCTTGATAAACATACGAACATACGAACATTTTACGCAAATAAAAATTACAAATAAAGAGTTATCTTCAAAAATATGCGAAGTGCCGTTACAATTATTTTAGATGCTACGCCAACGTTACGAGTGCACTCTGACAAAGCCCTATTATTATTGGATACAACGGAATATCAATCAGGAGGAACGTAAGTGTTTTGAGAATTCTCACGAGCTCGTTGGTTGTTGCTCTATGCGCGCGATTTAGAAATCACGAAATGACTGTGAATTTGTCTGTCCACATGACGCGACAGTGGACCACTTGTATTTTTATCCGTATCCAACGAAGATACAAGACAGGTTGGACGCTTTGAAGGAACAAAACGTTAAAGCTACCGAGAAATACGTGTCACAACAGAAAAGCGGTGAGTCTCTCTCTCTCTCTTTTCCTCTCTCTTTCCCTCCCGCCCTCCCTCCGCTTTTCTATTCGCGCACACGTTGACGTTAACACATAACAATGACAATCAAACGATGATCACGATTCACCAACAGGTTCGCCAGAGCTGAAGAAACAATTAACGGAAAAAACCAAAGATACAAAAGCCGTAAAGCAAATGGAGGACGAGCGTTTGCCATTGCGTGAACAAATACCTGGCGTTATAGCCTGGGCAAAAATCACCGGGCACAACTGGTGGCCAGGTATTACCCCGAGAGCATTTTTTTTTAATAGAAATTAAATTGTTCACATATTGCTCGCAAGTGTAACTCTAACGTTCTATTTTTTATCTTTTCAGCGATGATTATCGATTATCGCGATTGTTGCCTGAAGGAACCAGGTTTCGGTTGTCAGTGGATTATGTGGTACGGCGATTACACAGTTTCGCAGGTGATAACTCTAAATACAATGATGAAAACTAAGGGCGGTATTTATGGCCAGATCTTATATTTAATCCTCTAATGACAAGGTGGATTTTTAACGTATTTAAGAAAGCAGGGTTTTGGTCCGACTCCATACTCTGTTTTGTTTATTTTTCATATATTTTCAATGTACAAAATGAGTAAAGAAGTAAATAATGATATTCCTTAAGAAGAGAAAGCGCATGTACGCTGTAAAATAAACGCATTCGTCGGGTCAATTTGACCCCGCCTCTACGGGGGTGGGTTAAGATCGTTTCACGCTCATCTTCAGATACTATACGAATCGTGTTATTGGCTACGGAGCATCTGAAGATGAACTTGAAACGATTTTACAAGATCTGACTATGAATACCTCTAAGCCCCACATCAAAGTACGCGAGGAATAAATTACTTCGTGTTTTCTTTTTCTTCACGCGTCTGCATTATCTTCTGTAAAGACCCATCTGTATAAGACGCAGAACGCAAGAAACGAACGTTGGTGCAAGATTTATGCGTCTACGT
Source organism: Dinoponera quadriceps (assembly GCF_001313825.1). NCBI lineage: Eukaryota > Metazoa > Arthropoda > Insecta > Hymenoptera > Formicidae > Dinoponera > Dinoponera quadriceps. The sequence goes on along the minus strand of NW_014556042.1, from coordinate 278,758 downwards.
ATTTACATAGATACGTAGCGAGCACTCTGCCTGAACCAATGAAACGATAGAATATCATAATGATAAGATACATCCCGATTGGCTGGTCGCTTCGACGCAGAACGCGAAAATTGAAATTCGCCCAATTTCTGTGCGTCCTGCGTATTGAAGTCTGTGCCCTCTAACGGTCAGAAGTACGTCACGCTGCGTTTAATCGTGTGTTCTGAGTCTTGCGTCTTATGCGTAGATGGGGCTTAATGAGAATTCAAGCTTTTGCGCCGTTCGGAAGATTGCAGGAAGAGAAATTTGACCAATCACTCTTCGTAATCGTCTACGACAGCTTTATTGACCATCAACAACGGCGAACGATAATTAACGGTTTGGTATTCCGAAATAGCGACAACGGAAGTCGGTGTAAGACAAAGAATACACATTTCAAATTCTAGCTCTTTCGATACTTTTCTGACACGAGACGTTCACTAACTATTAGAGCCTGACACTGTTTATTTGAAGCGTAATTTAACTTGCTGAAATGACCCATACTTTAGGAATTCCTAATCTCTATACGCTTTGTCGCGGTGAGCTCATTTTTCATCGGTAGGAAGGTTTCCGCCGGTACATAGGCGAGGGTCGATCGCGTTGGGAGACATAAAAGACACTTGAACAAAAATCTACGCGACAGAAACCGAACTAGGTTTTAACACATTAGCTGCCGGTCACGTGAGGATGTGTTGATAGTTAGTGCCTCGCCGTATAAATAGGGTTTTCCTGGAAGGCCACTTACTTTTTATAACAAATATGATTGAAAATTGGTAATAAAACATGATTATGTGTATTATACTGATTATTATACTAAGCAATACTTAGGCCTCTCCTGATAGAATATTTTGACTACGCGCCGAATTATTTCCTAAATACCACTTTACGCGCTGATTGGCTCTGTAGCGTTGACGCGATATCACGCACTGGCGCGGGATCGGCAGCGAAAGTGTTAAACGTTAAATCGCCGAACTCGGCGAACTGCGATCTCTTCTCGTCATCCACAATTAACCTATTGCTTCCATAACACCTCTTGTTGCAGGTACACCATTTAGCATTTTTAAAATTTCATAAGGGATTGGAAAAGTTACGTGAATACGTTGAGAATACAAAAAAGCATGTGTATCTCGTAGGCGTGTTGCAAGCTGCAAAGGTAAGAAATGTTGCCTTAAAAGTCGCATTGCTAGTAGATATAACTCAGTCAAATCAAATAATTGATTGTCTGCCTGTAGTAAAAGATAAATTGATTTATTACTTCCAAGAGGTAATAATTTTAACATTAGAAAAGAAAGTTTATTTATATGTTTGGACGTGATGAATATTCATTTCCAAAAATGTCTTCTAAAAAAACTTTTTCCACGATCTGAATATGACTTTTTAGGATTATTGTTCGCGTTTGGGATGCAACACGGATAACTGGAGTTTAGATAATGTCTTTAAGTATTTCTCGGATATGACTAATGTACACATACCATATAACCATTTGCAAGTTTCAGAGTCTAACAAAGTATATGATAAGTATTCCGTCGAGATATTAAAAAAGATGAATGAAATTAAAGCCAATCCGAATGTAGATTCTAAACGTAAAACCGACATAGACGAAAGCGGTAGGTTTACAAGTAAAATTGTGTATGCGACTTGCACGAATTACAAAAGTCGGATTCCACTCGTTCAATCGATATTTTATGCGCGAACTCACGTTCTCATCTTTCCACGCTTTCTCACTTTCAGATGCTTTGCGTCGCGTAATGAAGGATCAGTCCAAGCTGGATAAGTTGTGTTTAAAATGTTTGACGTTCTCGCAGGATGTAATGGAGGAGCATCCATTTTTCGAAGGATCTCTGTGTAGAGAATGCTCGGTAAAGAGAAAACAAACGCAAAAGAAGAGAAATATCTTGCATGCGATACTCTCGATCGCAATGATCGCAGTGATAATATATAAAATTATTACCGATTTCAGCAAATATATATCTGTATAATATTTTTTTTTCCACGACGACCACCACAACGTAGTACGATTTACAAAATTGTTTCGTTTTTAGAGCCACTTTAAGCCGTGTATGTTCGTATTCGGGAACGACGACAAGTGCGTAAGTATCTGACTATTTAAGCGACACTCGAGAGAATCGGGTTTCTACATTTCTGATTGAAGTTTTACTGCACAGTTTGCGCCGCAACCGGGACCGTGGTTATCTGCGACCGGGAGGATTGCCCACGGTTAGTAGTAATGGTTGCGACTGTTGATGACGCCCGAACGACGACACCATCTTGCTTATCTTCCGAACCAATCGTGCAACTCATTTTTCAGAGTCTATTGCACTGCCTGTCTAAAGTATTTGTTGTGTCCGGAAGTGTACGACCAAATACTTTTGGAGGATCCATGGGAATGCTTCCTCTGTAGAGACAAGTCTAAGCTGCCTGTGGAAGGACTGGTACGTCCGCGAAATAATTGGAAGGAGACATTCCTCAAGATGTTCCGTACTTCCTCGGTTGACTATGTGTCTGATAAAATTAAAGTTGTAAATAGTGATGGAAAAAAGAGAGGTATTCGCGTGCTGTCGCTCTTCGACGGCTTGAGCACCGGTAAGATACCCGTGTTCTCTTCGGACACATTACATAATATATTTAGCATCAAAAATGTATATTTGACAACACACCCGTACACGTATATACACATACATAAACAGTTCTCTAATGTATCTCGTAATACGTATTATATAATATTCGATAGGTCTGGTGGTGCTCCTGAAATTAGGAATCATAGTAGACGTCTATTACGCGAGTGAGATCGATCAGGACGCTCTGACGATTAGTTCCGCGCACTTCGGTGATCGTGTTACTTATTTAGGCGACGTGCGAGATGTGACGAAGGAGAAGGTCAAGGAGATCATGCCGATTGACCTGTTGATCGGCGGTTCGCCGTGTAACGACCTCAGTTTGGTCAATCCGGCGCGTCTGGGTCTCCACAGTAAGAGAGTCGATGGTCTTCTGATCAAACAAATCGTCAAATCTCCTGGACGGAAAAAGACATTTTCGCCTTGTTTCGCGTTTGCAGATCCCAAGGGGACGGGCATACTGTTCTTCGAGTACATCCGGATCTTGAAACAATTGAAGAAGCACAACAAGGGTCATCATCTGTTCTGGCTGTACGAGAACGTTGCCTCCATGCCGAGCGAGTTCAGACTGGAGATGAACAAGTGAGTCGTCGTGGCTGGCTGGTCAATCGTGCGATTATCATCTGCTGCGATGCCTCGCGATCACGCGAAACTGATTTGTTGCGTTGAACTCCAGGCACTTGGGGCAGGAGCCGATGGTGGTGGATTCGGCCGATTTCTCGCCGCAGCACAGGCTGAGGCTCTATTGGCACAATCTGCCCGACAACCCGTACTTCCCGCAGTTCCAGAAGCAGCAGGACGTTCAGGATATACTCACTCCGAACTGCAACCGTTACGCTCTCGTGAAGAAGATTCGCACGGTCACAACTAGAACGAATTCGCTGAGACAAGGTACGTTTTTTTTTCTCTTTTCTTTTCTTACCGCGTTCAATTCTTCGCGCGAGCCGAGAGATTTCGTCGGAAAAAGGAACCCTCGTGAACGTTTCCGTCTCTGTTTCAGGCAAAGCGGAACTGAAACCGATCATGATGAAAGGCACTAGCGACACGCTCTGGATCACCGAGCTCGAAGAGATCTTTGGCTTTCCGCGGCACTACACGGACGTGAAGAACTTATCGGCGACGAGTCGACAGAGATTGATCGGCAAATCCTGGAGCGTCCAAACGCTTACCGCCATATTGCGGCCACTGTGTTCCTACTTTAAGTGCAATGAAGGCGAAGATAGCCAACCCGATTCACGGTGAAAGGAAATGGCGTTCCCAACACCGTTGCACCGATTGTGTTTTGTAGTAAAATTAACCAATTTTTAAACTTTTACTTGTTCATAATTTGTAATCCAGATCAAGTTCATTTTGCATAATGTTTTTAACAGGAATTTGCGCAATCATAAATGAAATATATCTATTATTTTTTTTTTTAATAGATATTTCATTTATACTTGGCGGTCTTTCCTTGATCTGTCTAAGAGACTGTGCATAAAAAGTCTATACTTTTGTACGATTGACTAATAAGCATTTTTGCAAACGATCATTGATTGAATTATGCACTCACACTTATGACGATATTTCGCAATCCCGCGAACGAAAATTGTCTATTACAAATTTGACAAGCCGCGAAATACGCTGCTTTGAAGTCACAGAGCTTGCTTGTCTCAGAGGAACTTGAATGTAAGCGCTGAATGTAAGCGTACCGGACGGCAACGTAACTGATTGTATGCCAGGTTTTATGTCTCAACATTATTATTATCACAATCATTATTACACATCATCATTATTACATACAATATATAATGTATTAAAATATTATTTATATATATATGTATGTATATGTATATATATATATATTGGATTGTTCGACAAGTTTGTAGGAATTTTTATGGAAAATTCAAAATCGATGTTGCTATAATTAGGTATAATGTTTTTTAATAATGTATCGGTCGTTTTTTTGCGATGGTCAAAAGTTTCCAACATAAAAGAAAAATTGTTAAACTATAAAAGTATTTCCTTCTTTGGATTTTTCATAAAAAATCTCCTACGACTTATCGAACAAACCCAATATATATTTTATATATTATATATAATTACATATAATATATAAGGGTGTCCCCCATTTTAAATGATGACTTCAGATATCTCTTGAACAAAGCATTTCATAGAAAAATTTTTCATATGAAAATTGAAGAGTTTAAAACTGAACTATCTACTGACCTTATTAGTTCGATCTTGGATAGAAGCATCAAAGTCAAATGAAGATCAACCTCATTTTTTTTTTAAGGAATCATAATTTTCTCGATAAAAATTTATTTTCACGTTCATTCTGCGTATATTATCGGAAAGTATTCACTTTTTGATAATCTTAGTAATAATTTTACATCCTACTACTTTTATATACAGAACGAATAGAGGCATTGGCTTGTGTTAAAAAAATCATGTGATTTCGTAGAAAAAAAATGAAATTGACTTTTCTTTGATCTTGACACTCCACTAAAGGTCAAATTGATAAGATCGATAAATAGACTCTTTTAAATTCTCCAACTTTTATATGGATCACTTTTCTTTAAAATGGATTGTTCAAGTGATATTTGAGGTCATTATTTAAAATGGAACACCCTATATATATATATCTTTATATGCAGATTATTTCAGGACTCTCATGGACAAATCTCAACAAGTGGTAGGTTTCAACAAGAGAATCAGTTTTTGTAAAAAAAAAAAAACCCGTCTTCCGACGCCCCTTTAACGACGTTTTTGTTCAAACCGCCTGTGAGATAAGCAACCAGTCGCTAAAGAACATTGTGCATGACGCCTAACTAATCTACGTCTTTTGATTTTATTTTTGCTTTATTTTATTTTATTCGCACATTTTATTACAGAAAGTGCTCCAAATGCCTGCCTTGACTTGATCACATTTATCATATTTATTACATTTATTACATCCATGTGACATTGCAACTCAAAATGAAATTTTAAGAAACAACTACAATCAAAACTACAATCAAAAGATGTAGATTAGTGCTGTTGTGCGAACGCCCATTTCATAGACGGTCCGAGCAACGATGCGCGTAGCTTCTTAAAAACGTATCGGATTCCTCGACAAAAATCGATCCTCTTGGTGAGACCTAACACCCCCTGAAATTCGTCCCATAGGTTCTGAAACACCTGCGTATATTTTTCGGGTTTCTCACGATTTTCTGTACAAATATCCTCCGATACGCCTTATACATTTAGATAGGTTGCAGATCACATGAGTGTAATAAGTGCGATGTTAAGGCATATATGACACAACCGCAAGAAATATTGTCCGGTGTCAGCATCCTCCTGTTGTTTCGACGCACTCGGCCTGCTTATGCGCCGTCATGTCCGCAGCGAGTACTACGTGTAAAAAACTTGCGGGGTACCTTCGTCTCGGAGCCGCAACGCTCGTGTGGCATTTGCGCTGTTTCACCATACGTTTACGCAACTCCGTGTCTCGTCAGGAGTTGCTCAGACTCTTTCGATATTTCATTCGAAAGTAGCCCTTGCGGGGTTCGCGACTCGTCGGCAGCGTTGCGTTCCCGCCAACGTACGGCGTGCCCGGGCTCAGTTGCAACAGAACCGGCGGAACAGGGATGCAGCCCGCTAAACAGTTGACATGCTGCATCATCGATATGGGCAGCGGAGTGTTGATGAAAACTTCCTGCTGCTCCATGTCGACACCTCGTATTATTCCTGTATGTACACACGAGAATTATGTGAGATATAAGAGTATTTTCTTCACACAAATGTAAAATACACGCTCGAAGATGCGTGACGCACGTCGAACGAATGACGAGGATTCTCATATCGGAGCACGTGCGCACGAAGGTATCAGCGCTTACCAAATCCGTAGCAGGTGCACAAAGGTGATCGTTGCGTGAGCACCCTGGGGCCGGATGCGTCGTTGGGCTCCTGCGAAGACTCCTCCTCCGTCAAGTCTATACCGCACAGTGCCACTATGTTACCGTTGATGACCTTCAGGGCGTGCGAGGCTGGTACGCCGAATAATCGTTGAGGAATGATGCACAGGGAGGAAAAGAACGTCCTGCAAACGCGCGACGATTACGTATAAACGTTCGTTACGTATAGACATTCGTGCTCCCGTCATTACGTTGACGGTTAGATCAGTGAAAGAACTCGGTCCGATCGAGCGGTCCTCAAAGCGCTAATGGACAGTAAACCGACCATATCTTACGATAATTATGTATAAACACTTCATCAGCGCCGGATCGTTGATAAAGACTCCATAGACGCGTCTGATAAGTGACTCGTAAAAAATTAAGCGAAAAATTTTAATAAAAAGAAATGTTTAAATAAATATATCTTTCGATTTTATTTTTACTCGATGATCAAAGCGGACCGACCGGTTCGGTGATGGCATACTAACTTGTATGGTACCGCCTCGTTGATGCTGAACGGCAAACCCACGCTGTGTTGGCTGAAACAAAAAGTGACGATTATGAGGCTGCGATTGCAGTTTCGCGTCGAACTCGAAGAACGCTTTCGCAAGCGAGAGACACTCACAAGGGATCGTTATAATCATCGCGTATGATTCTGCTGAGATAAGACATCATTACGAGCTCGCGTTGCTGATACGGCTCCAAGTTCAACTCGTTCGATCTCCACGTGCCTTTATTTTCCGCGTTCGAGTATATCACGCATAAATTGTGATCACAGGGTCTATTCCAGTCGACGAACGTCTCGTTGCAAAATTCCCACTTGCGTTCCTGACAAAATTCGAAATACGTTCGGAAAAATGCGTCGGGATAGACGTTAGTTAAAAGGTTGACTCTCACTGTCCGCCTGGACGGCAGCATCGACAGGAATCCGATTGGTCAATCATCCGTCAAAATGTTCCTCGATGCTTTCGTAGGAATACAACATTGTGCATACAATATTGCATTGAAATATTCACACTAATGAATGTTTGAACGCAGGATTGACGGAAGCTCGTCTGCCGCCGCACAGTGGAGCAAAATATTCAAATTTGTGGTCAAAACCATGAATATGATTGATTCTTAATAAGTGTGACTATGTTTTAAGAGATCTTGAGACACACTGAACTCAAATCTACGATGGTCGTTTAAAAATGTTTAGAAATTAGATTTTTTTTCTTTGTGATCTGTCTCAAATGGGCCGTCCTGTAAGTACGTGATGAAAACTGAGAAATTATGTTCTCACTGAGTTTGATCAAAATTGGTGAAACGTCGTGCCATTTCCTCTAAGACATGTGATTTGCGTTTAGATTTATTGCGACTACAGGGTGTCTACTCAAACTTCGGAAAAAAATGCATTGAGAATTTTCTGATTTTCCAGGTAATTTGTTAAATATTCCAAGTAAAATTTAAGTATTTTTAACTATATCTTGCAAATGAACATATATTTATCGTACAAAGTCCTTAAAATGTTCCATTCATAAAAGTTTATAAATCATAAAATCACTCGAGTTCCAATGATTAAATTTTAAAGAATTTCAAAGAAACTCTAAAAGAATTAATATTTTACGTTGCATGAATTTTCAAAATTTATTTTATTAAAAAAAATTTCGAACAAAAAATTATATAATGCATAACCGATGATAAAAGAAATATGCAAAAGAAATTTGATAAATCTATTGAAATAAATAAAATTCTACCTATTTTGTATCTTCTTTCTAAAGCCGTGAAGCGTATACCTGTTTATTCACGATGTCCGCGCTCAGCAAGTCCGCGTAGTTGTTCCCCTTCCTCGACAAAATCTGCAGGATAAAAGACGGCCTGACGAGCTTCACCGTGACGATCGCTAGGTCCCAGCCGATGTGGCGTGTGAAGCCCATCGTGTTGACGACGACCGGCAGACGCGACATTACCGGGCACCGTTTCAGCCGGTCGACCAGCATCCTCACGCCCTCCAAGTAGCGCGTGACGCACTGTGCGACGTTGATCTCGTCGATGAACAGTTGGTAAGCCGGCGTCAGCAGGTGTGTGAAGTTCGGCCCGGTCAGCGGCTGCTCGATCAGGCTGTACGAGATGCAGCCGGCCGGCGTGCACTCCGCCTGGCCGGGGTCCACGTCCACTAGGACCACCTTCCCGCACGTGTGCAGCAACCGGTTGATCAAGAAGCGCGCGCTGGTGGACTTGCCGACGCTCTTGCCTCCAGCGACCAACGTGCAAGACCATTCGTTCGCTCTCCAGAGCGCCAACATCCTGTTAACGATATCGGTGATGATGCACGGCTCGACGATCAGTCGCTTGCGAGTGGGGTCGTGCAGGCGCGCCTGCAGCACTATCTCGGCTCGCTGGTGATCCATCCAGGAGTAGTAGCCAGGGTTCTTCACGTTCGGGAACAGTTTCAGCGGAAAGTAAGTCTGCAGGAAGAGTGTCAGGTTGTTCTCGAGATTCCGCAACACCAACACGGCTGTTCCCGGTTCGACCTTGTCGATGACCTCCTGCAGCTTGCTCTCCGAGTCCCGAGTGACGCCTTCCGCGGACAGCGCCGTCCATATGTTCTCGACGTCACCTTCCGGGAAATGTTCGCTGCTCTCGACGAAGACGCTGCTGTATCCCTTCGGCGAATATACCTCCGTGGCAGGCTTGGACGCGTCCAATATGGCACCGTACACCTCCACGGCGCCGTACAGCACATTCATCGACAGCTTGCCGCTGAAGCAGAATCCACTGTCGCTTTTCATGACAACGATCACGATGTTCCTGATGCTGTACAGCTGCGGCTTCGTGAGCTTGTGCGAATACACGTCGTTGCCTTCCGTGAAAGCCTGCGGACTATTCGATTTCCTGAACTTTCTCCTCAAGAACGATTCACCGTGCATAGGACTGTTCCCGAAACTGCTGACGTCACTCACATCTTCTGATCTGCTGTTACAGGTAGTTACAGCCTCGCTGGCATCTTCCAAGACTTTCTGAGAACTACAGCACGCTTCTGCGTCGCTGTTGCTACTTATGGACTGATCGACGGATTCTCTACGTGCAGGGCTCACGTCAGCACGGACGAAGTCATTGACAGCGAAATTTCCTAATTCGAAGCATGGAATTTGAAAAGTCGGGAGGAGCAAGCACAGGTGTGATCTGGTGCCATTTTAAATATTAATATTGTCAATATTAATACTGATTGTGGGAGGATGAAAATGACCCAACGTGTATCGCGAACGTACCCGAGAAAAGTTATCGGCGGATTTCAAGTTGTAATAATGTTACTGGGACTCAAAGATCAGGTCATTTTTGTAAGACGGTGTCGTAACTGACTTTTAAAATATTAATTTTTGATAAAGTTATTAACGTTCGAAGTCAGAAGCTCGATTTTTCGCCATAAAATTTTTCTTTTCGATTATAAAAAAAAAACTATAACAAAGACTAGACAATCTTACTAAGAATATCTATACAAAACTACAGCTAAATCGGTCTACTAGCTTCAGAAATACTTTCGATACCGATTAACGATAATAAGCTCATGAAAGCAGTAATAACAGCGTTATATATTAGTTTCTTATGCTAGGCTTTATGTAATATATAAATATGTAAGTAAAAGAAGAATAATCTCTCAAAGACATGTCTGTAAAATCAAAACAATGTGATCAGCAGAAAAATTCCAATATAGATCGTTTCTCTACTCATATGGAGCCCCTTGATATTTAAAATGGCATCAATAAAATCACACCTGTGCTTGCTCCTTATGGCTTTTCCAATTTTTTTCTTGATATTGCCAAATAAGGAATAGTCTTAATAGAATTCCCCAATTCGCTATCACTTATAAATATATTAATTATTAATAGCTATAAATTATAAATTATTACGCTATTAATTATAGCTTCGTTACCTTTGATTTGGTCAGTTTCGTCAACATTCCATGACACAGACAATGCCTGTTTCTCTTCGACTGGCAAATGGGTATCGTCCTTGGGTTTCAGACAATCGCTATCTATGATGACCATGTGATTATCCTTGTTGGACCATGATTCTGAATGAATGAAAATGTTCTTATCATAAAACGCGCTACTTTCAGTTCGCGTCTTTGGTTGCTGTTCAAGTATCTCTGGAATGTTTGAAGGAATGGAGTTGTCCAAATTCATCTTAACCACAATCGGCGAATCCAGATTTCTCTGTTCATTGCGAACAATTTGCATCCAATCGTCGTTGACTTCTTTTTCCAACTTTTCATTTGAGACATCCAGTTTCCAGTCATTGTCTGTCTCTTCCTGTGTTTGTTGCTCAGAGTCACTCCACATCGTAACATCACCTGTAAACAACAGTTTCAATAGCAAATAGAAGAAGATATTACTGAGGTGTAAACAAAAAAATAGAGATGGAATATTTTTATATGGGATGGGATATCCTAATCACCTGAGATGCATATCAAAAAGAATTTATAAAATCATGCAAGTAAGGAAAAAAAAACTACATCTATTACATTCAACATCGGACGATTCGTCAGCAGTTTCTTTGTTGAATAATTGTTTCTTTTTCTGCTCAGCGTTCAGCTGTGTGCTTGTTCTCTCTGCGAAAGAATTAACATTCTCATCTGGAGGAATGTTTTTTTCCGAAGGAACATTCTGCGCCTCAATATCCACAGTGTCAACAATATTTAGCGCAAAACTTTTAGGAGTAAACATCTTTTTACACTTGCGAGCAGGATACTTTTTTAGTTTGTGTATTATCAATCTTCTGAAATGTAGAATAAAGCATTGATTAGCAACAACATAGATTTCAAATAATAATAAAATTATATTAACGAGCGATATGTGAACATTAAATCAGTATTTATACGCAGTTAGAACTCATCTTACTTACGTTTTATGTCTTCCCACTTTTAATTTAATTCCTTTTTTTATCCCTTTAATTATTTTCATTGATAAATCTACACGTGTGTTGTGCTCACAAAATTGATCACGTGTTTCAAGGTTTACTCTGTTTCTTTGTTTCTCAATTTTGGCTGCAAACGTCCTTAAAGTATATCTCTACTCTGTTAAATGGGATATTAAGAGAGGTCCACTCTACGAAGTCAGTTGGTGTATCAGTCCACAATAGGTATTTTAAGCATTAAGTCTTAAAAAATTGACCAATCACAGTTAATTATCCTCTTTACATTCGACTGTGATTGGTCAATTTCTTAAAGCTTAAGGCTTAAAATATCCATTGTGAACCGGCACTTAGGTGGATTGAATGCATTCAGTACTACAATCGTTCACTGAGCGCTTAGTGAACGCTTGCATCTGATTGCATCCAGTACATTTTTTAATCTAAAAGGATATACCAATGGGTTACAAGAATTTCTGAAAATCTGTTCTACAATACGTCGTATGTGTTGGCGGATGTCGAAACGTCGATGGTCCAATGAAGAGAACTAACTTTCGAAAAATAAATTCTCTCATTGGACCATCGGCTGCGTTCCGACATCCGACAGCAACATATGCATATTGTAGAACAGGCGTAAGTGCTTAACGATCGATGCAATATTGAATGTACTCATTTATGCCCGTTTTTATTATTATAATTTAAATCTAAACAGAATTGACCAATCGTATTGATCAGTCCAGCTAATTAATAAATACTATTACTCGATTTCGTTTAATTAATTAGTCGATTAGATTGATCGAGGTTAGTGAAAATGATCTTTAGATTTCAAGACAAATCGCATACAACATTATCAGATGTGCTGATTGGCTGTTGAATACAGCATTTCTAAGGTCCCTAGAAATTCTTTCCGACAACCAATCTACCTATTCGACAAAATTATTGGTAAATGAAATATTTGCTTAATAGAGATTCCAATTTTCCCTCGAACTAACAATATTTGATGTATTATATTATACATTATATTATATTGGGAGTGTGAATAAGTTCTCGCCGTTTTTTGTGAAAATAAATCCTTTATTTAAAAAAAATAATAAAAAAACAAGTCAATTAAAGTATTGCCCATCGCTGGAGACTACTTTTTCCCATCTTTCTGGCAGCATTAGAATTCCACGTCGAAAAAACGACACTTCTTTTGCGGCTATCCACGAATCGATCCATTTTTTCGTTTCTTCATGCGAAGTGAAGTGCTGCTCAGCCAGGCCGTTAGTCATCGATCGAAATAAATAGTAATCAGAAGGCGCAATGTCTGGAGAGTACGGCGGGTGGGGTAGGACTTCCCATTTCAGCGTTTCCAGGTATGTTTTGACCGGTGACGCGACATGCGGCCGAGCGTTATCATGCAGCAAAATCACCTTATCGTGTCTTTGCTCATATTGCGGCCGTTTTTCTTTCAATGCTCGGCTCAAACGCATCAATTGTCGTCGATAGAGATCTCCTGTGATGGTTTGGTTGGGTTGGAGCAGCTCGTAATACACTACCCCCAGCTGATCCCACCAAATGCACAGCATGAGCTTGGAACCGTGGATATTCCGCTTTGGCGTTGATGCTACTGCTTCGCCGGGCTTAACCCACGATTTTTTACGCTTGGGATTACTGTAGTGTATCCACTTTTCATCACCAGTCACAATACGATCTATGAAACCTTTCCTTTTTTGTCGTTGAAGCAGCTGTTCACACGTGACAAGACGCCGTTCGACGTCTCTCGGCTTCAGTTCGTACGGCACCCAAGATCCTTCCTTTTGTATCATTCCTAATGCTGTCAGACGTTTCGAAACTGTTGTTCGATCAACTCCTAATGATTTTGCAACATCGGATTGCGTCTGACATGGATCTTCAGCAAGTAATGTTTCCAATTCTTCGTCTTGAAACTTTTTTGGTGCACCACTGCGTTCTCTATCTTGAACATCAAAATCACCATTTTTAAATCGGTTAAACCAATCTCTGCATGTTCTTTCCGACAGAGCATGATCACCATAGGTTTCTACAAGATTTCTGTGTGCTTCAGCTGCAGATTTCTTCTGAATAAAATAGTGCAGTAAAATTCCCCGCAAAAACGGTTTATTTGGCACGAAATTTGACATGTTTTACGCTACAAAAAGAAAATATTCTTTATAGGTTAATGGAAAGACACGCACTGATTTTAAACACAGGTTATAGAACTTCAATATGGATGCGTCATCATCTTGAATTATACACAGAAAATTTTTATACCGCCATCTGATGGTGAAACGGCGAGAACTTATTCACACTCCCAATATGTGTATTACATTATATATGTATTTTTATACTATTTTCTATTGTATTAGAACAAAGATAAAAATAAAAATGATTAAAATTTAAACAGTTTCTCTTTATTTATACTATTTTATATTATCTTTGGTTTCGATCGTATAATTTCTCCCCTAGGGCGAAAACGTTAAATATTTTCAAATAAAAAAATGTACAATTTTTCACAAGTTCACGCTGGAGGGGAAGATTGTATTCTCCTGATACTAAAGTGCAGAAGCCAGGAATCCGAGAAAGAATGATCGTGTTCAGAAGAAAAAATAACTTTGCAACTATTGTAAGTTTTGTGAATCTGATTGGTGTATGTTCAGATTCAACTAAAATTAAGAGCATACACTAATCAGATTTACGAATTTCACAGCAGTTGCTAAGCTGCTTTCTCTGTTGAACGCAACTAATATTCTCCAGTTCCGTGGATTTGTATCAGGAGAACGTGATGAGCAAGAAAGTAATATGAATTTCCAGCGGTGAATTTAAATATATTTACAATTTCTTTTCAGAGGGGTTGTGTGCAGGAATAAAAACTAGACTAAAGTTCAATCACTTTTATCATAACGAAATATTAGAGTACACTATAACAAAATATAATCTCAGGTGTGTCCGATAATTTTTGACACAGCGTTCGTGTGCAGATAGAATGACAGTGACGTACTGAGGAAATCACTATAAAGAAAACGTATTATGCTATCTAGTGCAAGGTAGAAATGACAGCGCTCTGTCATTTTTTTACTACGAGAAACGCCATAAGAGGACGAAAGACAATTATTTTTCAGCACACGGTCCAATGTCACACGCCAGTCATTGCGTTAACTCCATCTCTTGAAAAATAAGCTGTTACTCATTGTTGCTCCGTCCAATCTGAGAAATTGATAATTTTCAGCCGTCTGACTTATCGTTGTTTTATATTACTGAAAGTTATTATCGCACCTATCTTCTAGTAAAGCGATTAGTTCGCCCTTCGTTAACAATCAATATAGAAATGAAGTTTTTAATCAATTCATATATTGAATAAAAATCTAAAATTAAAAACATACTAATATATCCACATATTAAAGACTATATCCATTTCTTTTGTTTTTAAATAATGCAGCCGAATAGTAGATAAGGTTTACTTCAAATAACACATCTCACCAACGAGATCGCAGTGCTGAGGATTTAATATTATACATATACAAGCACATTAGATTACTCATTTAGCACTTGATATTCGATACATATATATAGTGTATAATTGAATATTCTTGATTTACAGTCTTCATTCCTCCTGTTATAAATAAATTTCAACCATCTAATCCGCTCTCTCATGCGGATGCGAGCGAGTACATATTTACATATTGGATTTCCTTCAAATTCGTGTAAAAAGAGAATTGTATTATGTACACAAACATACGCGGCTCAATCGAACGAGGAGATTGAAAGTTGCCGTTGCAAAAATGAGACTCTATATGCGAGATCGAATATAAATAACGTATCGACTATCTTAACGAGATATATTGTTTTAATTTCGAACTGTTAGCTTGCTTCGTTCCGACGCACACATTTCAACGTTCATCGCTATCTCAGGTTGTACCTAAAGATACTTTGAATTCGGGATATTTCGAGTTAGTCTTCTTAGCGCGTTGCATGTATGAGTACGTAAGCGTAAATATAATAGCGATATCACCGTGATAGTTTCTCGCGCGATGAGCATCCGTCATCAAAAAGATACAGCGGTGCCTTCAATATTGTCCTCGACCTCTGCCTTTATTGTAGCCGCCGCGCTGATAGTTGCCGCCAGAATTGTTGGAATTCCAACCGCCTTGAACCCTACTTCCTCCGCCTCTACCTCCCCCCCCGCCTCCACCCTCTCTTCTCTCGTTATAGTAGTTTCCGCCACCACGATTATCGCCCCCATAGGAATCCCTCTGACCGGAGTAATGCGGCTGCTGACTGCCGTAACTCTGACCCTGATAACCCTGATAGTTTTGACTCTGATAATTCTGACTCGGATAATTCTGGCCGTAATTTTGACCGTAATTTTGACCGCCGGCATCTCCGCGATAGCCCCCGCCGCTTCTACCACCGCCTCCGCCACCCCGCTGATATCCCCCGTCGTTTCTGTGATCCGGGTAACACTCCCTGTGACCGTGTCCGGAGTACTGAGACTGCTGATAGTCCATGTTCTGCCCGAAATTGCTGCTGACGTCTTTATGATCGCGATAGCCGCCGCTGCCACCGCCACCTCTACCTCCTCCTCCTCTGCCGCCGCCACGTCCTCCTCTATCACCACCACCACCGCCGCCTCCTCTCCCGCCCCTGAAATCATGCAACAAGGTGTTAGTTGTAAATTTGTTATACACAGAAATCCGATCGATTCTCACCGGAACGACGGCGGTCCCTGAACCCTGTCCTTCTGCCATGGAGGCATCTCTGGTGGAGGAGGCTCTTGCTCGTACGGTCTGCCACCTCTGTCCGGCACCGCTCCGATAATAACGCTGTTGATTTTGCTCCGCGTGTTCTTACGAACGCTCGCGTTACTCATCTTCTCGATCACCGCCAGGTCGTCTCTCGCCGCCAGCAGATCGGCTATCGTCACCTTCGGCTCGTTCTTCAGAGTCTTCCTCCTCTCGTCGTATCTGGAGTTCACCTCGGTTTCCTGCGGCTTTATCCTGTCTGACCACTGCAAACGGGATCGTGAGTCTCGAGTAACAGGAATAATTGGGAATAACTCACTCGTGATGTCAATTAAATCGATTCTCACCAGGAACGACTGAACTGTGACGTCAAGACGCTTGAGCAACATGTCACGGCGAATCGTGTACTCCTTGTTCATCTCCTCCTGCAACAGACTCAGCTTGTCCCATTGTTTCGCCGAGAGCTCAACATCTATGAGGGGTTTGCCTAGAAACTCAGGTGACAAAGTCTTCAGCACTTCCGACAATTTAGTCTCCACTCTTGAGAACAGCTGATCAGGCGTGATATTGTTCGGTGGCTTTTGGAACTTCAGCGTCACCAGCATGTTCTTCAAGTTTTTTGCTGTGTCGCTCTCATCCTGCGAGGCAAAATGGAGAAATGTATCTTACACATAGTTTCCTTTGCGAATGAACAACGTCAGAGGTAGTTTGAGACACTTACAATAGTAAGCTCTATCTGCTTCTCTTCCTTGGGACATTTAATCTCTAATAATTTACTAGCCATAAGTTCAGCTGCTAAAAATTCTATCAGGACAGCCCTTTCCAGTTCAGTCGCTAGTCTTTGATTCACGTGTCCAGTCATTAGTTTCTCATTCGCACATCCTATTTCCTTGAGGAAGAAACTTAACTCTAAGAGGAACGAACTAGCATCATCGGCACTTGTTGTAGCATGAACAATCTCATCGGTGTCGATAAATGTTCCCAGTTGCTCGGCGAACCAGGCTATAAGACTAGTAAAATCCGTCGACTTGGCGCCGACTTTCAGAGCCTGTGACAGTTTCTCAGCATCAAGCAGCGGTCCTGTGTATCTGTGTAGCGTTATAAAAAATATCCATCCTTATATTGCAGTAGGAAAACAAAATACAACAGCAGTATTTGAAAAACTATATTCTTATAGAACGCGACAGATAAGCTTGACAAGTTTGACGATCCATCGTGAGTATTTAAACTCCGATTTCACCCAGACTTTAATATATTCAGTAATATTCAAGAATATGTATTTAAAAATATATTTAATGTATTCAAACAAAAACCTTAGCAGAATGACCGACGTATCGATTCAAGATAATATTTTATGTCTGAATATCTTTTATGTCTTTGAATAAATTTGTATAATGACTGTCGCGTCTCAAACTAAAAAACTATTCTATTTGGACTTGTGTGATGACAAACCGTTATATAATAAAAAAAAAGGAAACGAATGATAATTTAAGGAAAGATTTAGGGCATAAAAATTGTCTGAAATTGGTAAGTCAACCATTCTGCCGAAGCCCTATACCACGATATAACCTCCGACCACTTACCCTACGTCCTCGAGCATCTGCAATATCCTCTCCTCCATGTTGACGACGTATTTCAGATCTCGGGAAATTCGACAGTCGTCCACCGTAGTCCCTGACGGGCAAGTAAACGTCTAACAGATACCGACACTGAAACGTGGACAGACGAATTGCGAGATATCTCGTCACTATGTTCACCGCACCGAGCACGAGAAACCGGCACTGTCGGTCACCCCGCGTCCTCCGTTACTTTAGTCCGCTCGAACGAAATCACTGTTCTCAAGGAAGTCGATCAAGCTAAGTTGCTCGAGCGAACGATCGGCAGTGTCGCCAATTGTTGACGAGACTTTCCTAGTCTTATGTGAAATCCTACGTGTAAATATCACATTTATTAAATGTTATTTTATATAAAAAATTATTTTAAAGGAGAAATAATATAAATTCATGTTATTAAATCATATGCAAACATATTTCCCATTAAATAATTTATTTTACTTCAAAAATATAATATTTTTATTCTATATATTTATATTTTATCGCATACATATGAATAATATTGCGCAATTATTATGCATCAATTAATAGTACTAAAGTAATATACATGCTAGTTCTCACAACGTTACACATTAAAATCGTTCTACATTAAGCAGGGTACAATGAGAATTTCAAGCGTAAACCTTAAAAAATTGACTAATCACAGTCGACTATTCTCCTCATATTCGACTGTGATTGGTCAATTTCTTATAAGGCTCACGCCTTAAATTCTCATTGTAGAGACCTCGCTTTATGGCGCTCCGATTTGGTTCTTTGCGATTTGACATTTCTAAAAATGCACCAATCAGAACGCGATACGATGACCCGAGACAGGAATCAGGTCGAGTCGGCAAATCGAAAACTCCATCAGTAGGATTCCCATTGATTTGGCGACACTGACAGCCGGCTCGAGGTGCGTTTCCAACAGAGCGCGTTCCTCCCCGTTGATCACCCGCCATCTTGCCAGGTGGCAGCAGTGGGCGCTCGTACGGTGGCGAGGTAGGCGAGGAGCAGTCGTCTCGTAGGCGTCATCATGGTGCGTAGGCAGCAGCGTTTTTGAGAAGAGAGGTAGCAGGGGCAGTTTGTTTTGAATCGATCACGACGTGGGCATCCTCTCTCGTTATTATGCTAATCGGCTCGCCTAGGAGCGGCGGCGTCGTCCTACGGAGCAGCGGCAACGACGGCGCGATGGGGCAACGCGGCATTGGTGAACGTCGCGCTACCGATTAATCGTAGACTGCGGGACTGCTGCTGCTGCATCGTGCGTTGTGGCGACTGTACATACGCACGCACGCAAACACGGTACGTACGTATCCGAGGAAAACACACACGCACGATGTCGCGGGGAGGCCTTCGCCTCGTACGCAGCGCGACTCGCCGAGCCGTCGAGCGCAAGGAGAAGATGAAGAGGAGCAACGCGGCCCTGCTAATCGCCGCCTGCCTGCTCGCGCTCGGCGCACCGCCGATCGGCGCGAAAAGCATCGCGACGTTGGACGACGGCGGCGGCGAAGCGGACCGCTGCCCGGTCGAGTGCTCCTGCCTCGGCAACCTGGTCGCCTGCAGTGAGCTACAGCTAGTCGAGGCACCCAGCGGACTGCCACCATGGACCGAGATCCTGTGAGTAAATAAATAAGTTTGCTTCTCCTCGGCTGCTGTACTTTGCGTCGCTTCCGTTTCTCTCTCTCTCTTTTTCTCTCGCTCGCTCACTCGTCGACTCGACGGTGCACCCGTCTCGTTTTGAACGCTCCGATCTATATCGCCTCACGATCGGTCGTTCTCGGGTCTGGTTCTATTGACAGTCGAAGAGACCCAAAAGTTGTTTATGTATGGACGGAGGGACGCTTTTGTCAGCACCCAAGACCGGTTTGCGCCGTCGTAGGTGTGCACCTCGCCTCGAGCTGCCTCGAATGCATCTCATTCATGACCCGCGCGGGTGTGCGGGGACGGGTGTACGCATTGTCCGTCTCTCTCCGAGATACGCAGGAGTGATTCCAAGGGTTGGGCGGCGTACTCATTGTGTAACTTGAGCTGTAGATAAGATAAGAGGGAGAACTTTCAATGGAAATGATCTTCGGTGATAAGACCCCGAGTAAATGTACACCTTACGATCGGCCGTTTGTTTTTGTATCTTCCAAACAGTTTAAGCGCTCGGAGTACGTATTCATGTCGGTTGTGCCGTCTAAAAAGGCATCTTCGATCGCGCCCGAATTTGCAGCTAACAGGGCTGATAAAGAAACGATTCCCAACGAGATACATCCGGACGAGGCGTGAAAACGCGAATTGGCCAATCCGCATGCGTCCGAAATCAAAATTGGCCGGCCGAGGCGCGATTATGCGCAGCAATTTGTTATTTATTGGATGATAACTGTTATTACTCTATATTGTTTGGGAGTCGGATCAACGGTGGGGAGGGGGGAGGGCAATATTGCTCGTTACGGCTGCATGTGGGTCGCTTGTCTCTCTCTCCACCGGCGCCAAATGACCAGATTGATGAAACCGACTCCACAGACACACACAGTCAGGTTTCTAAAGCCATATAGGGTGCTGTGTGTGATCGTGGCTGACCATCGTAAGTCCCCGATGTTCAGAGTCAAGGATAGCGAGGTCTATGTGGGGAAAAGATGCTTGTCTACTGCCGCTTAAGGTATTAAAGTGTGCAGCGAGTAACCGAGGGTACTTGCTTCGTGCAACGTAACGAAATAAAAATAGAGACGTTACGCAAGATATATATCTTTCTTCACTGGCTTATGTAAAAAGTTTCTTGCTTCATTTATTTAAATGTTAATCGTCATCACACGTCGTTTGAATAATTCATGAGGGAACGCGGAATCATTTTTATATATCTTTTTCTTTCCAGAGAATTGAAGGGCAACAATATTGCCAACTTAGAATTCGACTCGTTACTTCATCTAACAAAACTCAGAGAATTGTAAGCACCCGCATTAAACGATGGATAATTAGTAGGCGGAAGAAGGTGATATTATGGTCCCTGTTAATATCTACTAGGTGGCGAATTCTAGTGATTACTTATGGAATCATTTCTTTACTTAGCCCGCCGTTACTTAATGGCGCTAATATGCCGATACACAATAGCTGACATTTGTTGTAGCGCATTTTTATTTTTAAACATTTCCAAACATTTTCAAGGTATATTACAGCATCTAATTATACACATTTCCTCATTCTTCTTAAACTTGAGCGTATTATCACACGAATATACGTGTATTTTTATATTTTGTTCGCTACTTAACATTTTATTCCGCTGTACATATTTCGAATTATGCAAAGTTGAACAATACATTTTGTTAATTCGGCCTCCCATTAAAATAGATTTAATATAGCTTCATTTTTTAGGTTTTTATTTCAAAGTAGTTATTTGATAAGTCAATAATTCAGAATAAATTTTTAATTTAAAGTTTATTCGATTTGCAGAAGTTGTCTCTGACAGTTTGTATTTATCTTCTTAGTAAATCAATACTTACATTAAAAATTCCCGGTTATTCATTGTTGTTCTTTCTTTATCTAGAATTTATTTAAAGAAATATTCTTGTCTGGAGTATTTTGAAAAAAATATTTTATCTAGAGTTTATTTTGAAAAACTTTTAATTTATAAAAAATCACTGTTTTGTAGACAAAACCAATTTTTTAAGCCTATTTTAGTTGAGTGTCACATTGTCATCCTTGTTTCTTTTCAACCCATTATGTAATGTCGCCACATTTTTATAAATAACGTCCCAAGTAATAAACATTCCATGATAGAACATTCCATGATAGTCTAGAATCGATTGAATACTTTGAAGAATTTAATTGTTCAGTTTTCAATTTAATATATCGATTGTTGGCAAAATTATTGTACAAAATGTGAATGGGGAAGCTATATAATACCACCTCTTTCCCTCTACGAAATTAAAACTAAACATACGTTTGTGACTCGAATAACTTTATCTCTGACCACTCCATCTTGTGATTCCAGAGATATAAGTGCTAATAAACTCGAAGATAACTTTACCATTGCCTTGTCGGATGTCGCACAATTGCGCGAGCTTAAAGTGAATAAAAATCACTTGACACAAGTGCCAGATCTTGTATTTGTTAAGAATATTACTCACCTTATGCTGTAAGTATCTTCTACGCTTATGTTATGCGCGTTCTTCTAACGTCATCCGGTTAATTGGCATTGCGATTTTCTTCTTCTCTCTTTCTTAGATCTCATAACTTAATTACCGATATAAATGGGACTGCGTTGCTCAGTTTGCAAGAACTTGAATATCTGGATCTCAGTGGAAATAAAATAAGTGTCCTTCAGAGAGGATCCTTCCTTACTCCAAATAAACTTAAGCACCTGTACGTATATCTTATCGGTGGCCTTAAGAGCCTTTACCGCGTGACGCGTCGATTGCGTCGTCCAATAATAAAAAGTACAATAATATTTTTTTACATCCGCAGTAATCTAAACGCGAACAATATAAAATTAATCGAAAATGGGACTTTCGATAACTTAACTCGGCTGCAGGAACTTCGTCTGAACAAGAACATTCTGACACAACTGAAAGACGTGTTCACGGGCATGGAAAAACTGCGAATACTGTAAGTGTTTTCCCGATGTATCGGTAAACACATTAAGGAGTTTGCAAGGCTCAGGCTTCTGAAATTTATATATAATGTCTGTATATCTTTAATATCGTAGTAGTTTTTCGTCAAAATTTTATTTTTAGTTTAGAAAATATTAAAAATAGAAATTAAAAATAGCACGCTAATCTCTCAAGGAACGTGCATAAAAAATATCAACTCCAGTTATTAATATCTCTGCTCTCGAACGATCAATCTTTTTCTTTGCACTAATTACAGTTAGATAACGTATTTCAACGTAGTATAGATTTCATCGAATTCTTATCAAACTCGCCTTACAATCTCCTTAACAACGTATCACACGTATAAGTTACTACGTCTCGACTATACTACGAATGCGCGCGATAACGTTTTTCAGGGAGATAAACAAAAACAATCTGCAAGAAATACACGGGTTAACCTTCAAGAGTTTAACAAACCTAGAGGAATTACGATTAAGGAGAAACGAAATCACCAAGTTAGACGCCGGGGCTTTTTGGCCGCTTAAGAAGCTGGTTCTTCTACAGCTTGACTTCAATATGCTAACCACTATCAGGAAGGGTGGCTTATTCGGACTACAAAATCTGCAAAAGCTCACCCTGTCACATAATAAGATCTCGACGATCGAATCGCAAGCGTGGGATATATGCAGAGCGATCACGGAGTTGTGAGTCATATCCCTAAAATCTTTTAGATATCTCTATTAGATATCTCGTCTCTTCAATGACGAGATAAGCGTAAACAAACGTGCGATTCGTTATTTATAATAACTTATTCTTAAATTAACTACGAGTAATTACATTAAATTAACTTGTGCAATAAATAAACATAAAATATCACGGGCTTCTAATCTCCCTTATTTCAGAGACCTGTCGCATAACGAACTGACCTCTATTGAGCGGGAGTCATTCGAATATCTCACCAATCTGGAGAGGCTCAAACTGGATCACAATCAGATCACGTACATCTCGGACGGAGCGTTCAATTATACGACAAATCTGCGCATTCTGTACGCATTCTCTTTGCCTATCAGTCCTAATTTCATACTGAACGTTTCTCCACATTGCGATCAGCATATCACAATTGCCATCTTGTTCACAGGGAACTCAACGCGAATAAGGTGTCTTACATAGTGGAGGATTTCAGCGGCGCGTTCTCTTCCCTCAGCCAGTTATGGAAATTGAATCTGGCTCACAACAAAATCAAATCCATAAATCAACACGCCTTCACCGGCTTGGTCCGCCTCGCGGAACTTGATTTAACCGGGAACAACGTCACGACCATTCAAGAGAACGCGTTCCTCCCGATGTCTAGTCTGAGCAAGCTCAAGATGAACACTCGTAAGTTCGAGTCCCGCGTTCGCGGAATATATCGCGGATAGGTCGCCTCGACGTAATCGTGTATTACTTTTGTCATTATCTTTTTTGCGATCGCTTGTTCTCTCTGTTACCGTGTGCCAGGAGCGCTGGTCTGCGACTGCGGGCTCCAATGGTTGAGCATGTGGTTGCGCGAGCATCGTTACAGCGAGGCCGAGGTACACTGTGGTTACCCGCACTGGCTGCAGGAAACGTCGTTAACCAAACTGCATCATGCGAATTTCACTTGCGGTTGGTATTAAATTGCACTGACCTGGACGCTGGATCAGGGTAAAATTCGCGTATGAACCGTAACACTGAACGAAACTTGGGAAACACAGACCAGTACCCGAAGCCACGGATCGTCGAGGAGCCCGTGAGCCAGATAAGCATCAAAGGGGATAACGTGACGTTGGTTTGTCGCGCGACCAGCACCGCGGTGGCGACGCTCCACTTCACGTGGAAGCACGACAACGTGGAGCTGGACGGTGCGATGCTGCAGACCAGCGTCGGTTCCTCCGCGAACGGCACGACCGAGGCGTCGTCCGTCCTGCAGCTGATCAACGTCACTCACGCTAACCAAGGGAAGTACCAGTGCATGGTGACGAACAATTACGGCGCCACGTACTCCGCCAAGGCCACGCTCAGTGTGTTGAGTAAGTTATGCGTGTTCGTTGTATTGATTATATCGATTTACAAGCTGACTCTCAAAATGGTTTCTGCATCTTTCTCTCTCTTCGATGCTGTGCGGAATGTTGTCGATGGTCCGATGAGAAAATTTCTTTTTGATTAATTCCCTGAAATTAAGAATATAAGGGAATAATCGGGACTCGGGATTCGTTTAACGTGGAAGGTTGACTCACCACGTACGTTTGCGCAGGAGGATTATCCGGTGCGCGGGTCATTACACGCTTATATCCTCTATAGGCAAAAAAGTTCGTAAGGTCACAAATAGATGGCCGTGGCAGCGACTTAGTAATTGTTTTCCTTTAGGTTTTCCTTTTAGTTTTCAAATTTTGACCGTATTTTCAAATATTAACCGTATTGTTGGGTCGATGAATGGATTACTCCGAAAGACGAGTAATTTTATCGACGCGGGGTCAAACCGCTGCCCGTAAGAAATTATTGATAGCAACGGCTAGTACTTGGATTAAAATATTGTGTCATCTAAATCACTAATTATATCTACCGATGGAAATTGACCAATTATGTGTCTAATATAGAAACATTTCCTTTTCCGCACGGATCACGTTTGGTTGATTGATTTTCCTTATGCATACGCAATATGTGATAATGTGTTTATCTGATAATGACAGGTCTTAAAAGCTTATTATACACCTGTTGTAGATCCATTAAGGATCTACTCTATCTTTCCATGGTTAGTCATCTACAGAGCTGACGTAAATATCAGCTTGTCCCTGAGTTCTTTCATCGGACCGTCAGCTGCGTTTCGAACTGCATCGAGAAAAGTGTCTGAACCGTTCTAAAACTCCGTGTACACATATGAGTCATACGTACACTTCATAGTCTATTAATTTCGCTAATATTAGAGAATAATCATAATTTCTTTGGCGCACACACAGTTTTCCCATCGTTCTCCAAGATTCCGCACGACATACGAGTGACCGCCGGAAAAACCGCACGCTTGGAGTGCTCCGCCGAGGGGCAGCCTTCCCCGCAGATAGCCTGGCAGAAAGACGGCGGGAACGACTTCCCGGCGGCGAGAGAGAGGCGGATGCACATGATGCCGACGGACGACGTGCTGTTCATAGTGGACGTGAAGATGGCCGACAGCGGCGTTTATTCGTGCACCGCGCAGAACTTGGCCGGTCTCATCGTTGCAAATGCCACCCTCACCATATTAGGTGGGGAATCATTTTCTCGAAACACCTCGAGATACGATTTCGAACAACTGTATACAATTGTCTGGTCTATTCTTTTTAACTGAACTGGCTACACTAATTCAGAAAATTTACATACACATTGAAGCGTACGTACAAGCGTAAGATTCTCACGCTTCAGTGTGCGTACATCATTTCTTGATGGACAGTTCAGCTAAGTAGAACAGACAAATTGTAACAGTTGTGATAATTGTAATGAAACACAAACGATGTACAATTATGGAGAGTGGTTTTGCGCTTCGCAGAGAAACCGTCGTTCGTGAAGCCAATGGAGAACAAGGAGATAATGGTCGGCGACTCGATCGTGCTGGAGTGCATGGCGAGCGGCTCGCCGCGGCCGAAATTGGTCTGGCGGAAAGACGACAGCCCGTTGCAGCCGACCGAGCGGCACTTCTTCACCGCCAAAGATCAGCTGTTGATCATCGTCAATACGATACCGAGCGACGCCGGCAGTTATGCGTGCGAGATGAGCAACTCACTGGGCAACGCGGTCGGCCTGTCACATCTGACGGTGAATCCAGGTGATTGTAGGACGCTTTAACGCGATGAGACCACGGATATGCGTCAATCTCGCTCGCTCGCTTTCTCACGTCCGTTTCTCCGTTCAATCCGTAGCTCCTCCGACCTCCATGGTGAACGAGGACGACATACTAAGCCTGATAATAATCACCGTGGTGTGCTGCGCCGTCGGCACGTCCATCATCTGGGTGGTAATCATCTACCAGACCAGACGGCGGCTCAACTCCACGCAGAGCACCGTGACGCAGCCGACCACCACCACGGTCATCTTGACCGTGCCGGACGCGCAGACGCAGCTGTACCTGGACACGAGCTCGCAGCACAGCAAGGACAGCGGCACTGGGGACAGCACCAACCCAAGCAACGACCAATTGCAATTGTGCTTGCCCGGTAGGTGACTCGCAATATCGTCACAATTGATCGATTTTACACAAAAATGAATTACGAAACACATCGTTAATAATCGTGCAATATAATATAATCATAACGGACACGTGACAATCTCACGCATCATTACGTCCATCATAGAAGAGATCGCGACGAGTTCCGCCAACAACGAGGAGGAAATGGGAACCATAAACGTCGACGATCCCCTGCTGCGCTACACGAATCACGAGCGGCATGAGGTGGCGAACGCCGATTCCGCGGTGTAACAAACCGGGAGCGCCGGGGCTAACGTGAGCGAGACGAGCCGACACAATGTTTCTCATCGGTAAGCAGCGCGGAGGAAGATTCTTTGCTAGCAGAGAGAGAGAGAGAGGGGGAGGGGGAGGGAGGAAGAGACTACTAAGCTCTGAGATCGAAGTCGACTTTCGATGCACATGTTTTTAAATATATCTCTCAAACGCAAAAGCAGACGTTGTCTCCGTATGAAAGTCAACGAGCGCTCGGTTCGACTCGGCTCGAACGGCAATCATAGCCTTCGCTTCCGTCATTGAAGATCATCCTGAATCGAAATTTAGTTCTATGTTAAATCTTCAATTCTATAACATAGTAAGAGCTAAGATAGCATATTAGAATCAATTTCAATACTAATAACATAATTTATTCCTACTTTGACCCTGATGATGTCTTAAATNGAGGGAGGGAGAAATAGACAAGGAACGGATTAAAGAGATCCGAACGCAAAGAGAGAATTTCGACGAACGACTAGTGTCCTTAACACGCGACAGATATTCCGCGAGTCGTGTGTGAATTAACAAGGCGCAGCAGTAGTATTAAGGAGCGAGGACTCGCAGTCCGGTAATCGCCCGATAATCATCCGAGAACGAGCCCGACCAACGGACACTAATCCGCACGTTAACGCTCGCGGATTTGCACAGATGCATTGGCTGCATTCGCTGAAAACGCAACGGTTGAATGAGTTTTTATTGTAATATTCCTTTGGATCTACCATGGATCCAGAAGAATGCTTCGATCAAAAACGATGATCACTCAACTATTGTGTTTTCTGAACGCACCCATTGACCAGGCGCCGTTGCGAGTCCGGATCGGGACGGGACGTTAACGTAAAGGAAGAAAAAGAAGTGTGGCGACGGAAGCGGGGAATTCGAGCGACCGTCGCTGCGCAGCGCAAGTACAACGGAAACGCGATAAGAGCGATAAACGGGACACACACACATACATACACACACATACATACATACATGCATACATACATATAACACGTCATCGTATTTATTATGGACGCGGTTTGCGTGTCAAGCCGATGCGCGATAGCGGCTGATAAGTCGGATGAGGAAATGCGGATTGTAAATAGTCTAGACTTTTAAGGCTCTATCGTAACTATTCTAGTATTATCGTTAGAGCGCATCGGCGTGCGTTCGGCGACCTGTGGGCTCACTCGAGCATCGCGACCAGCGTTCCCAGACGGAGAGACGAAAGCTGCGCATGCGCAATAAGTAAATTCCGACACGCCTCGGTTACGCATCCCGCTATAATACAGAGAATATCGTTAGACGCCTTGACAATTGTTAGACGAGAGAGAAATATGTGGACTGTTAAAGTGAATACGGGATTCTCTCAATGAGAGAAGTGAGCAATTTATCAACAGCAGTAACAATTTTAAAATAATTTAATATTTACAAGACGACTTTTGATATATGAGATACATCGAATTCTATGTTACACTGGAATGCTAGGTGCCATAGGAAGAAAAAGGGGAAGCGAGACAGAGAAGTATCAGCTGTATCCTTTTCTTCTCTTCAGTCTTATTATCTGTGGCCAGGCATGGTGACCTTTCTTATATGCCTGTGGTGTACGCATGCTGATTATACACAAGCATATGGGACCTACAATTTACGACGGCTAAGGCTCCTGGTCCTTCGCTGCAACTGTCCTTGTTTCATGACGTCGGAAGCGAGAAAAACACATGCCGAGAAATTCTTGATATAGACATACAAAGTGATCGATTCAACGTACTTGTAAAATGTCCGAACACTTTTCTTTTACTCGAACAATCAATGAACGGTCGTAAAATTTAACGTTGGATAAAATCATAAGGAAAGATGTTAGAAAAGCAAGTTCCATGTCGAGTCCATCCAGTGTCATTTGGATGTCTGTAGAAAAGATCGTAGAAAATTGTCAACCAATCAAAAGTCACTAGAGAAAGGAATAGTACTTTACTATCTATCCTTTTGCCTTGGCGTAACCCGGCCTCTTAACATGGCACCTAGTATTCCAGTATATCATAGAATTCAACGGATACATATTAATGATATGTGTAATTCAAAAATTTTTGTGGGTCCACATGAACATCCCTATGGTTGCATCTAAGCATTACTAAAACTGGTCATGTGAGACGCAATTGGCGCATGCGTTCAAGGGTCGGACGGACTTGTCCCTCCATCTGGGAACACTTGTCGCTCGTCGTTGGGTGCGCACGTACGCCTTCTCGAACGCAGCCGTCGCGCCCACGCGCAACATTACACTACGACAATGCGCAAAAGCCACCTCTATATTAGACCAGCCTTTTGTGATAGATATTTATTTTAGAATTATTACGCTGTAAAATTAGGCGGCTATTTATAACGATTACATAGGCGGAGAACAGGAATGAAGGAAAGAAAGAGAAACTAGCGCGTCACTTGATCCCGGGAAACGATTGCGATTAACGATTACGCGGACATGTATCTGCATGCACACCAAAGCGTTGATTTTTTTTTTTGTCACATTTTGTCTTCCCCGTCTCGTTTCTTTCATTTTCACTTGTCTCTTTTTTATCTCCCCTGCCCTCCCGCCCCGCCAGACACGAACACATGGGACATGTCGAGCGTACGTTCGCCGTTTCGACGACTTCGTTCGAGTTCACCGATCAAGACACCGTTGCTCATCACTAATTCGATAGATATCGCGCGATCCTTACAGCTCCGTTGCGCAGGCACTCTCGTTAGTGATTGTATCCGCGCCATACTGTGAGCCGAGACGCGATTTTGCGAATAATCTTCCACACACACGCACGCTGCGTTGTTTTCAGGGTCGTTCGCTTTTAGTAGTGGCGCTCGAAACAACAAAGTGTATCGCCTGTCCCTCGACTCATCCGTGCTGAAAGTTCGTGAGAATTCGTTCCCGGCCTTCTTCCCCCGAAAGAGACCTTCTGTTTTGAAAAAAAACAGAAACGTGTTTTTTTTCCGCACACATTCTCTACTGAAATTTTTATACGGGTAAAGAGACACTCGGATCGAGGCCTCTGTTTTATACGCGACGATGTACAATTTTTGTATCCAGCGAAACATTATATTTCACGACCGCATCCCCTTTCTTCAACGCGTTTTTTTTTCTTTTGAGAATATTCGCGCCGTTCTGTTTTGTTCGATAAAATCGAACGTGTTTGAATGTGGACGCGTCATTATGATGTAACGTTTAGACTAATTAACCTTCCCGTATGTAACATGATGCCCGTGTTAGTTTCTAAACTCATACGAATTGCCGATTAGTTTGATATACGTGCGTTTCTCAAGTCCACGAAGCGACAAATCTCGAGGACCACCGCATAGAAACGTCCGCAACGCGTTTCGTTAAGTACTGGCCGTAAATTTAGATCAATGTACAAAGAAAATCTTAAGCATCATGATCAGAGGAGTATCGTCATCTATAACAAGTATATTAAATATTTTATAAATTACCAAAAAAATATTTAGGTTGATAAATTAGTATCTTGTGAATTTTTATTACTTTTTCTATAACAGTTTTTTTTTTTTCGTTTTCATTTAGTTATATTGCGAAATAATCGTATGTAACTTCTTTTCCCCTCAAATAACTATTTTCTATTCAGTCATATTTTGATCTAATAAAAAATTAATTCTTTTATTTATAATATTGGAGGAATAATATTCAAAATAAAACAAATCGTTATTCTGATAATTTTCTTTTATTATGTAAAATATTTCACGTACTCTTAATTTATAGATGATATTCCTGATCACGTGTAATCACACTTACGTTCACGGCTTATATTTAACCCTTTGACTGCTAACTGCTCTAAGTTGAAGCGCTTCGCGTGAGCGGCGTGCGGCCGGCAGTAGCGATCGCTGGGGACTGAATACTTTTGCGCGCAATATGGATCTTATCGGCGGCGTATTAACACATTATAATATAGTACACAATTTAATTAAGACAGAGAATGACTGACCAAATAAACAAGCTTTCATGTTTTCTCGTTGCTAAGCAACGAGGTATGAGGTTTTTGCGAGACATGAGACAGCAGTAAATAGCCAAAGCCTTCACCGAGCGCGCATTTGCGTCCATAATCTACATCGATGGCTTGCGCCGGACGCACATATGCGCCCATAGGCCACACCGATGGTTTTCGCTGGACGTATATATGCGCCCATAGCAGTCAAAGGGTTAACATAGTGACGTGATACGAACGATTCCGTGCGGGGACCCTTAGGCTGCCTCAAGTAAAGGGGAGACAGAAAGAGAGGAGAGAATGCTATTCGTTGAGAACAAGTTTGAACAATAACGTGCGATAGTGATTGACGAAAGTATGGGAATTTGAACGAAAGTCCTTAAATGAAAGTACACCGCACCGGTGGACTCATTCTGTAACTTTCAACGGCAGTATCGTTATATTACGCAGGTGCAATATGAAAAATGACATGAAAGTGGCTCAAAGATAACGACATCGTCGTTAAAAGTTGCAGGTTAGGCGCCCCTAGGGCGGATATTATTATCGGGAGTAAACCTTTCGCGATATATAATCTATATTTTTCTATGACTTATATATTGCAAGGAAAATTTGAATCGCGCATAAAATTCGCACAAGACAAAGAGCCAGTACTACCACTCTACTACTATTACTTTACTATCTATCTATCTACCTACTTAATTAATCGTAGATCGCGATTCCTTCCACGAGTTACGACTCGTCCGATAACGAGTGAGTCTGAGACACGCGAGAAACGGGGCACCACCCGCTCATCGTGCGTGCGTGCGAGAGAGAGTGAGTGAGAGAGAGAGAGAGAGAGAGAGAGAGAGAAATTCGACAAGTATTGTATAAAGTATATAGTCTGTAATATTCCACTTATATTTGTGTAACGTGGGTACACACGTACTCGTAAAGTGTAATACGTTTAAAGAAACCGCGCGAGAGGTGACGTTTCATTTAAGTAGTGTAACGTAGTCGAGTTTTTTCCCCGCTAGCAACGAGTATTAAATTGTATAGTCAACCAAATAGATGCTCTATATATTGCGACATGGTTTTCTGGCTTGCGCCCGTGTGATACACCAAATAAGGCATCTGTTTCTCATTCAGTATTTTTCCTTGTTGTTATATATAGTATTGTGTACAAATACAAATAATCATCTACAAGTATATATCTATCTAATACATACATACATATATATATACACACATATATATATATACACACACACACACATATATATCACGTGTGTTATCATTTTTATTCGCGCGGCAACGAACAGTGCGTTGGGCGCAACGGTAGCGTCACTTACCTCGCGTCATCAAACGTGATCTCCTCCCCACGGGTTCACGCCCATAGGGACGAAGCCAGAGAGAGATAGGGAGGGAGGGTGGGAGGAAGGGAAGGGGGTGCGAGTTCTTAGTGTAATCTACGCACTAATTCGCGCGCGCTAAAAGACGATTCGTAACATTGATGAAGGCACTGAACGCATGTATAATCATACATAAATATATTATTATGTATTTATACATAAATGTGTATATATACATTATATATATATATATATATACATATATATATATATATATATATACACACACATACACATTGTTTATTTTTCTCTTTCTATGAGGAGGAGATGAGCGTAAGAGAGGATCGTAGGCGGAGAGAGTGTGATCTTTGTACAGAATGCTCAATAAATTATTCTCTAACTATCGTGGCGCGCGCCGTCGACCGGTTTTCGCGTCGGACGGAAAACGGGTCGGAGGGAGGTTCCGTGGTGTCCACCGGACCAAGGTGACACGGAAATCAAAAGGAAAGACTCGATGCAACGTGGGGAACAGCGAGTGAACGTACCTACTTACTTCCAAGTATCACAATTATCGAAGTGTATGTGTATGTACGTATCGTATATATTTATACATGTATATATATACTATCTACAATCGGTGTGTTGGTTTTTTCGATCGCTACTTATCGATCGCTCATATTAATAGCGCGACTGACATTTTTATTCCCGCAGCGTACAAATTACGGATAACCGAGTCTCTCGGGTACCAAATTGATTCGCTCTTTGCTGGTTTCTCGATTGAGAAATTAATGAAAAGTGGAATCAATCAGTTTGTCATCTAAAGGTCTCAATCAATATGGTCTCTTCTCATCTCGAGAAAATCTGACAAGATTCGGGTGGAACGGTCGCCTCAGCAAGCATATTTTATTTATTAAACTTTATGAAACCCTGAAAATTTTCGACTATCGCGTTTAAGCTTACCGCAGGTCACGAGAAATATTAGACTACAATTTATTTTATATACGTGTATATATATATATATATATATATATATATCACGTTCGGTGCATCCGAGCTTTGTGTCACGGGCGCGAGAAATTGCAGCACAACGTTCCGTCAGTGGATCTTCCTTACATAAGAGGACTAATATTCACTAAAAAATATAATATTTACTATCAGAGCTCAGACACAGTAAAAGGAATACGGAATAAGGAATTAAAAGGAATTAGGAATAAGATATTGAGAATAAGCTATAGTTTGAAACACAATAAGACAGACATATAGAATAGATTGAGCATTTCCTCTTGGAGAGCCAAGATGAAAGAACAGAAATATTGACAGTGATGTTTTCTGTCACAAGATACTGTAGGAGAGGGTAATATAGGGAAAACGCAAGAGTGGTCATAGTGACTGAGCACTCCCCTCCAATGGGAGTGCTCAGACTATTTTATATGTCTATAACAATAAAAAGAATAAATAATAAGATAAAATAATACTTTGAAACGAGATCACCACTTTTCTTGTTTTCTAAAGAACCTCTACTGTCATCATTGACACTTTGATCATTTTCTCGATAATTATTGATTAATATTATCGATTGATTCAAACTGATTTTCACTTGTATATTGATAGTCATCAAACATTTTGAAGGTTGACTTTCAGTCAACTACGAAGCCTCATAAGCACACAGGTTAGAAGGAATAGAATTTCGACAATGTACCTAACTTGTTTCCTGTTCCTTTTCTGTAGATTCAAGCATGGCTGTCTACGTCGAAATTTAATTTCTCGTTTCTTATTTTTCTTACTGCGTCTGAGCCCTTAAACGCGCAAATCGCAGTGCAGTAACCCGGGCGCGGTGCATTTCTGGCATCGTTTCCCGTGATATCAATGACACATGTGTCTCCGACGGGATTTCACTTATCCGCGCGTGCTCTGTTAATACTGCTTTCGTCAACGAACGAGATCGCCGCTCTTCCTCCGCACACGTCTACGCACATTAGAATCTAGGAACGCTCCTTCTTGAGGTAGCGCGTCTCTCCAAGAGACATTCTTTCGGATCCTCGCGATTCGATCCTCGTTACACGAACAGCGATTATATTAACGCCACGCGATTCTCCTCGTGCAAGCTTCAACGGCACGTTGTTTTCGCGTTGTCTAGTCGCGCAAATATAATCGGTATTTGTGTAAAATCGCGTTGCTTTACGCAACCGTGTCTCCTCATGTATGGCTTTTCTCGTCTCGGTTTTAAAACGATTGCGAGGAGAATAGCTCGAAATTCACCGTGACGTCGCGAATGGGCGATTTCGAGCATTCCGTCGCATCGAGTCCACTTCCGAGAACTTTCACAACAATAATAATAATAATAATAATAATAATAATAATCTTGGATAAAATACAATAAATCTTCAAACAATGCAACAAATATTGTTTGACACCTAGTTGAAGTGATTATGAGAGCTGACGATTCGTGCATCGATATTATTTTCACGATTCGCACAACCATGTATAGACGCGAAGGATCCTGGTTAAAACCAAGTTAAAACCAACCATTGCAAACCGACTCGATGTAACGAACGACGTCCGACGGTTCGATGGTACTGAAATTTACCCGATTGTAAAATTCACAAAAGGAAGATAAAGAATGTGACTATCTACGACGGATATTTGCGACTAATTAGAGTTCCACGATTGTTATCCTTCGCTGACTATCGTCGTTGCTACTTAAACGGGGAGTCAATCGAGACGCTTGGCGATTCAACAAGCTGTCTTCTTAAAAAAAAAAAAAAAAAATATATATATATATATGTATGTATAATAATAATATTAACAATAATAACAATAATAATAATAATATTAATAATACTAATAAAATGAAGTTAAAACCTAAATCTTGCTCGGCATTCGACGTTGATCATTACGGTAATTAGTAACCGCAACTATCAATAGACGATTCGTCGTCTCCTACGATCGGCCAATCGATCGTTGCGCAACATTCTTTCGCCCGAGGTTCGCGCGGTCTATCGGTTTATCCCTAGGCACTTGCGCTCTCGCTGTGATCCACACGCACGTGCGGCCGTCATGGACTAAAAATACGGCAGACGGCAATAAGAGCAAGAATCACAGCATAGAGCATGGCGCTAGTATGTTATTTATGATAAAATGGCCATTCCTCCTCTCTATCTCGCGGAGGAGATAACGCGTAACGACGAAAAGAGAGCGGTGTGCAAATGCAAATTAGAGATACACATTCGTCGCTCTTCCGGTGTCTCTATCTCTCTCGTCTTCGGGGGACGAGTATTTGTTCTCTATTCTGAGAAGCCTCATTTGAAAGTTAAATAAGACTTTTATTAATAAAACATAAATAAATCGCAAAAAATCATAGCTATTCCTCCGGTCGGCGAGTAAAACTATTTGAGCGCGCATGAAAGCTCTCTCGAAGGTTCGGCAAAAGGAACTTTCAATCGACTTACAAGTTGTGATCTCGACGGCGGGACGATGATGATCCGAAAACGGTGATTAAAAATTGTCATATGCGGCGTATCGATGTACGGACGCTCGGTGCAATCGCAGTAATGCTAATAATCGTACATGTACTCGTTTATAAAAATATCAGCAAAAATACAACATTCTCGTCAATAATTTATCTGTTTAGTATCGTCAATTATCTACGATTATAACAATTATATATATATATATATTTATTTATTTATTCAATGTATAAATAAATATAAATACATATATTTATTTATATTTACTTATTCATAGCAACTATTTCACACGATATCCTGCAAAATATCCGGCATAATTTCTCCTGTACAAATCGCACACATACATACATATACACAAATACATACGCACGTACTATTTTTCCTTCTTAGTCACCGATATCCGCAAATTGCAGAGTCCGTCGACTTTTCCGCCGTTGTTTTTATTTATTTTCATCAATAACCTGCCCTCCCCTGCCCTGTGCTTGAGAAAACTTTGAATCTCCTACTTTTGATTGTTCGGGCGACGCGATGAGTGATGCATAGACGGTGTATTCATGGTCAAATTTTATACTGAAAATCTTAGGTTCATCTTTAGACGCTATACGGCAAATTTTATTGGCTATAAAGCAAATCTAAAGATAAATCTAAAAATGAACTTAAGTTCATCTTAAGACGACCTTAAGATCCGGCGATGAACATCGGCCTATATTTCTTTAGCCCACCGTTCGCAACATTTAACGCTACAAACTCGAACTAGATCCTGCAAGATCGCTCTCCGTTGGCGGAAACACGTGCTAACTTCTTTCATCCCACGTTCACACCTACTTCCGGCGCATCTTTCCTCATCTGTCGCTCGTTATCTCTATCTTGCTCTAAATCGCATTGTTTCGCGAACGCAACGAACATCATTAGGCCAGACGGAGGCAGCGACTCTCAGAGACTTTTCTTTGGTCATACTTTCCTCTTCAAGGCGCGGTCATGCGGTCATCGGTGGTCGAGCGAGCGAGCGAGCGTTCCGACCGAAAGCGCTTCTCGTGCTTGCAGGCCGGGGAACCTTGTCGAGGCGATGCGACGCGCTGTCGTGACGTGCCATTCCCCTGGCTGAACACCTGCACGCCTTCTTCTCCTCCTCCTCCTCTTCCCACCTTGATCTTCCACCTTGATGATCTTCAGCCGCGATCTTCGCACCAGTCAGTCTCGTTCTTCTCCATCCTCGAGGCAGCTGTATCCTGTTCACGCTCGGCGATCACACCGGCGACGTTACGCTACATCCTGGCTCGGTCCGTCCTGCTGGCGTCGTCCTGCGACACGTCCATCCGTCCGTCTGTTCGCACGCGCGCTTGCGCAAGCGCACGCGTGTTACCACCTTCTTTCACTAGTCAATTAAGCGAATCGATTGTCTAGACAACGAGCGATCATCAATCGTTGTTCATGTCCTTTAGTTCGGTGTAGGCGATCCGCTTGCGGAATAGGCTGCAGGAACAGCTGCCGCTCGGCAAGTTGTAATTCGTTCTGCTCGGTCCGGGACCGGGTGCGTAGTACTGCCGTCTCTTGTAAACCACCATTCTGCAAAAGAAGAGACGAAGAGTTTACCAGCCGATTCGACCGATTCCTTGAAAAGAGCAAGTCGTGAGGAATTGATAACGATTCTGTGAATGCATTGGTGTGTGACAATGGTGAATGTCATATCTACGAAAAATCAGTTGTGTTAAAAAACAAAAATAAGAGTATATTCCTGAGAAACACGTCGCGATATCGTCCAACTACGTGCGCTGTTTCAATATTTGCGTGCGACCAGGGCAGCAATCACGTAATTTCTTCAAGGACGAAAACGCGAACATTCTCCCAAGTGTGCTTTCAAATTAGAAAATTTCCACTTTTCATGAGTTTACGCTAGAGGACAAGATTCATGACCCTTTGGGTGTCACTCGTGAATCTACGCAGAAAAAGGTTTCTTTGGATTTAATAAAGTTTCTTCAATTGAAACAACTTGTCTTTTAGAATGGAGCGAGCAAACAATTGATCCAACAAACAGAATTTTTTGATTTCTCAAACAATACATTTTTCAAACAACAAATATCGTCAAATGACATATTTCTTTTATATTTTCATTCAAATATTACAATGGTTGTCACAGGCAATAAATTATTTGAAAGAATCAACACTACATTGAGAAAAAAATACTGAAAAATTTATTTGTGGGATACAAGATTTATTTCAGAAATAAAATCTTATTTCTGTGAAATAAACTTAATATCCTACAAACAAATTTTTAAGTTTTTTTTTGTCAATGTAAGTTAGAAAAATATTGAAGAACTTTTCTTGTTTTAGTGAAACAATATTTAATATATAATGAAATTTTTTTTATCAAAAACCAAATATTATTTTCTCTGTAAATAATATTGTTTTTCCCTATCGTACAACAAAGTTTGCTCTGGTAAAACATTTTCATTTTTCATATTTTCAAACAAAATATTTTGGTGTTAAATTATGCTGTTTATATTAAACAAATATGTATATTAAATCCAAAGAAACTTTTTTTCTCTGTGTAGCATGAAAGAAAAAGAATTTGAATTAAAAAATGGAAAGCTTTTTCTAAAAAGTATAAAGTCTTTCTAATTTGGAAGCGTTTGGGAATTCTCATTTTCCATGTTTCCTAGGAAAAAATTACATGATCTCGCTGTCCAGACCACGTTATTTCGCGATTATCTCGTGGTCTGCCGAAAACGCCGGAGACTTTTCTTTCTCCCGCGAAACCGCTAGATTTGCTCAGACACTACGCCGGTCTACGTCACAGATATCGGAGAGCTTTTCGTGAAATTGCATATTTATCATTGTATACACAAGACGCCGCTTTATCAGAGTGAGTGCGCTTCTCGCGTCGATTATTCTCCTCCTCCTTCTCCACCTCGATTCCTCTCCAAGGCGAAAATACTTGAAGTATCGCGTAAGTCGTCGTCGCTGCAGTCTACAGCTGTCAAACGTAAATTTCTCCCGTTCGGAGGGATCCCCCTCATCGGCCTGTTCCGTGCGCGACTTGGTTTTCATTCCTGCGCGTTCTCAGTTGCACGACAAGCTCACGACCAGTTCGCTGCTCGTAACCGGGCATCACCGCGCGTTCTATCGATACGATCGCCGGCCAATCCTTGAGAGCGCGATCTAGTGCCGGCAGGAATTCTTGCAAAAAGTCTGAATAGCAAATGCAGGCACGCTTACATCACGTGTATATCCAACTGGCGGCCATTCGTTTCCTCCTCTTTCTCTGCACCACGTGTTTGCTCGCTTGCTTGGCCGGCTGGCTAATGCTGTGGTAATAGTATCGGCACCTTCACACACGCAGCATAGCCAGTAGCTTCGTTGCATCACGATATCTCATCATGTAGGTCGCAGTGTAAACGAGCAGCCCGAGTGCCTAAAATACGCGTGTAGGATCGAGGAGGACTCGAGGAGGTGTATTTCCGAGTGTGTTCCAGGTTCTCTCAGGAGAAAGTTCCGGTCCGGGCGTTAAATTCTTTTCTGCCCGCGAGACTTGAGCGCACCTGTCAATTGGCGTGCGTTGGGCTACCTCGGGCCGAATGGTTTTGTCCGAACGAACGGACGAGGCAGAATTTTTGAAACGTCGACTTTTCTGTTATCATTCGATTCCGTAACGCTCGCGACTGGTTATATCCGACATAACACGTGTGTCCAAAAGACGTCTCATTGTCTCAAAGACATATTTATGAGGTATTTACATGACATCTTTACGACATCTTGGGACGCCTTAAAGTTTCTTCGGGCAATCGGGGAACCTTGTCTATCGACGAAAGAGGAAGCATCGTCGGTTATTTTTTCTCACAGGCGCTTACATTGTTCGCATTACTTCCCTCCTTTTCCCGAGTTTCTCCAATTCCCCGCACGAGAGAGCCGGCTTCGAGTCCTCCGCCGACCGGTAGGCGTCTTTTGGATCATCCTGTACAATCATCACGGGCTCGACTGTATCTGTGTAATTACTTTGATGGTAGACTATCGAAGGTGCACTCTCGCAGTCGCCGTCGCGCGCGCGAAAACCATTCCACTGGCGGAATGATAATTATTGCAACAACGAAGAAGACTTAAATGCCTTGCATGGAGAATCCAAATAAACATCGTCTCTGGTTGGCTGTGTGTGGGTGTGTGTGACAGCTTCGTGTATTCTAATAGTATCGCTCACTTATTATTATTATTGTTGTTGTTATTATATCGATCGCTTCTTTATTATTTATACTGTCGCGAATTTCGTTCTCAAGGTGCTTCAACGTTGCGCGCTCGTCTCCGAGTTAAACCGTAACGCAAGAATAAATCTGGTTTCCCTTCATTCGCCAAAGATCACATATTCTGCAATACATTACGTAAAATTGCGTTTAGTTTCGCGGCATCGCATCGACCGGACGGTGTCTTCCAGTTATTGTCACAAGTGTTATAACCGCTTCGACAGAGTATCGCCTCGCGTTATCCCCGGCACATCCGGTTGCACGGACTTACCAAACCTCCCGGACGGAACGAAGTGTCCCTTTTTGTCCGATCTAGCTCCGAGAGACGGAGAGCGTACGTGTATCTGGAACGCGTCTTTCGCTCTAACGTGAAAATCATCACCGCCGCCGAAGTTAGTGCAGAGCACAAAATGCGGGACCGGTCACGTGCGCGATGCTCGGTAGAGGTGTGTTGCAAGGGACAGGTGTTACATGGGCACTTCGATTTATTTATTTTATTGAGTTATC
This sequence comes from Dinoponera quadriceps, assembly GCF_001313825.1. Lineage (NCBI taxonomy): Eukaryota > Metazoa > Arthropoda > Insecta > Hymenoptera > Formicidae > Dinoponera > Dinoponera quadriceps. Next base: position 238,446 of record NW_014556042.1, on the reverse strand, counting down.
GTCCAAGGAGGTGGACTCGGATGCGGGGAGAGCATGCGTGACGCAAGCACGATTCCAACGCGGGGCAAAAATGAATCGTGCGACGAGTCTTCTCGCAGAACAAGCTGCACAATCGCGATATATGTATCTCACGCATGCCTTATTAAAACATCTCATCTCGACCGACGATAACAAGTGTAAAAAAGAAAAAAAAAAGAGTGTATCGTTCGGAACAGAGATACAGAGCTAATTAATCGGCGGGCTTGCTAATCCTGCTTGGAGAGTAACTCGATGAATGCGAATAAATGATAGAAAATCCGCCTGTTCGCGCTAGATCCTTGCATTCTCTCCTCGAAGAACATCGAGTTTATTCCTTTGAAAGTACTACTAACTTCTATTCCTTACCGGAGGATCTATTCTCAGAGCGATCCGAGGAATGGATACGATAGTTCACGAGATCATAGCGTCTCTCTCTCTCTCTCTCTCTCTCTTTCTCTCTCTCTATCTCTAAAGTATTTCGCTATATAAGTATATATTACGATATATCGAGAGTGTTCGCTGATTTGCCGCGAAGCGGATGAATCGTGAATGGACAAAGAAGGAATTGTAACACGCGTACACAGGCGACAATTCTCTCAAATTGGGGGCGGACTATCTCTGTCGCTGGTTTGTCGAGCGGCGTTATCAACGAGCCCATAGTCCGTCCGTCATCATTCGTTATCACGCGCTTCTTCGACTCACGCTTTAACGCTTCGTGCTAACTATTCGCTCCGTATACTGGTCGGAGGATCTCAAGTTACTTTCCGAGCGACGGACGAGGATCTCCGAGGGATTTATCGGCGATAACGTCCATAACGACGCTCCGGTCTTCGATGTCACTGTTACAGATTCGTAAAAGTAAGCTAGCTAGGCGCGTCTAAATACGCATAACTGACTAGATGAGTCCGCTCTTCACGCGGTACGAGTAGGAGCGGAATCTTTCTCGTTATATTTTTCCTTTATCCGTGATTGATATCCTGACGAAAGCGCATTGGTCCTTTATCTTTCTTTTCACTCGCACGAGAAACCTTTCTCCGGGAGGCATATACCCCGGAGCGGCGTCGGTTTCTCTCTCTCTCTCTCTATCTCTCTCTCCCTTCCTTTTCTTCGTATATGTACATACAAGTGCGACGTAATAATTTATCTAACAGCTAATAATACTAGTATAGTAATTAGTGATAAGTGGTAGCTAGTCTCAAAACGAAGTAACGTACGTCGTCGGTATATCGACTAAATTCGAGGACTTCGTCGACTTCAGATCTGGAGCCACTAAAAGAACACGTGGCCTCCCGCGAGAAGGAGAATGCTACGAACGTAATTCGACCAGCGAAGTAGTTCGTTCAAGTGATCACAGAAATGTCTTTCGTAACAGCGCGCGTCTGATGGAACGATTAAGTAATTAGACGACAATTGTCTGGAGCGATAATAGATCCCGCGTCTACGTTATCCGTGTCCGCGAGAAGGGCCACGATATCCCAGGGAAGAAGGCAGATGTGTTTACGATAGGATTAAAGGATGATATCATGTAGTCCTTGATAATCTAGTACAGAGATATCGATCTCGGGAATATCATGAATAAAGGAAAAATTGCAGCGAATAAAAAATCAGAGGTGGGATTTGTGCCCCTTCCGAGCGCGGATACTCCAAGTATCAAAGTGATATCCTAGCGAAGTAATATCCTTAAAAAATATATATGTGTGTAATAATATATGCATATACGTATATCCTACGACTTATGAAATATCCTTTGGAAGCACGTGTGGCAAGAATAAAAATGACGCTCGTTTAGGAGGGCCCCGCGTACTTGCGGGGTCTCTCAGAAGTATCCGTATGAAGAAGAATAGTGCCCGCACTTGCTTCTATTTGGTCCCTTTACCCGTTACGCGATCTCTTCGTCGATCGTCCGCTCAGTAAACCACATAAAACCGGACGATCGAGGAAGAAGAACCGAGATATTGCTCAGGTCGATCTAAGTTCCCTCTGGCCTGGAAAGTATCTATCGTCTAGCGATCGATCTTCCGAGTTTTTCGCTAATAATATCCTAGCTGACTTAGATCACGTGCATATCTGCAACAGAAAGCAGGGAACACATTTTTGTTAATACATGTTCGTCTGCTTAATCGACGGAAAAGACTCGAGGATCGTGGAACGCGATTAAGTCGAATCGATTCGGGCATGATGATCAAGTCTCTTCCGTTTCCTCAAAATACTCTCTTCTCTCGCCGACCCGACACTCACCTCACCCTATAAATCCTGCCGCTAATGATATGATGATAGTTAAAATGCCGGTCAGCATCTTACCGGCTGTCGAGACGACAACCTGCGGTGGTGCCGCGTTCTCGACTACGTCGCCGGGCTTGAACAAATCCTCCGCGGTCAACCTGTCACCATATTTATTCAGCAAATCCATAATGACTCCGTTCGACCAGCCGAAACCAAGCTGAACTTCGTATTCACCCCCAGTACCGTGCCCACCCGAGACGGTCGCGTCGTACTGCGAACAGAGAATACAAAATTTCCCTTTTCGGATTTAACATGAATTATACACAACAGAAAGAATTAACCACACTGAAAGAACATGTTGAACTATACCGGAATTATGACTGAAATTATATATTGTAAATTTTAGTGATGTGTACAATCAAACACATCAATAAAGATTACAATACACATCATAATTTCAGTTCTAATTCCGGAATGATCCAATATTACACAATTTTGTGGTCATTTTTACTATATTTTCTCCGTGTACTGTATATAGTATATATAATATAGTATGGTATTACAGCACAAAAAGAATATAGTACTAAATAATTTGGTTGCAGTAACCAAGCAATTTAATTGGAACTATTTAACCAAATTTTAGTAATTGTCCGAATAGTAGTAGTAATTAGTAATTGTCTGAATAGTAGTAGTAATTATTAATTGTCCGAATCTGTTCTTCAGTGCACTCGTATCATCGAAGAAAGAAGTCTAAACGTTCAAGAGATCTTTAAAATTGAAAAAAGCTTCAAAAATTAACCGACAAATCGATTAATGGTTTCAAGCAATGAGCACGTCAATGTCAACTCGATGAAAATTCCAACAAGAAAGGAGGGAACAAGATGGAAGGGGGGAAAAAAAAGCAGAATGAACGAAAGGAACAGAATACGCAAGATAGCCCTTACAATTGAGCGGAAATTACCTTTTCGTACATATTGTGCGTCTCGTTGAAAGCCTTGTAGTTGCTGCGGACCCATCTCTCGCTGATCTCGTAGGCCAGCCGTTGTGCCCACGCGTCGCCCGTGTTGTCTAACGACATGATGAAGAAATACTGGAGCGGCGGCCAGGCGTTGGGATAGTCCCATTGTTCGCCGGAGTGCTCCAGCGTAGTCGGTATGCCGCCGTCGTTCAGCATGATCTCGCTCTTCTCCAGGTACTTAAGCACCTTCGACACATAGTCCGCCTTCTTCGACGTGTCGTAGCAGTCGGCCCAGAATGGCAAGATGTTGGTCGGGTAGAAGTAGTCGCGCTTGATGTCGTTCAGGATATCGTAGTCCAGCCAGGCGCCCACTTCCTCGTGCCACAACACGATCGTGACCGCCTCCTTCCACTTCTCGGCTATGTCGTCGTAATACGCGGCCTTCGTCTCGTTGCCCATCTGACGGTTATACTTGGCCAACAGCCGGGCGTTCCGGTATATTATAGTGTTCAGGTCGACCGGGATGATAGACCTGGTCTTGAGGTTCGTCAGATTACCTGCAATTCGTCGTTCAGTCGTCAGTCCTCCTGCGGCCCCCGGCTCGCGGAGACTCTCGTCGTTCGCCAAACGACAAGAGACGAGTGATCGCCGACCTGTATCTTCCCTCAATGTGGAGACGAGCGAGGTTGTGCCGAGCGTTACGAGGCAGTTAAGCGAAGGATCCCGGCACTTCGCGACATCCTGATCTCGCGAGGATGGATTCTAGAGTATCGTTGAGCCTCGAACGAGGCTTTCACTTGGGAAACCAGACACGGAGAGCCTTGACGGACGCGCGCACAGATCTCATTGAAGATACGGCGGGCGGCGTTTCATGCGGAATACGTACGTAGAAGAGAAAATTAGTATAAATTCAAGATTCATATTCTCGTACATAATCTTATGCGATAAAATAAAACTTGCGTATATAAAGAAATTCTATGTAATTACATTAAAATGATCGTATTCGTGTTATTCAAGAGTAATTTTCGTGAATTAGGAAGGAAACAATATTAGAAAGAACGATAGCTTCAAACTAAGAATTGTACCAGTCTGAAGATATCGTTCTTTTTATCGTTAGTTTTTCCTTTCAAAATTCATAAAAATTATTCTTGAATAACAAGAATATTTTTGCGTCGTTTTACGTTTTGCTATTTAAATTTTCAGTTACATGCACAGAAGAAAAATTAGCCTTGAATCAAGATATTCTTATATATAAGTAAAAATATTATAATATTCTTAGAAGATCCTAAGTCCTAAATTGAGTTCAAGTAATACTTGCATCAATACAAATTCAAACAAATCAAAACTAAAAATCTTTTAAGAATGTTTTTACTTATATATGAGAATATTTATTCTTGACTTAAAATTAATTTTTTTCTGTGTATGTTCTATATCGTCATTTATTAAACATCATTATTTTATTCATTCATTTATACCTACTTAGACAAGGCGGTAAAACCAGTTTTACAACTGTTACTGCGTCTTTTGGTCGTTCTTAATATAGTATCTTCAATACTTTTCTACTATTTAAAACTTTGCAATTATTTATATAGTGCCCAATAAAGAAATATTTAAAAAATATTATTATATTATTAGTGAAACTATATAGAATTTCCTCACGTATATAAGAGCAAGTTTTATCTTCATATAAGACTATATATTCTTGTTTATATACGAAAATATGAGTCTTAAATTAATGCTATTTTCTGCTTTTCTTTTCGTATAGCGCAATAATTGTTAACGTACGCGCGTAAATGATACATTACTGTTAAAACACTTCGGCACGACTCATGGAAAGGGAGAAAAAATTTACAAAATCGCGACCGATAGATCGCACGTGCACAAGAAAATAGCCCCTCGAAACTCGGTGCCGTTTCTTCGCCAGGACTCCCGAATGATCGTTTAATCCGTAGAATCTACGATTCGCAAGAACTTGATCTATCGCTTCGATTAATCTACGATATCCTCCGTGATAAAGTTGCCTCCACACGCGAAACATCTGTTTTTGTTTTTATCGTGTAACAACGATTAGCGCGGTACGTCATATTATGTCACGTCTATGGCAATGTTGTTTTATCGGATGATCAGAACTGCCTCATTCACGCGGCATAATGTGTTTGTTTTTATTCAACGTCGCTCACCCACAGAAAAGAGAGAAAAGGAGAGAGACTTGATCGCGCAAGAAGTAACTGAGGAATAACAATGATTACCCTTGTTGGTGCCCTCGTGCACGAACCACCGACTGGAAAAGTCCCAGCCGGACTCAGCCGCTGTTTTCAGTTCCGAGTAATAATTGTCCTTCTCTTCGGCGGTTCGGAAACTCTGGCTTGTCAGAAAGTCCTCCCTGATCGATCGAGATCGCGAGATTAAAGGAAAAAATTCTCCAAAATGACAATCGACGGATCTCAAAGAGGGCGGAGTCGGAGCGCGAGAAAAACGGGAAGAGAATTTGAAGTGAAAAAAAAAAGAGAACGAAAAATTTCACAGAGCACACAGTAAAAAACATCTTGTGTTAAAGTCGGTTCTTGTTAATATTTTTGTATTAAATTTTAAACATACCCACTGTGCGTCAATTTAACATATTGTGTTGTGTCGATATTCAACATATCGGTGTTAAAATTCAACATATAAATGTTAAAATAATATATTTTATATTTCAGTACTGATTAAAAAGTATTAATTTTGCGTTAATTTTCGACATAATATTTGTGTTACTTTTCAACATATTCATCTTGTGTTAAATTAACAAAAAAACTTGGAATGCACCGTTTTTTGGGATAAACGAAATGTGTTAAATTTAACGCAAATTTTTTACTGTGCACCTCAGCCGCCTAAATGCGACGATAATTACGGCGACACTATCTCGCGACATATAATAGCGCGAGTGTCATAAAAATTAACGTTCTTCTTCAAGCGCGACGATTACCGCGCAATTTATGAAAACTATCGTTTCCAGTTCAGAGTAATAATAACCGACAGAGTAATAATAACCACCGACAAAGCAGAAGCCGACCGGCCTCCTCGGAATAATAACCCCGGCTTCGTTTCGACCGGACTAATCACTCATCGTCATTATCCTCCTCTTTCCGTGAGATCCGCCTCGTCATCGAGTCCGATCGCGGAAACGCCACCACTACTCACTTGTAAGACTCCGGTCGTGGGCCGGACGATTCCTCGTAGTACCTCGCCAAGGTGTAGTTGACGCCATCCTTCTCGACGTTCACCGTGCGATTCGTCATCCAGAAATCGAACTCCTTCTCCAACAACCAGAGATTCTGTTTAAGCCATTCATGATCGTGGGTATTCTTCAGGTACTCGTGAACCATCGATATCAGCAGCGGCGGCTGCGAGCGCATCTTGTAGTAGATCCTGCCGCCGTTCGGTATGAAGCCGATCTTGTCGACGATCGACACAAAGTTGTTCAGCATGCCCTTGACGGTGGTGCGCATCTCCGACAGCAGGAGGCCCTTGACGATCCAGTACGAGTCCCAGTAATAGAACTCGCGGAACCTGCCGCCGGGCACGATCACTGGGTTCGGCACGTAGATGATCGAGTAGAGCTGCTCGTTGATCCGCACATCCTCCTTCATTTTCCTGCCCAGCATCTTCCAGATGCTATTGAGCTCGTAGCCGAATTGTCTGAGATCGTGGTCTTCGATCTTGCGCAGGAACGCAGGCTCGGCTTTCCAGTCGGTCGGGTCCCACTCCTCGAACTCGGAGCCCGGCAGCTCGAACGTTTCGTTGACAAACTGCTCGACCTGGCGCTTGGTGGGCGGCTTGTTGTGCAGGCTGCTCATGAAGGTGTCGAACGACGTCAGGGTCTCGTTCGACGGCCGCTTCATCTTCATGTCGACGAAGTACTTGGAATCCTTGTATAGGCCGGCCATCTGTATCGTATGCAGCAGCTCACCGTAGCAGTATATCTCACTGGAAACGCCAGGGAATTGTGTGGGCCTTCATCGCGAGGAGACACCCTGCCGATCGCGAGTTATCGCTACGACGGTGGCCCCTCGCTCGCTTTCGCTTTTTGGCTGAACGCAACGCGGAACGAGAGACCGGCGGGGTGAACCTTGCGAACTTTGCACCGCAATGAGGGTCTCACGATAAAACGACCACTGAAGTCGTTTGATGCACAAGGAAAACGATTTCTTTAGATTTGATAAAATTCCGTTAAAATTTGTCTTTTGAATGGAGCAAACGAATTTGATTTAACAAACAGGATTGTTTGGCCCATCAAATGATAAATATCTTTACGTCAAGTAATATATTTCTTTTGCATCTTTTTCATCCAAACATTACGATGGTTGTCGCAAGTAATAAATTATTTCGAAGAAGTAACACTATGTTAGAAAAATATTGGAGAACTTCTTTTTTATTAAAAATCAAACATTACACATATATTTCCACAAAATAATATTGTTTTTCTATCAAATAACATAATTTACTTGAGTAAAACAATAACATTTTCATTCAAACAAAATAATATTTGATGTTAAATTGTTGTTGTTTGCTTTAAACTCAAGTCAAATAAATACGTATTGTTTATCTACCGGAAGAGTTGAAAAAAATAGATTTAAAATTGTGTAAGATTAAACAATTTCTTTTGGTAGTGTATCTATCATCTTTTTAGGTGTGGTGTTAATTAGGCCTTAAAGTCTCCTTTCATTGCGGTGCAAAGTCAAGCTCACTCGAGGGACCCGCGTTGGGTTTCGACCGACTCGAAACTACAGCGCCAATTCTGCGAATCCTTAATCGTCCATGATTATTAACGATAATAGCGCGACGATAAAGATCCAAGCAAAATGTAAAGAAAAAATAACATGCTCGTTATTAATGACGAGATGCGAGAGTGGTATTCTGATTCATTTCCGGATACACCTCTTCGGTCGGACCGGAGAAGGATTAAATCGGTGTTCATAAAGAGAACGTACTCGAACGGATCATTCGAAGCGTGTTCGCGTAATAATTACGGTCGTAAAGTTTCGCGAAAGAAGGAGGGAAGAAAGAGAACGTCCCGTTGCGTTCGAAATTATGAATCGAGAAGCGTGAAGCACCCGACGAGGGCAAATCTTAACTTTGCCGAAGCATACGACGTTTCATAACACTTCTTTGAATTAATACAACATTGGATCACACATTGTAATATACGAAATGTAAGAAGAAAAGAGACAGAACGCGTCGTGGAGAATCGGAGCGTTATGACGTGATACTCTCGTCGACGCGACTGAGAGAGTTACATAATTCTCCTCACTTCGGCTCACAGGGGATTACTTTCGACAAATTCATGGGGACGCAACGTGGACCTCGGTACGTGCGAAATTACGGACGCGACTTCTAATACTGCCGCGGCCTTGGACGCGAAACTTCTACGGCGTATCTCGGATGCGCTTCGCGATCGCACGGGTCTCCTCACGCGTACGATATGAGGGTTTAAAGACGCGACAGGTGAAATCTCCGTCACGAAGGTGCAATCAATAATCGCGCCCGGGTAGGATTTCGCGGCTCTAGAGACGTGGCAGTATGAAAATCCCGCAGCGGCGTTAGCGTGACGGAATGCACGAGATGCGGCGGCGATTGGCCTCCTCGCGAAATGTGCCGTTTCATTACCGTCATTAATGTACGCATAAACGCTGGGAAACAGCGTCTCACTCGCTCGTTCGCCGTTAACAAGCAGTCAGAATTTTCCTACGCGTTGGAAACCGTCGCGATCTCTCGCGCATCACGCGACCCGCGCCATTGTCTCCTCATTATATGTAAACGAGCGTGCGCTGATGATTTGATCGCCGGCGAAAAAAAAAGAATGTAAAGCATGTTTCTACGAAGTGTTCGATTTCAGATTCTTACAGTCACCTGTTAGGCCGTGATTACGGTGACGGTTCGTTTCTTTAAATAGGCGCGTGCGAGGTAGTTGCAGACCCTTCGATTCGCGCGTTCCTTTTAATTAAAGATCGTAACGATGATATGTAATGAAAACGATGGTATGTCTACATCGAGAAAAAAATACTTAAAAATTCATTTGCGGGACATGTAATTTCGCGGAAAATATATTAATTATATTTCACAGAAATATAAATCTTATATTCCACAAATATATTTTTTAGTTTATACCTTTGTCAACGATGTGTGAGTAAAATTGAAAAAAAATTTTTTTGACGCATGGGAAAAAATATTTTGCTGGCATAGCAAATTTGCCAATTACCATGGCGACAAAAAGATTTGTTACGCGGAAAAAATGATTTTGCTGTCGTAGCAAAACGTCGTTGCGACAGCGATACAATTTAGTTGTCTTAATCAAATTAATTTGCCGTTCGTATATTCGGCAAATAGCAGTTAGTAACTCATAACAAAACTTTTTAGTCATTATAATAAATGACAAATTTGCCACCATCAAAAAAATTATCTTCGTGCGAAGGAATTCATCCAAACGTACATATCCATGTTGTCAGCATTAGTGAGAAGATCAAGAAAGAGAGGACTTGAACAATTTTAGTGAAATCACCAGGTACCATTCACGCTGATTTTCTTTAATATCGCCCATTATCTATGTTAATGCGTTTCAAACGTATGGAAATGCGACAGTGCGATTTCAGCATTTGCATTATTTGACAAGTGACGTTTTCGTTGTTACGTAGAAATGAGGTTATTACATATACTCTGGCCTTCGATAAAAATATATACGGGATGAATTTTCATTGAGAACATTTTCATTGAGAACCCCGTTCGTTATCGTCGCACGCTGAGAAAAAAAGTACTTAAAAATTCATTTGTGAAATAAACTTTATATTCCCCCTCCCCTTAAAATGCATTTTTAAGTACTTTTTTCTCAGTACATTGGCGAGTATTGTCGACCTTATTGGATTCGGCATCGCACGATAACCGTGATATATAATTCAATTGTTGTTTCTTCAAGACGGTAGAATAATTAATTCATTACTCGTTCAAGAAAAAAAAAAACATATTTTATTAGGTATACACGACGCGTGCTCAATATTTTTTTCCTAGCTTCAACACAAAGTTTACTGCGCAATTCGGAATATTTCGTACACGTTGACGTGAAACGCGCACACGGTGGAAGTGATCGTGGAAAATAACCGCGTCGCGTACCAATAGAAAAATTATCATATATCAGGTCGAGAAAAGACGCACGTGGTGCGATAGACCGCTCGCGCGCGAACACGCGGTGCCGGCGGCTCCGCGCATTAATTATGTGCCGATTCAATTAATCAGCTAAATGCGATTCCACGTGTTACGTCACGCGACGACGCGGGAATCGCTGGCCGATTAATTCAGCGACACGCGGATATTTATTCGACAGTCATTTAATATTCATAAGAGGACAATGGTCTTTTTCCTCCAATCGTATAATATACACAGAAAAATATGTACTGCATTCGAGAGTAAATGTTACTTGTCTCAAGTATTTCATAAGCTCATCATGAATATCAAATTTATTAAAAGTTTATTCTTAATCCTAGTAAATTTTTAGAACAGAACATTAGAATCAAGAATATTGAATTAAAACAAATTTCGGCTTGCGCTTATTCAGATTAATTGAACTTTTCTCGGTAAAGTTTATAATATTCTTGAAAAGAGAGTAAATTCTTCTTTTGAGTAGACATGATAATGAGCTTTTCTAAAATTTATGACGAGTACATTTGGAGACTATTATCAAGAAAATATTTTTTATTGAAGACGACTATCAAGGTAGCTTAAAAGAAAATAAACTGAGTAATCGTCTTTCTTAGCAATGAAATAATATTTTTCTGTGTGTACTCTCCGTTATCGCAATTAAACAGTTGGAGTTAGTTCAGCGCTAAATTTCGAACGCACTGAATTCTCCCTTGCGAAAATTTCCCAAGTTTTTCTCCGAAGGTACAGATGCATCCGTTTGGACGTAAAAAAACGTTATATTAAAAACGATCAACTGAAATTTTATGTTAATTTGACATGGAGAACTATGTCGACATATGTTGACAAGGTGAATGTGTAAATTTAACATTATATTTACATGTTATTTTCAACACATTCCCCATGTTAAAGTAACACAAAATTTCGATGGACCGTTTTTAACACAAAATTCTGTATTATATAGAGTTGCGAAAACAAGTACGTCGAGGTACGTCGAAGTTGATTTTTGCGGACCGGCGTTCATCCTCGAAAATGAATCGTCATTTACCGTTCTTCGCCAAGAAGCCTGATCATGCTAATTTATTTTACGACGTCAGTCGGAAGATCTCTCCGGAAGAATCAATTTATCTGCCTCGAGACGTTCCACGTCGAGCTTGTTCGCGTGCCTTTATTTCATTTCGCATTTCGAACGTTCCTTGATCATGTAGCAGCTCGTACGACGCCGGAGATAGGTCGGTCGTCGCGCGGAGAACCGCGCAAAACAGCTTTCGGCATTTACTTATCTGGCTGGTAATCACGCGCGCGCATCAGGCGCGCCTATTAACCGAACACATCCGGAATGCGTTATCTCGCGAACGCGAACCTCCAAATCTCCGTGTAGATTAATCCACGTCGCGACACGTTTGTTTTTACTCGGTAAACACGTTTACCATTGCAAGACGAGAGAAACAGCTTGATTTCGCGCGAGATATTACCGAATATTACCTTCGAGTGAGCGCGCCGCGAAATTTCCGGTGATTCGCCGCGATTCCGTGTCGCTTTAGCGGATCATTACTATGTGGTCTTGGCGTTCCAACGTTTTATCACGAGTAGCGATCGTATCCGGCTCGAGCTCTCTTCCGTGCCGCGAAAAGTCGCTGGAATCGCGAGACGCAGCGGCGAAATCCGCGAGATTGTTGAGAAAAAGAAGAGTTTCGCAAATACCGATGCAAAGTTAACGTCACGTGTTTTGCGTGAGAATTAAGCCCTAGCTCGGAGTCGCCTTCTCCCAGATCGCGTCATTAAGAGCTTTACGGAGTGCACGGACGCGATATCGTCCGCGGCCGGCTTTATCTCGTGGCATCATCAACGCAGTCGGCGAATTTATTGCGCGCGAGAAAACCGTAACGTTAGAGCGTGGAAATTTCGCAACGCACTAATCCGCGATTTTTCTGCGATATCGATCATGAACAATCGTTTGCATGCATTAAACATGACAAATAAGACATTATCACGGCGGAGCGTGTTATATTCTCGTTACAAGATATCTCTCTCTCTCTCTCTCTCTCTCTCGTATTCGACTGAAGCCGAGACTAAAATTAGAATAGAATTAGTATGAAAAAGATAAGCCTCCCAATGAAGTAAACTAATAGATAAAAAAAAAGACATAAAAGATAAACATTAACATAGATATGTGAACGGTTCGTATTCCGACCGTTTTTCCTTCTACATTGGGGAAAAAAGTTTCTTTAGATTTAGTATATGCGTTTGAGTTTGTATTAAACAAACTCAAACAAACGCATACACGTTGTTGAGTTTATTTAACACAAACAATATAATTTAACATCAAATATATCATTTTGTTTGAGTGAAAATGTTGGTATTCCACTAGAGTAAATTATATCGTTGATAGAAGAAACAGTATTATTTAGTATTATAGAAATATATATAATATTTATTTTCAATAAAAATCTGATAAAAAAAAATTTATTTCATTAAATACTAAATATTGTCCCACTGAAACAAAAAGAAGTATCTTTTAACATTTCTCTAACATAATATTATTTCTTCCACATAATTTATTGTTTGTGACAAACATTGTGATGTTTGGATGAAAATGCAAAGGATACACGGAGAAAATATTATAAAAATGAGTACAAAAATTTATAATGCCGAAATATATCGGAATTATCATCGAAATTACTATGTGTGTGTGTTGTAATCTTTAGTGATATGCATATGATATGCACATATATGTCACTAAAGATTTCAACACAGACAGTAATTTCGATAACAATTCCGGTATATTCCAACATTACCAACTTTTGTAGCAATTTTTACCACAATATTTTCTCCGTGTACACGTTATTTAACGTGAAGATATATTTACCGTTTGAGAAACTAAACAATCTTGTTTGTCGAATCAAACATTCGTTTATTCGCTTCGCCCCCAAAAAACAAATTTGTTTTAATTGAAGGAACTTTACCAAATCCAAACAAATCTTTTTTTCTATGTAAAAGAACATCCCAACGAAAAGATTGGTGCAAAAAATGTGTCGGAAAGAAAAATTTCGCACGCTGAAGATCGCATTGGTCGCGCGCGAATAAAAAAATCTGTGAGTCACGGGCGAGCACGAATCTACCATTAGCATGTCGCAAGCATGTATGCGCGGAGACATGCGTAAAGGTCACGTCCATTGTACTTGTGGAACACGTTAATTTAAAGCCCAACTTGCCACGCGCCTGCTCTCGGGACAAAATTCATTGCTAAGGTCGTTTCCCTAAACCGACGGCACTTTGCACGCAAGCATGCGCGCAAGCACGTCATATTCGCGTACGCCGCGCGCGTAATCTCGCTCAATTGAAAACGATACAAATTCCTTAACGTACGTCAGAGAGACACGATTATACCGCGAAATTATGCCGCCTCCCGGCAAAGGAGAAGAGCATCACTCAAATCTCACCGTAGATTAGCCGAGGGAATTTTAATGGTCGGAATTTTATACGTTTCTTTCCCGCGTTAACGGACTTTTTCTCGAGTATTATCGCTCGTTGTTGTTCGGGAAAAAGTTATTTGACGATGATTCATTAAAGAGTGATATTAAACGCGTTAAATTAGGAAATATCAGCAATGCGAGCGTTCTTCAAAGCACACCAACGCGATGCGACGACCAGTCGATCAACGAGCTATTTTTGAAAGCCGACTATTTTTTCAGCCACCCGAGCGCTTCCGCACACCACGTGGTAACTTCGCTTCTGCGTCAAATGCACGCTCTGGTTCGGTCACTTGGACCGGCTCCCAAGCGAGGAAAATGTAATATTGGCCAGGGACAGCACTGAGAAACCCATTTAGTTGACTGAAGCGAAATTCCCGTTTGGATATGGACGAACAAATGTCTCGGTTATAAAAACCACGGTTTAATTCTCTAAATTAAATACGTTTTGTTCGCTCCGTTGCAGGGGACAAATTTGTTTCAGTTCAAGAAATTTGATGAAATCCAAGGAAATATCTTCCTCTCCGTGTAAAAAAGACGTCCCAGCGACGCGACAAAATTGGTGCACAAGCTGACGCGAAAAAGCTTTGGTTCTCTGATATTTTTCACTTTTGCTTCAAAAAACCAAACTGGTTCTTATAACATTTGTTTGACTTATATCCAAACAAGAATTTAGTTTGAGCCAACTAAATTGGTTTCTCAGTGTGGATTCGTAAATCTTGAAATATTACTCGCACCCGGTGAAATATTACATTACTCGTAAGTACAGGTTCCCGGCGGATTAAATATCGCCGACGGCGCGCATCGGTGCCGAGGATCCCGCAGAAATGCCCGTTATCGGCTCTCTTCCGGTATTATTGGCGTTTTTCTTCGTTGCGCAATCGTAACTCGCGCTTACGCGCCGTACGAAATTACCTTAATGCAACGTCCGATCCGCCAGGTAATTAACTCTTTAACGTTAATCCGCAAACAATGACCGGTATGAGAACGGCGCACGATAACTGTGATGCGAAATTTCGCGACATGTCACGTGAACGTAACCGCACGGGGAAAAAAAATCGTCCATATAATATAACTGAAATGTCGTCACCAGACCCAGTTTTCAGCCGTGGCAGCTAAAAACCAGGTACAAGAGGAATTAGCTAAATTAACTAAATTTCCATTGTATTACAGGGACAGCTAATTTTTACCTGTGAGAGCTACGTTTTCTTCCCGTGCGCTCGTACGCGAGTTACATCGGCGTGGGATTTCGAGTTCTTCATTTTCTGGCCCTTCAATCCACCGAAATCGCGAAATTTCCCGCTCTTTCGAACTGAACGTTCGTCTCGCATTGATCGCACGGATTTTACTTGATCGCATTATTTTGTAACGACGAGGTCGCGCCCGCTTCGCTGATGGAGACAGATGATTCTCCCTCTCTCGTGAATTGCACGTCCCGGAAGACGTAAGAAGAAAAAGAAGAGTACAATAAAAAAAAAAAACACCCATTCGCGAAGTACGCTCGTCGGCTCACGAATCATCGCAATTGTCCCGACGCGCGGACAGCCGCGAGGAAGAAACAAAAGAGTCGAGGCAACACGCCGCATCAATTGGAAGGACCGAGTGAACGCTCTCCGTAGCCGGAAATAGGAAAGTATCGCGGTTTTCCGGTTCACGACGAACAAAAGCGCCACGAATAACAAACAGAACACATACGCACACACATACGCGCGCGCGCGTACACAAATGTTGCGTTGCATAACTCAAGATAACTTTAATCGCGGTTTAACCTTTAGAGGACCGGAAAGCCAATATATTGGCGCTACCCATGATCGATACTTAGTGTATGGTCAATCCATGATATAAGATACCTTTTTTGCCACTTTATTAAGGCGGATATGCCCTCTTAAATCCCGTCCCTCTAAAGGTTAAAGGCCATGAAATATAAATATCGACTATTCAACTTGATGCGAAGCGTCTAGCTGTCTATCGGTCAATAAGTCGAAACCGAATCGACAGTGTCGCGGCGCCGAGGCGGGACCTTGAAGGTGAAAAACGACGCGATTTCCAAGAGACGCGACGATTTTCCGGATCGGTTCACGAACGGGTCAGGGGTGTCCGGCTAGAAAATACGGAGGCCGAATTTCGTTCGTTCGCTCGCTGGTTTTCACTCGTGAGACACTTACCTTGAGCACGGGTTCGGTTTCGTCGTGCCCGGCTTATCCGCGACAGTGGCAGAACTTTGCAGAACGACGAGGAGCGTGAGGAGCGCAACGTTCAGCAGACGATACATCGAAACGGAACATGCCGGGACCATGGCCATGTTTCTTCTCTCGCTCTCAATTATGGCGCGTTTCTCTTGGTGTTGTAAGTGATCCCTCTCTTTCTACCTTTCTCCGTCTCACTCCCTTGTTTTCTCTCGTATGCCAATTAACCGTAGTTGAATGTGTATATGTGTGTGTGTACCGTCTGTTAATCTCTTTTCGAATATTTTTTCACGGCTATATATCGATTCAAGTTACTGAAGCGGCGGTAGAAGAGCGCGCGCGCATCACTTTCCTGTTTTCCCTCCTGGCTCCTTCCCACTCTTGAAATTTTATGAAGAACAGCGCGAGGATATGTAAAAAAAAATAGTACCAACGAAAACACGCGATGTTATTTTATGCGTGTAAATGTGTGTATACGTTTTTTCACGTTTCTGTCTCTCCCTCTGTTTCCACTCCTTCACTCTCGTTCGAGCGACTCCGTTTCCTTACGATTCTCCCCCGGTCTTTTCGGTCTCTGTCTCTCGATCTTTGCTCGCTCTTTCTTTTCTTGTGTTAGACCCGACTCAACAGTCTCTCCCTCTCTCTCTCTCTCGTGCTTCGCTTGTTTTTAACGGTAGTACGAGGATGACGGCGCGGGGTGATCCTTACACGAGTGACCCTTACTTGTTCGTGATCGATTTCGGATGCGGACCCACGGACTTTCGCAGCCGGCGTGGTGGTCTCAGGTCCAACAGCGATGCTGCATCTCCTCTGCAACACAAGGCGTAAAAGACGGTCACGTTAGAAGCACGATAACGTCAATCATATAAAAAAAGGGAGAAAAAAAGAAAAGAGACACTAATTACACTTATTATTTCCTATCCCGTCATTAGATAACGATCTTATCTCATAATTGAAAAAATAATAACGCAGTGAAAAAGAGGTGCATCTAAATGAAGTACGCGCGACAGATATGTGTTAATTAACAAATATAACAGTCCGAGCGGCGCTCTTTGGAAATGTAAATACAGTATTGTGTATAATGAAGGCAAAAAAGAGGGAAGAAGAAACGCCACTGTTTCTCTCTCCAATACGTGATTACGGAGACACGCCGCTCGGCTGGTGCACTTTTTGCTTTGAGGAAACGTGACGCTCGCTAATAATACGCGCGGTGTAACGTCGCCGTGCGTCGCGACGTGAATCGATCGGCCCCTCATTAACTAATTACGCCCGTTTGAATAATGCGCAGGGGAGCCGCGTTCGTGATTTGTGAGTTACATTAGAACAATTGGATATGTTGCCGGCGGGCCGGCAATCGACGAGGCGATAAATACGCCGACGGACGATCCATCGCGGCACGTCGCGATAGATCAATCCGCGCGCGCGCGCGGCATGATGATGCCGATGAATTCATGACAGGTAAAACTACTGAAGACGTAGTGGCTTTATCGTGGTCAATTTTACGCCTCTTTAACGTCGTCGGCTTGCGCGCCGAGTGGAACTGCTTCTACGCTTTTTTCGCGACGCCAGTTGCGGCCCAAGGACACCCGAGCGCGACCTTGGGCGATGTACGACATTTTAAAGAACGACAAGTGTACAACTCGACGGAACGGGAAAATATTTGGTTAACGCGAATCGACGTATCGCGCGGCGATGATCAATTAACTCTGACGTCGTACAGCCAGCAGATATACCGCTTCCGCGGTCGGGGAACGGCGAGTCCCGCAGAGATGAAGATGATCGTTACGAAAGCTGCGCTTCGGGGCGGACGCGATGAGTGTAGCACGATCGTAAAAATAATTAGAACTTTCTCGAGGATGAGAGTGTACAGAAAAAAACTTAATCTTAAGTCAAGAATATTACAATAAGCAGGAATATTATAATCTTCTTAGAAGATTTTCAGTCTTGATTCGATTGAGTTTGTATTAATATTTGTTCGTAGTAACACTTGAACTCAAGATTAAGAATCTTCTAAAATTATTATATTATTGCTTATATATGGGAATATTTGTCATTGACTTATATAAAACTGTTTTTCTTCTGTGTAGTTTAACGTAAAAGCACCAATGGACATGTGTTTGACTCTGGACATTCTTGTTGTTTTGTCTTTGAATATGAATATTCAACTTTTCAAGATAGAATACATGTACATATATTGAATATATTAAATATATATTGAATATGTATAAATTTTATGTTTAAACATTCGTATTTAAAGGCTAAAACAATGATGCCCACAGTTAGACATGTTTGGATATTAACATTTTTATACTGAAAGAAAAANCCAATCTTTTCTATTTTTTTCACGGACATCTCCAATTTTTCTTTTTCCTTTCCCAA
Source organism: Dinoponera quadriceps (assembly GCF_001313825.1). NCBI lineage: Eukaryota > Metazoa > Arthropoda > Insecta > Hymenoptera > Formicidae > Dinoponera > Dinoponera quadriceps. Next base: position 220,042 of record NW_014556042.1, on the reverse strand, counting down.
GAATATAAAAATTCATTCAGAAAAATTCATATATGTTCCGTGAAATCCGTAAAAAATTTCGGAATAAAACGGGTTTTTCCCGAAACTTTGAAACTATGTATTAAGAAAAAAGTACTCAAAAATTTATTTGTGAGATATAAAATTGATTATAAAAATATAAACCTTCTCTCTCTCTCTCTCTCTCTCTCTCTCTGTAAAATAAATTTTATATCCCACAAATAAATTTTTAAGTATTTTTTTCGTAGTATACTAAGCTATTACTATGATAATTATTTTACTTGAATTTTATTTAAATGTACCTCTTTCTTTCAGTGTGTTACATTCAAGTAATATTAAATTCAAGTAAAATAATAACTGTGTAATATTCCTCAGCAGATATTTATTAGAATGTAGCATTTGTTTCGTTCAGTGTAATAAGGAGAAAAATGGCCGCACCGTTATATATTCATAATCCCACAATTGGAGTAATTTTGCACATGATGAATATTTATGGCGGAGTGTCGATAAAACCAATATTGAATCGTGCAATTACGCAACGGTAGTACTCGAAAACGCGTCTTGTTACCCGCTCAAGCTCCTCGCCGTTGTAGACGAGCGTCGTGTCGGTCCGACGCGCTCGTCCAGTTTGTCAATACAACTTGGCTTCGCCAAATTGATATCACTCGCGCCTATTTCCGCCCTTAAATGGCACCCCGCGGCTCCTGCACATTCAGCCGACGAAACGGTAATCACGGGGGCGGTACGTGTCACCTACCTGTTCCTGCCTCGCGTGCACGGAAGTAATCTACCGAGGAGGCGAACGAAGTCCGATTGGTCTAGCGATATCAAACTTTCGCTGCGATTTCAGCGAGAGTTCCCCGCGGAATTCCGGAGATTCGTCGGCGAGACGACCTTGCGATTTTATCAAAAATCTTCAGCCTCCGATCCGCGTAATCCAGGAAGAAATAAAAGCTGCAAAGCTCGCTTCCTTTTACATCGGAAAAAATGGTAATAAAAGCACCAAGTTTCAGGGCTACACGAATTGTGTATGCAAATAATCATCGTCGCGGCGTATCTCTTTGCAATTACTTCGCATTATCTCTTCGCAATTACTTCGCATTCGCACGGTAACGAAGCAGCGTTCATCGGCAGGTCGACGAGGCGCTGTAAAAAAGAAGAAGGCCAAGTGAGCGCCTTCGAAGAGCGAGCAGCACGGCGCCCGTGACCGGTTATTATTTGCCGATCGAACGCGGCGCGAATCGGCGAAGCGCGGAGTTAACGCGAATTAACGGTGAACGCCTCTCTCGGTCGGAAGGCTTTAACCTTCTCTCCTAAACGTCACGATGGATTGCGCGTGTATAATCCCTCGTAAAAATCGCGGGATACTTTTGCGATTGGATCTAACACTGCGAAAATTGCATTTCCCAACTCAAACTATTCATTACGAATCTTATCCGCCATCGAGGGTCTCTTAACCAAAAAACTGATAAAAGACCACGGGGTATCAACGTTTACGAGTACCTCGCGATTACGAACATCTCTCTCTCTTTCGCGTCGGCGCTCAACTACTTACACGCACGCACGCACGCACGCGAACGAGTCAACCTTCGCGTGTCTTTCCGGTTAAAAAGCCGCACGTATCGGCGCACCGTTGCCGAACAGGATGACGATCTTCCCTTGGCCGGAGATCGCCTTTTGACGCACCGACGAGATCGAGCGTGCGAAATTCTGGGAATGATTCCTGGCGCCCTGTGCGGTCCTCGAGTGACGACGGACTCTCCGGATGTGTTGGACGGGCACGAAAGTCGTGGAGGAAAGGCAGAAACAAACGTGAAGAAGAAGTAGAAGAGAAGGAGGAGAAGGAAGAGCGACAGAAGGGGGGGAAAAGGCAGGATACGCGTCAATGCACTAGCCTCCTGCGGTAGCGGTGAGTCCGACGTCTGCTTCTGCTGCAGGATGTGCACACGGTGCAGCGCGCGTCGTGCGACTGATTCCTTCGTCTCACGCGGGCCGCCTTTTAAACGGCGTTACGTCACAGCCGACGAGCCCCCGGCTTCCTATTGGTTTGACGCGCAGGGCACACCCCCCGCGGCCTGAAACGCGTCGTCATCACGATCCTCGCGAAAGTGAGAGGCCCGGATAGAAGCTGATGCTGCTCATATGTCGATGTAGATGCTGATACTGATACACCGATGCCGCGTCTGACCTCGGCATGCGCGCGCGTTCGAGGAATAAAAGCGATCCCGTCGCGTGCAGACGAGCGACAATGACCGAGGAAGGGTCCGAACGCGCCGTCGATCTTCCCGTCGCCAGATGCGCGCCAGATTTTTCGAAGGTCGGTATTGTGTCGGTATCTTCTCTTTCTTATCGCCGGTCACGAGAACGGTTGGAGTTCGGCAACCGTTGCGGAGAAGTATCGAAGTGGGAATGTTCGATTGCGCCACGCGGACTGTTGAATGTTATTTTTAATGTGAATGCGCTTTACAACGTGAACGCTTTGAGTTCGATAGATCTTTACACCTATCTTTTAGTTTTTCTCTAAACATTTAAGGAAATAAAAAGAATAAATTGAACGATGGCTGTGATAGTAACATTCTCGTAATGGTTTGAAGGACTAGCTAGTGGTAAGGATGAAAAATGGAATAAGATATGGCATGATGAGTTAGATACATAAGTTAAAGGAAATATACTGAGAAAACTGTGGAAAGAGAGAGAAAGGAAATAGATAAAGATAATGATATAGGTGAGGAAAATAAGACGGAAAGAGATGTAAGGCGTTGAGAAGAACCAACTAGGTGGTTTGGATGGAGGATTATCATCGCTTAGGGATCGACATTATGGCGAAGCTTGGTCCTTTTTAACGTGGTTAGGGTTAAAAAAAAATTATTCGACTTGTTTTTAAACAGCATAACGTAATTTCGAATGACTGCATCAGGCGCGACACGTCTAATATGGCTGTACGGCCGATTCGATTTGATCGTTCTGTGTAATTCGTATATGACAATATTTTTTCTTATAACCTTGCCGCTGCGTCATGACATTGATTTAACTTAAAATAATTCTAGTCATTGAAGAGTCTTAAGTTTGGACCGAAACGTTTGGAATCTTAATATAATACACCCCTGAGTATCTATTATCTTATTAATTGCACTTTACGTCCGTGCCCAGGCTTTCATTTGCCATTTATTTATTAACTTTTTATTTATTGACTTGTAAAAATTGTAAACAAAAACCCTTCTTAACATTATATATAAAGTGAAGTAAATAAATGTCTAGATATCTCTCTAATACTCTCGTACTCTCGTACACTTTTCGTACTCCCCGGTACCACGTCTCTCTCCCGATAATTTCAGAGTAATCTCTGACATTCCAGGTAATGAAAATTACATTGAAAAGATTATTTCAAGTTTCCTCGTGAGAGAGTAGAATGTCGCGATGTAAACCGCAAACACGATTTTTAAACAGCAATTCTGACGTCGTCGCTGAATTTATTGCAATTTCTTCGGATGATGGTGCCTATGACGTCGATTGCTGGCGCAAATAGTGAAAGTACGTATTGCGAGGAGGTACGAAATTATCGCAAGAACCTTGCTCGCTTCGTGGGTGCAAATGTCGAGGGGGGAAGAGAGTGCGAGAAAGAGAGAGAAAGAGGGAGGGGGGAGGGGGAGTCTAAGAATTAATCGAAAAAAAAATCATACCTGTTTATAAAGTTATCGTCTAGAGAAAGAGGGAGAGACAGAAAAAGAGAGAGAGAGAGAGAACATTTGCCAATCGTTTGACGAAACGGAATATATTGCTAAATTCGCGAGCAGCCGTGACAAAACGATCGCGTTCGTTTCGTCCAGGTAAAAAGTAGGCCATACGCAACGGTTCATTAAAAGCAAGCGAAAATATGCCTCAAGGCTATACATCAACTAGATACGAAAATAAGATTAATTATAGCGATAGACAAACAGCACATCCGCGCGCGAATACGTCGCGATATTGGCGGCGCGACAATCTGAAGCTTCGGGAATTTTATGCGACGACTCGTCTCGTGCGAGATTTATACGCGACTATATCGTCGATTGCAACGATTATCATCGCGCATCATCGTTCATCTTGTTTGTCTACCATCGAGATAATCGGCACACTGGGAATTGTGCCGGTCAAAGGGAAGAAATGCAGGAAGTGTAAAACTCGAGTGCTCGAATATTGGTTGCGCAATCGATACGCGTTACATAATTCTTTTTACAATATACCTTGAATTACCACCGCGAGCTTTCGACGAGCGTGAGCGTTCTTCACGAATGAATAATTACCGGCTGTATTATATTCCGAGCGCTGGTGCGTACATAGATGCTGCCCGGGTGTTCGTCCAATTGTACGCCGGCGGATTGTTCGGAAGATAAAGGACAGCAGAGGGATTTAAGCATATGAATGATAGGACAACACTTGTCCGAGGAATGCAAAGGTGCGCCATTGTTTCATACTCTTTTTCTTTTTTTTTTCATGCATACTGCGTGCTTCTCGGTGCAATCGGAAATTATGTTTCACTTTTACAGACTCATCGCAAATGTTTGCGACGATCCCGCGGGGGAAGGCTGCTGGTTGCAAATACTATCACAGAATAATCTTATCGTCTATATTGAATAAAGGATTAATTAAAGATCAGAAGCAACTCCAATGGAGTTGAACGAACTCGATTTCACGCAGTAAAAAACCTTGTGTTTAGTTTAATATATTTTACATGTATCCTAAAAGTCCGCTCAAATTTTAGTGTTAATTTAACACAAGATAAAAGAATAACAATTGAAAAATAACACAATATTATGTCAAAAATTAACACAAAATTAATATGTTAATCGAAACTGAAGTATAAAATGTTGAGATAACATAAACATAATATATTAAATTAGCATACGGGTATGATAGGAATTTAATACAAAAATTTTAACAAGGAATGATTTTAACACAAGTAGCAAATGTTTTTTTTACTGTGCTAACCGATTGCCCTATTTCTTCCTACTACCGTTTCTTTGTATAAAAAAAAAAAGTTCCCGGAACTTTTTATTAAGTGTGTGTGTGTGCAAGTTTCAGTCTCTTGATTATAAATAATTTGATGGAAATAAAGCGAAAACTTGCACAAAAAAGACGGAAACTTCTGCACATAGCGAATATGACTTCAACAAGATATTAATAATATTTTTCTTTCAGTATATTTTATATTCGCGGTGTGTATATTCTCTTAGAAGCTGGCACGTTAACAATCGCCTTCTGTTGGTACATGCGTTTTCGCGATGTCGTAAGCGATTTTGGACCGCAAGGCGCAGCGGGAGATTGCGCAAACGCGCTCTTTCCTTTTCGGCGATCGCGCCTCCGCGACGACGACTAGAGGCGACTATCCGAAGCGACTTCGGGTCTCGTTATGGTCAACCGTGCGATCAAACGTACGAATAGTGAGCCGTAACTTTTTTACACGTCTCAACGGCACGATCCCGGCGTAACATTGCAACATGTAACATTACTTTCCGTTGCGTCATGCGTGCGGGCACCGTGCGAATTAATGTGACGCTAAATACGAGCGCAGCCGCTTCCCCTGGACACGCCAGGTGTAGAACGCGCCGGTATTTCGTCCAAGAAAGACTCGCTTCGAGAAGCCGTTGATGCTCAGTTGCAAAAACAGAATGGTTCATGCCGAAGATCTCTATTCAGTCAATTGTTATCTCAACCAAATTTTCAACAAAGACCAAATTTTAACAAGGACCGATTTTAACATAAGTACAAAATGTTTTTTTTACTGCGCCTTCCTCGATACGTTGAAAATCCACCTTGCCATTAGAAGGTTAAATTAATACGAAAATTTATGCGGACCATTTAAGATATGTGAAGTGTGTTAAATTTAACACAAAATTGTTTACAGTGCGTTCTGTCGCACGAAGTAAGACCTTTCTATCGTGCATTCCTATCGTGGATACATAGTGAACCATAGTGTCACGCTTGTTAACGCTTCTTTTCGCTCGCGATCCTCGTATACCTTGGTTAATCGAGCACGATAAGGGGATCGCTCCTGCCCCAGTGTGACTCGATAAAAAATAATTAAGCCGGCCTAATTACGCGCGCATAATTAGGCCGGCTTAATTATTTTTTATCGAGTCACTGGGGCAGGAGCGATCCTCGGGCAGGATAACACATAAAGTCGCCGATTAATCTTGCACCCGTCTCGCCGGTGTTTCGCTCGGTGCACCGATGGGAACACGTGTGGTTATCTCGACCAGGAGTACGCGTTTTCGCACGTGCGCTACACGGACGGGTAATTAACGCATGTTTCTCCGATGAATTCGCGTGCGCACGCGTCGAATAAGACGCCTCTCTCGTCTCAAGAGGTCAATTCCATTGTTTGCCGCGCCGATCGAAATCTGCTTTTCGCGGAAAAACCAGCTCGCCTGCATGCGATCTTCTTTACCAATTAACCGGCTTAACCTCACTCTAAACTACCCTCTCGTTCGACGAAGTCTGGAAGAGAGCTTCAATTGGCGTGGGTATAAACTTTCTTCCGAGACTTTCTTTCCTCGATGAGAGAGAGAGAGAGAGTGAGTGAGTGAGTGAGTGAGTGAGTGAGAGAGAGAGAGAGAGAGAGCAGTCGCCCTTAGAATAAGAGTCTGGCTAAAGTTGTTAATTCAACGAAACATGGCGTTATAGGTAAAAACAGTGATACTGTAAAAGTATTGTGGAAGAAATACTTCATAAACAAATAAAACAAGTGACTTATAATATAATGTTATAAAAATAGAATATATATAAAAAAACATTAATGCACGCTGTCACTAAAATTATTTCCTAACTTAATATTATATTCAATGTTCATTACAAGTTATATAAATTTTGTAGAAAATATCTGGCTACTGCGTGTTTAATTACAAGTTATAAGAAACACTAATTACGAACAAGATGAGAATACTCTCCTTGTTAATTTAAAAAGAAATTATCGACAAAATAAAAATCGTAATATATCGTAAAAAATTTCCGTAATTCCTACTTACGTTGACAAAGTATAGATTCATTTGGACCTATTTAAGTGTATTATAAGATATAAGATTTGATTGTGAATACCAGCCTAAGATTTTTATTAATGAAACTACGGCAATATGCATTCTACTATTAAATAATATTATTTACTTTTTAATTAAAACTATATTTCTACACAAAGTATTTCTACACAAAATAAGAATGTTGAAAACAAGTTAGTTCCCTTATTGTTCCATTTTTACAAAGTATAGATTCGATATACCTTATTAGTTCCACCATATTATGTCGAGACTGATAGAATAGAAGGCAACACTCTGGTCGGACTTTTGTTAAGAGGACTCTAGTCGTCCCGATATTTCCACGTGCGGAAAAACAAGTTGATTCTCGGTATGGACCGCGACTTTCCTGCGACTCGTCATCGAAGATAATTTCACGGAAAAGCCGCTTCGGGTCGCACGTCGGGATCGATTTGACAAAAGTCCTCGACGCGGCGGCCGAGGAGGTAGCACCTAAGAGAGGCAGATTGCGTTACCACGGCGCCTTCGCGCTCACAATTAATCGCGACACGCCGCGGCCGAGTGGACGTCGTTTTAACGACAATCATTCTATTGGCTATTTTTAGCTGGAAATAGGTCGGTGTGGAGGGTTGGTGGCGATATAAGAGGCCATGCTGAATAGTTTCTGCCGGCGGGTGTCGCGCTCGAATCACCGTTGCTCGCAATCAATTATCTTTTCGTGAGTAGATGTCTAGAAGTCGTCTTCTCGCCAGCTATCGTGAAATTAGAACCTGCATTTTCATCTTCCGTCTATCATACCTCTCAAAACAAAAAGGAGAAGAACGATAAGTCGCAGATACACAACACGTGCATACGTTTCTGTCATCGTGTATGCATCGAGAGATTAAACGTCTGCCGCGCTCGTCAATTTATACACGCACGCACACACACACACACACACACACACACACACGAGCTTACGTAAAAATCCTGTTTTTTCTTTCTTCCAACGACACAACTAACGTACGCTTCCGTCCGGGGCCGAAATTAGGCGAAATTAATTCACGGCGCGCTCGGAAGGCCGAGGTTAATTAACTACCGCACGCCGACGAATCGAATGACGTCGTTATTAACGGTAGCGGGTAGCAACGAATTAATTACTGCACAGGCGTAATGACGTTGTCATTAGGTAATTTAGTAACTCGTACGTCCTTTTTAGTTGCGCGTATATACACAGCGTTACGCATTTGCGGATCAAGGAAAAAGCCACGATCCTTCGTCCCGCGGCGTTTCCACGCTTCTCCACATACGAATATCTCGAGGTGATATTCGTTATTAATCCTCCTAATATCTTAACAATATTCTAACAATATCCTCTAATAGCAAAGTAGAGTCGGATTGACTCTACCTTGCTATTAGAGGATATTGTTAGAATATTAAGTAACGACACAGCTTCGTTTATTTTACAGCGCACACGCGCTGTTTCTTTTCATAAAAAATGTCTCATGTTATTGTTCACTTCTTTTATCCATTTTGTACATTGAGAGAAAAATATTTGGTATTTGTAAGTATAATCATCATAATAAAAGAATTATAGTTAGGAAAATCAATTTTCTAGTAAATATTTACTATAGTGTTAATGGTAATAACCTTACCTGCCTGTTATTCTACCATTTTGTAGTTAAAATGATAAAAAAATTATGATCGGCACTGAAAATAACTATAATTTTTCTCAATGTCCATGAAAAATAAACGAAACAGAGCATGGGGTCGAATTTGATTCCATCTATCTGGATACGTTGAAAATCCAGTTTGCCATTAGAAGGTCAAATTAAAAAGCGTTTCCATTTTGTTTCGATGCAAAACACATACGCTGATGTAAACGGGCATGGCGATTACCAGCCGTTCTCGCGGTCAATTATTACGCGATATAATGCGCATTAATAAACGATCGTTAGTGCATCTTAAGTCACGCGGAAGCGCGGGTTATGACTATTCATTGGGTTCGATTAAATCGGAAAACGCGACGGGAATTACGGGCATCCGCCTTCTCCTCGGAGCTGTTTGCAGCTTCTCTCTCGTCGACGTCGACGGATGGAGTGAAGCTAATAGCTACAAGGCGGCAATCGAGGAATTCTCTTGTACATCAGCTCGAAACAGCTTCTCGTTGTCGTCGGGCCTGACGAGAAGCGTCGGGGAATGCACGCGGCAAAGGAAGGAAAGGGAAGGCGCGGAAGAGCGCAGTGCAATAGCAGTTATGCAATGTACAGCGTGCTCGCTCGCTCGCGCGACCAATTATGCGAATCGTTTTACCGAGACCGACGAAAACAAATAAGATGAATATCGCAGGGTCTGCATCGGTACACGAGTACGGAGGATCTGATCGTATTAGATGTGTAAATTAATTCAGTGCCTTTAGTTTTACTCGTTTCTAATGAGCATTTTAAATCTAAATATTCTTCTGCTCAATTATGGTTTTAAAGAGTTGTCATCTGTGTTTACGAAATACCACGCAACATCGCAGGATGATAATCAATGATCATCTCGGAGAATAGTAGTGAATTGGATTGTTATTGATAAAAGTGCATATTCGGCATTGTGTTCGTTTTGTATTATTAACTGAAATATTGCTTGAAACCACATTGAAACCACAAAAACGATTTGTTCGGCTCTCATCGAAGGCGCAGTGAGTCATATAACTTGTAAAAAAAAGTATTAGCGATTTCGAGAAGATTTCGAGATGCTCACGGGACAACGCAAGATATAGCAAAAAGAATAAAAAACACTATTTTTAGTTATAATATTTATTCACAATATAATTTGTCAAAAGTCTAGATATTTTTTTAAAGTCGAAATCATAATACCGCATCCTTCCGCCCGCTCTAAACTTTTCGACGTTTAGACTTTTGACTTAAATTATATTATCACGATTATATGAATAAATGCTATGATTAAACGCAGCCAATCTGTTCTCGTTTGCATTAATAACATTAAGAAACTTGTGCTTAGATTATAATTGGCCTTGTCTATTTCTTTTATATAAAGTATAAACGATTCCTCCTGATATCAACGTCAATTGTTTTAGAATATTTTATGATCAGCGCTGCCATCCAGTCACCGGAACAAAAAAAGTAAAATAGTAATAGCTTCTTGGCAGAAAAGGTGATAAAAAGTGATATTTTTGTTAAAGAGAATACCATTTAAGCAAAAAAAAAAAATTTATTCTTATGTTCTCAGATTTATCTTTGAATAACTTAATATATAATGAGAGTTCTTTTCATAATATGATTTGAAAGTTCATAACAAGGAAAGACCAAAGGCATGAATGATACAAGTTTCAACGTTTTAAGATACAACGCTTTCGGAGCAATTTTATTAAAAGAGAGCAAAAAAAATATATATATATACAAAAGGCGCATATTTTACAAATTTAACGGCAGTTCAGAAAAAAGTGACTATAATAGCTCATTTTGGACGATGAGTGAATTTTTTAGTTGTCAGAAAAAAATGACAAAAAATGGCTTAAGTAACTGGATAACAACGCTGTAATTTATGACGAGTAGTGTGTCTCTTCGTCTCTTGCAAAGGATAGCCTTCTCGATCGATAGCGTTAATAACAAAAGGATTTGCGATTCACTAAATGCTTCTTATTTTGCGTGATGAACGCCGTGGCCAAACATCACGATGTCCTATTATGAAATGTGCGCTTGTGTTTCTTTGGACGCGAGCCGCGGATAATGCCTTACTGATATAATCTGAGAATGTCAATATCGCGTTCCGATGCTGGAGTGGAATTCGAATATGCCTTCCTTTCTTTCTTTCTTTAAATATGGGAAGAGTACAATGCTGGTGAAGTAAAGTGAGCGATGATAAAATTCGGTTCGATTTTTGCGTCAGCTTTCACTCGACTGGATGGAGAAAAATTACTCGTCAATCAGATATACTCGGACAAAAAAAATGAAGATGACGTGAATGATGTCAAAATGACGAAAAAATGAATTTATAGTTATTTTCTTGTCATTTTGACATAATTTTGACGTCATTGTTGTTTCTTGTTCTACCTGGATAATCGCCGTCGTTGAACTTTCCGATTGACCTGATACCGTTCAGATAAGCGGAACGTTGTAAGATAATTAATTGTGAACTTGCAAATACATTTTTCTCGTATAAAATAATAATCCGTCCTTCTAACGTAGAATTATTATTCGTATTATTCTCATAAGAGAATGAAAATACATCGTGCGACACAGCATTCCTTCTCGTGTCCGCACCGACGAAATGCAGGTGTGTTCGCAGATTCGCATGTGAAAAGAAGCAGTACCGCCATCTCCTGATGCAAAATCGTAACAAAGGAGCGTAACGCACGCGTCGGCGGATAAAAGAAACCGCCGTGCGTGTCGTCGATAAAGTGTATGGCAGTGCGTCGGTCGGTAAAAAAAAAAAAAGCATGAATTATTATTACCAGTTGCAACATTAACTATCTTCTCCAGCCTCATTCGCATAAAACAAAGTAAGTAAAAACGGAAAAAGGAAAAAGATGAAAAGATGCGCTCCTAATTTGTCGAATCGAAGTGGAAACAATAGAAAATCGCTCGTGAAAATTCGCGTTTGTGCTTCCCGGCTGAAAATGATTACCAGTTATTAATAATCTCGAGTCGCAATTGCGGCTGCCCATCGGCATTACCGTATCGATCGTATTTCGATGGATTGCAACGCATCTCCGAGAATATTTCGCACGTGATACGTGACGCCTGACACGACAAGCGGGTGTTCCTCTCTCAGTGCGTGTTAGCACGTACGCCCCGTGGATGTCGGTGAGTAAACAGGTTCTGAAAACGCAGACGTAGCGTCTCAAAGTAAACGATTGGCTTACGTGTAAGTCACGGGACACATGTAAGCTGTCCACCTGTCATTTCTCGAAGATCTCGAGCGGAAATAGCCGGATACCTTTGTTCCCATTAAGCCCCGTACGAATTTGCCGTCGAACGATGGCGCACTTTGCACGAAATGCATTTCGAGAGAGCCGACGCGAACCGATAGAAAAAGCGGATCGCCTCGGCCTTTGTCTTATCAATTTACACGATCGTATGGCGCGTTTCTTAGAATAGAAAGTGCATAGTCGGTCATAAGACGGTTGCGACATTTTTGATTCACACGTTTCGGAATGCACAAAAGACAGACGAAGCAAATCTATGATTCACGAGCATGCGCGGTAAATAATCAGACAGCTGTCAAAATTACGTATATAGGATGTCCGGTAATTTTTGGCACATTGCTTATGTACAAGTAAAATAGTGTGCAAAAAAAGTCTTTACCATTTTGCAAATAACACGCGAAGTTTTTGAGTATATTAATTAAAGAAACCCCTACATGATCATTTTCAATAATTAATACTCGAAATTTTGCGTGGCTGTTTGAAAAATAGTAGAGTACTTTTCTACTCAGTTTAACCCGATCTACCTGCATATAAGCGGTGTGCCAAGAATTACCGGACATCTTGTATATATATAATTTTGACACGTACAAATGTAACTTTGACATACCATCTCTGCGTATATTTGTGAATCATAGGTTCGATCGTCGTAACTTTTGTATGTTTCAAAACACGTAAAAGAAACTATCGCAGCTGTCCTGTGACTGACTGTGCCCCGCTTGAACGAAAAAAGAAAATTGTATCTCCTCTCTAAGCAAGCTTCTTGCGCGAGTAATTGAGTGATAATTCAAATAATAATGCAGTCTAAGTTTCAGTAGCGAGTACCTAATAAATTCATTTAACGAGACAGCCTTCAAGAATATGACTGCATACACGTTGGTTTCTTTGTGCACTCGAAAAAAAAACTTCACAAACATAATGTCCTAACGCGCTTCCGTTCTTTATGTTACAAAGGAATTTTTAACAAAGCGACATCGGTGTGATTTCCACGCTGTGGAAAACTTTTTATCGCCGTTCCGCAACCGCGACGATCTAATTAATCCGACCGAATTGCAAGGAAGGGACAAAATAATTAGGCGTAATAGAACACGAGTCGGCAATTATTTCATTGTGCTGCGTGACGTTAGCGAACGTGTACCCGCCAATTGTGCGCGAGATACGAACCAGCCCTACGAAGAAATCGGCGAGCGAACAATATCAGAGCGAGCTTGATTAAGATTGATTTTGCGACCGTGAATGATGCACACGGAACGATTCTTGATCTCCAGCAATGAAGGCTAATTGCGACCGTTGGACTTTGCGACGTCGAACGACAAATCCTGACTGAACTGCCTAATGACGCTTTATAAAAAGGATACGTGAAATCGTTTTTTCACGTGCCCGAAATATAAATAAAAATTAAAGTGTGAAAATATAAAAATAAGATTACCTATATTCGTATATTATTTTGTTATATGAGATATTGTATTTTGAAGTAATATAATTAAACATGTACTTTTAGATTACAATATTAAATATTTTTCTATTTCTTTAATTATCCAACAGACGATATAAAAAAAAATATATTTAAGAAAAAGTAAGGGACATATACTTGGAAATATAATAAAAGTTTCGAGAAAGGTGCGAAAAATTAGCAAGTTAATTCAGCCTATTGAGCACAATTGATATCGATAAACCGATGAAACAGATTAACGACGCCTGAGTAAGAAGTCACGTGAGGAACATAATGAGTCAAATGTCCGCAGATACTCTGTTTTTTCTCGCTTTTTACATCCAACAACTCTCGGTCGCTACTGACCGCTGCGGATGCTGACTGAAAAAAAAATGTCCGATCGGAGTTCCGTGGAGAATTGTGAGTCATTTATAAAACAATATGAAACCCAACTCGTTTCAGCAACTTTTTTCTCCGTCATCCGGAGATATCGATATAGAACCGCGGCGAAAACATGGGAGATAGCGAGTGTACATACGTCTTGTGTAATCAACGAACCGAGTCGGTTTGGGAATCGCGATCGTAATCACTAATTGATAACAATGTCAAGTGCCATTTCACGGAATATTGAGCTTACCATCTCTCACTGTTGTTTCGCGCGATATCGCCGAGCAACGCGGAAATTCTCTTTCTTTTCCCTGCAACAAGTCTGTTTTCTCGCGCGATTTTAATTATTCAACGCGACGGCCGCTCAAATTTTAACCGCTCGACTCTTTATTTTTAGCTTGTGACTTCTTTCCTCGACGCCGGCTAAAGTTCGTTCCCGTCAAACGTAGAAATTAGCGATAAGAGGAACCACTGACAGAAGTCAACGGGAAGTTCGTGCAGGTGATGATAAAAAGGCCAAGCGCAATTCACATGCGCTTATCTGACATTAACACCAGGCCGAAGTCCGTGAAACTCGACGTTACATCACCGTCGTCGACGCAGTGAACGCGGTACAAAGTGTACGAGAGGCGACCGATGACGCGAGCACTGGAGAGATTCGAAATGACACTCCAGTGATATCAGGACTCTTTTTTAGCCGTTTGCGAAATACGTGATGACTGGCGACTGCCGCCCTGCGTGTTCAAAATGCCAAACGGAACGAGTTGAGAACTCAGGACTGGCTGGTTGAAATCCCCCTCGGTCGACGATTAATCTAGCTTATCAGAAACTTTCTTGTTGTGACGCACACAGCTCATTAAATTATTGAGCGTACGATGATACATCGACTTACGTGTTACTTATTAAGGAACGCTTTATTGGCAAATCGGCCAAAGTCGCGACATTGTTCGCGATCGTTGCGGCAATCGAGCCCGCCCGCCCATCGCCTGCCAATTCTAGTAAACAATATAATTGAAAACTTAACTGTTCGACGTCATCCCTATCTACTTACCTACGATTCTAATAACCCACGCACGTCTATCAATTTTCGAGATCGGTTTACAAGATTGCCGATATGCCGATGCGCGAGTCGTCAACGCGAAAAGGTGAGCGATATCGCGTCCAACGAAGGACTTGATGATAAAACTTGTACGACTTGTGCAAAATCAAGTATCGATATGTTATTTTAACCCTGCTGTTCTTTTCGGATCTATTTGACCCGAAATCATTTTTATTTCCCTGTTACTATTTCTACGTGATTTTATATTATTTAAGTGAGCGTTCGTTTCATGACTTTGTCTCACAGCTCAAGGACATTAATTTAAGTTATAAAACAAAGTGACGAAATGCCAAAGCGTTCACTCACCATATGAAAATATAACGGGGAAATAAAAATGATTTCCGGTCAAACAGATCCGAGCAGAACAGCAGAGTTAAGCATCTTATTTGTTAATATTCTCTCCAGGTATCCTCACGGTATCCACGTTACGTGGATGAGAACCACTCGAAGACGAGCCTCCTGTTCGACCGGTTACCTAGCCAATGGCGGGTCCTCCCGCTACCAACGCCTACCGTCCCGACCAATTGCGCAGCGAGCGGACGGAGGCTCGTCTCGGCTGTTTCATGCAAGCAAACCAGCTGCTTTCTTTCCGCGCGCTCACGATCGCGACTGCAACGTCATGATGCCGCGACGTAAAGCAATAATTGCGTCAATCGCGATGTGGATTTCGTGCCGAGTACTGAACAAATAGGCGAAACATGTCACGACGCACGCAGGCCTCTCATATCGCCATTGACGATATTGACATTGGTGATAACCGAAACGTCATCGCTATATCACTGTGGTGACGCAACTCGGCGCAAGATTGAGGCACGCGATATGAGAAACGCGTGCACGCGTGCGGGATGATGGAGATTCTCGCGGAAATTGCGATTACGCTGACGACTGACCCCCTGCAACGCCGAGATAACAATTCTTGCAACTCGATGCTGCTCTGTCGCAAGTCCACAGTCCAGGGCAAATACGAGTTTCTGTTTTGTGTTATCGCTTAATATTTTCGTGCGCTTAACAGTACTCGACAACGCATCAGAGCGACCGATCTGTGCATCGCGTAAAGAAAGAATAAAAAAAGAAACGCGTTAAGCTGCACTGAAAAACGAGTTTAGTTGGATGCACCTGGCAATGAACGCAACCAAACCCGTTTTGGTTGAAGGAAACAGAATTTTTGGTCATATACGGTTAAAAGTTTAGCACGAAAAATTTAGCACAAATTTAGCGAAATTTTGTGTCACAAAGGACACCGATTCTTAAGACAAAATGTTTTTTCACTATATAATAACCAAATTTAGTTCATAAGATTTGGAAATTGTTTCTTTCTATTAAAATGCGCTTGGTTGTTCATTGTCAGGTAGATTCAATCAAATTCACTTTTCAGTGTACAGAGTAAAAACCATTTTCCACTTGTATGAAAATCGGTCCTGGTTAAAATTTTCGTGTTAAATTCTTAGGATGCTCGTGTGTTAATTTAACATATTGTGTCTATGTTATCTCAATATTTTGTGTTAAGTCCATATTCAACATATGTAAATGTTAAAATAATATATTTTATACTTCAGATTCGATTGACGTATTAATTTTGTGTTAATTTTTGATATAATATTGTGTTAAATTTCAACATATTTTCACCTTGTGTTAACACGTTAATTGCCAATCACGCGATATCGCGTGATGCGAGTTCTCACCAAACAGCCGATCACGCGTTATCGCGTAATAGATATTTAGAGTACATAAATCCTATGTACATAAGCATATAGTACAAAAGCATATAAACAATATATTAACTTATTTTGAGCACAATAAAAACTAAATAAAAAAATAAAAAAATACGAAATTCCAATTTTCAGCTTGGCAATGAACGTGTTAAATTAACACCAAAATCTGGGTAGACCCAGTTTAAAATATGTAAAATGCTTAACACTTTGCGGGCCGCTGTCACGCTGACGTGACTTTTGCTCGCCAACGGTTATCGGCCGCTGTCACGCTGGCGTGACTTTTGCTCGCCAACGACTTTCGGCCGCTATCACGCTGGCGTGATGGTTTGACGATCAGGAAACATTGTTTTCAACTGTTTTCCTCTCCCAATTCAACAGACTGTCTATTATTAAAATCTTTTTTCGCGGACGCTTGTTTTGTCAGTTTGAGATTGTCTTTCGCTACCTTCAGATATAGGAAACTTACGTTAGATATCCCTCAAAATGCCAATACCAATATAATTGGAATAAAAATGGTGTAACAGTTATTTTAGTGCCTTCTTTAATAATAATTATATACCAACTACTTATGTATCGAAAAATTGCGTAAATATCACCGTTGGCGAGCAGTAGAACCTGCGTGAATCTCGCCGGCGGCAGCGTAACGGCGCTTCGATAAATGCGCGGCCCGCAAAGTGTTAAGATATGTAAAATGTGTCAAATGTAACACAAAATTTTTCACAGTGTATGGAATGTTTACTCCTCGCCTCGGGAGGCATGTGACGCCACCGTTTAAGCGTTACCTGGTCATTCAGTTCCGGAACACGCTTCCGAGAACGATGATACGCGATTGCGGAGAATTAAGTTGTGACTGTTATTTCATAGAATAACTTACCGAGAGAGACGACTCAACATCGTGCGAGAATGATATTTCGCGAACGAATTTGCCTTTCTCGCTCTCGCGGAATATTTATTTATACGAAACACGCGCGCGGTTCATAATTCAAGAGACGCGTCGCGTGACCCCCCCCGAGCACAAAGAGCACTGCATCCGCGTTTCGCTGATACAGCCGCGCGCTGGTCGTCGCCACTTCGTGCTTTCGCCACTCAAACGAAAGCTAAAAATACAAATCGCGCGTCGACGCGAAACCGTGCGGACATCTAAGACATTTCTAGGACGTTTACGCTGAATGAGATACGACGCGCCGCCGTCGTGGACAAGCAAACTCGAAGCTTCCAACGCGATTAAATAGGGAATTCGACGCAGGGTGTCCGCGAGAAGACGATATATTAAGAGGTATGTTGCTAAACTGACCCGTCTAATAATACCGCTCGGACTCGGCCCTGTAACTCGGTTCGACATCAATCCTGGCACAGCGTCAATTGTGACACACGAATCGCAATATACCGCGCGCGAGAAAGAAAGAGAGGGGGAGAGAGGGAGAGACAAAAAGAGAGAAATCCGTTAATTTCGGCTGCATAGCTTCTCATTCACTTCTCATTTCACCGATTGACTGCGACCGCATCGACCGATACACTCTTTGTTTCCCATATAGGTAATATTTACATTTCAGTCTCAATGAAGAAATTACAAGTCATTTATAACAAACGAAGCGGTATAAACGAAAAGCTTAAAGTAGTTGTAGTACTGGGCGTCATATTTTCAATGGCGTATCAAGGCGGCTACTCATAAATTTAGTATAATCATAAATTTAGTAGGCAGGAATATATGCATATATAATATTATAAATATGAAAATATTACTTTTTATTTCATTGTATTATATGTAATTTTGACGTTATCTTGATTTTTATATGACTTTCTCTTCTACCTGGGGTTGCGAACATCTCAGTTTTCCAATGATCAATCGTTTCCGATGACCGGTAGATTTTTCCAAAGGGAAAACGCAGGACGCAGCGCGAAATTGTGCGACCCCGTTAATTTCAATCGCGCGCGCGCACGTGTGGCCGTTCGCGGTTATCCAGTGGGCATCATTAACATCGTTCGCATACTTCGAATTGGTTCGCGCCTGACTCGAGCTGTGATCTATCGGCTTCACGTCGCAAAAGAACTGTGATTTTCCAGTCTCTACTCGCGCGCGACTCTACGACTCACGACGTCTATTCAAAACGCAAAACAAAAAGGGATCGAATGAGATCCATGAACTGAATCTCAGTTTTCTTCTTCGCTCTTCCGCACGACGTTCCTCGTTTCCGCCGGGGAATGAAAATCGAGGCTGATCGTTTCCGCGAGATTCCACGCGTCCTTCGCTCCGTGGCATTCGACGAACGTGCCGAATGACAATACGCGCCAAATCGTCCTTCGGAACGGCGCGTGCACGCGAAACATGAATTATCGAATTCCAAACGGCAATCGCGAGCGCGAGCCTTATCTCCTTTCTTTCATTCTTTCTCCCTCGAGCCCGACCACCTTCCCGCTCGTCGTGTTCTTCGTTTCTAGTCGCGCTAATAGCAAATCGAAGAGCGGGCTAAAAATACGCCTCTCACCCAAAGCTGTCCGGATCACATTGACAGGATACATGACTTCTCGAGGAGAAGTCCGCTCGAGCAGCACCCTCCGGTTAACCTTTCGCTGCTCGCGCGGCGCACTCGGCGCGGCTTCGGAGCTTCATTTCGTAACAGAATCGGAGCGAGCAAGCGGAAATTTATAAGAACGTTTGCGCGTGACTCTACNCCGGTATCGAATCGAATTCGCCCCCCCCCCCCCTCTCCGGTACGAACTTCTTCGTGAGTTCGTGGCATTTTGCAAATCTCCCTTTCAGCGTGGCCGATTATCGCCGAGTATATTTCGAGCGTTTTCGCGACTCGCGACTTTGATCGCTTCGCAAACGCGCGCTCGGAAGTTTGATCGGAACTGGGTTTTCCTTGAGACACCGCCGATCGCGGAGTCCTTTTAATTCTCCACTCCGCGATCGTCGCGTACTTCATTTAGCGCGATATATATTATATAATGCTTGTGAAGGAGAACCTCAGTGGGCGCGCATGTTCGCGCGTGCACACGCGCGCAAAGCGAACACGCCGAAAGGTGCTGCGGAAGGTACGTCGTAAGACGATTCTCCTCCTCTCTTACGGACACGTGTTGGAGCACGTTACGCGATACCCGAGTCGAAATCTTGGTTCCACATTAACCCTCGAATAACGAGATCGAGCCGGATCCCACCGGATCCATATTTTAATGCTTCCGCGCACGCGCTTGTGAAGCGTTTTATCTCAAGGATTTACATATTTTGCGATTTACTTCATCTTCTTCAATATTTAATCAAGATTACATCAAGATTACATCAATGTTTACAATTTATATTTAATTATAATACTTAACATTACATTATAAATTTAAATATTTTCTAACTTATCGTGTGAATAAAAAAATGGACGGTCCGAAAAATTAGTTGGAAAATCTGCAAAATGCTTGTATGGGTCGGATCCGACCCATACTGACGTACCTTATTATTCGAGGATTAAGTTGGTTCTACATTAAATGAAAGAAACGGAAATAATTTCCCGTTTGTAGCAACAAAAGGGGCACAACAGAAGACTTTTGAAGACTTAATGTAGAACAAAAATTTCGACTCAAGTGACCGCGCGCTTTCGTACGGGAACGTACCTTCGCACGCGCCGCGCATAACGAGTGCCGGAACCGCGTTTAGTCCGAAACGGTAGAAGACGAAGAAGAACAGGAGGAAGAACCGGAAACGTGCACTGGCCTTGCGACGATACAGAAGTACTCTTCCCCGGGGACGCACTGTCCGCGAAGGCAACGATCACTGCGAATACAAAACTGTGAGACGCGAGATCGATCGGGCGAGCGGATCGACTTGCGATCGCGAGTCGCGCGCGAGATTACTTTCGCGAGATTGGCGAGACTCGCGAAGTTCGCGAGAGCGCGTCGGGGATCGATGACGAAACCGATTCGTCCCGTTACAGTGGCGATCAGCGACACTAACAAATGTGTGACCGCTCGGTGCTCAGTGCTGTGCGTTTCGTACGTGACTGGCTCCGCGAGAACCTCCGCGCGCGCGAGTCGAGTCTGTCTCCCCATCTCTCACCGAATCAGGGCCGGATTTTGCATACGAATAAGCCATCGATAATGCCCGCCGCCGGTTTTGCCTCGGGAATTTCCTGCCCGGTCGCGCGTCTGCGACAGTCGCAGCTCGACGAGGCCGAGGAGATAATCATCTCATCGACGCATAATATCGTATTATTATTCGAATGTGTGATTGCTCACTTCCTAATTCTACGTGAAATTCCCCGTTTAACATCTCAATGCTTGTTGCTGCCGGAAATAAACTATAAAAATATGAAAAAATTACTGGTGTATTATTGTTCTTCAATGGTATATATTAATTTTTTTCATATTCTTGTAGTTTATTTTCGTAGTGTGAGGACGTTTTTCAAATATTTATTCGTTAGATCAAATTCATCCGAAGATGAAGCAACCGGCGCTAACAATTACGTCCCACGTCATTCCGAAGAGACACTCGCGCACGCGATGTTCTTGAGTTAAACTGTACATTAAATTTTTCCCTTTTACTATATCACTTATAGAAAAACTTCGTGTTATTTATTGTACTTGGGGTTACAATATGTTTAACGCCGGCACTGCACAAAATCCCACTCACCGTCAGTCACTACCCTCCCTCCGTCTTTCTCTCTCTCTTTCTGTCTCTTCCTTTCTGCCTGTCTTTTTCTCTTTATTTTATTCTCTCTCGCCCTTCCCTCTTCTTCCTGCGGATAAATACGCGTTGGGTATACCCTGTCGCTCGACAGGAAAGCGTGCCAACTGCACTCGAATTCGGGACCAGACGAAGAGAACGTCGAGAGGAAGCGAAAGGATATTCTTTCAAATGACAAATGATGAGATATCTAACTCTCTCTCTGTGCTCTGAGCTGCGATAAGTTGACGATGAAAACGAGAAGCGTCGACTTAAACGCTTAAACGATTTTTACTAATTCGATTTTTATTAATTCGAGTAGAATCCGAAATAGACAAGTACGCTCGTGCGTTAACATTAGAAACACCTGTAGATTCTTTTTTACCCATTTTTTTGGATTTCCATCACTGGAAAGCTTTCTTTATCGTGAAGACAATTAAACAATATCGTAAAATTAAAAAAAGTCCACGAATAATAACAAAAAAGAGGTGGGTCAAAAATGACCCATCCACGGTTCTAGAAAGGATCCAAATTGCTATGGTTCTAGTGTTAATTAATAACCGGCGTTAAAAAAGGGAAAAAGAAAGGGAGTGGGGGAGAGAAAGAGCGAGAGATAGTGTGTGTGTGTATGTGTGTGTGCGCGCGCAACGTTTGTCATTAAGCACAGGCAGGTATTAAACTTATTTCCGTTCAAGAGGAACGAAGGTCAACCGTCTGGAGAATAGCAACTTTGAACCCGTGAAATTGTGCCCTAACCGCATTCCTACGGATGTTTTCAAAAATATCGTTCGTTAACAACAGCAATCGACTGACACCCGTCCAACATTCCCCTCTTCCCTTTCGCTCACACATACACACATAGCGAAAACTTGATAAAGAAATTGCACAATTAACACTCTTAAGAAATTACCATTCTTCCTCGGACTAAACGGAGGAATGCGAAATTTCTGGTTTCGACTTTTCGATGACGTAGCGCGCGTCACTGTATAATTTCTTCGTTGTGATTACGAAATCACGTGAGCCGTTACAAGTTCCCGATTTGTCGCGCGTTAATTATCGGAGTTATCTCAAATGAGAAGAGAAAAAAAATAGATCGAATATCTGCGGGGAAGGTTGACGTTTCGAGAGAGAAAAAAAATGAAAACAAGGCTGACCCGAAAAACGCCCAGGGGGATTTCCGGTGAGCGAAGCTCGCCTGTCACGCCTCGGCTGTCAATTAATAAGGGAACCTTGTACATACCGTAACAAATAATAACCTTCGACTCCCGGCCGCGACTGGAACCGTCGTTCGCGGAAGGATGATGCGTGTGTACGAGAGTAAACTTTTCTCGTCACCCAGAATTCAATTAGCAGACCACGCGAAATAAAATCCACCACGCTCCGATATTACGGTCACGAATCGTTATTGCACGAGGTTGCAAGACATACACACAACACGCGCGTCTCGTGACGTTACGAAGATCCTTCGTGAATCTCCGTTTGCGATCAAATCGCTTATCACTTCATTCGCGATGACTCGCCGATTCGATTGGCACTGACTTGGTGCGAGGGGCAACTTCGCGATCGTGATCTTTCCCTCGAGAGTCGCGCGAGGGGAAGCGCACCGGCACTCCGGGAGATTCTGTTCCGTCTCTCCTGTACAAAAAAAAGATGCAAAATTGCGTTCACCTTTGGATCGCGTACGTATATTCACTTGTGCGCGTTTAATGTTTCTCTCGCACGCGAGGGATCTCGCGGAAACCAATTGCAGTTTCCAAGCGGTATCGCGTGTCGACGAGATCGTCGGCAGAAAACGCGTCGCGCGTGAAATTCAATTCGAAGGCGCGTGCGTGCACAAGAGAGAAGCACACAGAGAAAGACAAAGCGCGTGAGCGTATGCAAAAGAGGTACCTCGACGCATCAGAGTGCACTCACTGACTGACGCGTGCGGAACGTCGATCAGAGGCTTTTATAATCGACGACGATGCGCCGGTCAATTTGCACGTAACCGCGAACGTATATCTACGTATAACGACGTAGTTACGTCCGGGGCGGAGGCACGCGCTTTCTCGGTGTCGCCGCACTGAGACAAAAGGACTTGAACATTTATTTGTGAAATATATANGAGGGCGGTCCGATAAGTACTTAGCCTACAAAAGAAAAACGAAAATTTTGGAAAAGTGGCGATTTATTTCTCAACATAGTCTCCTTTTAGCTCGATACACTTGACCCAGCGATGCTCCAACTTCTTTAACCCATCTGAAAAATACGTTTTCTCGCAGTCTGCAAAGTAGGCCTCCGTGGCGGCGATGACCTCCTCATTCGGCCAAATTGGTCGAATTGGACTACGAACTGCTGCTCCATCCACCGTATTCTCCAGATTTGCGACTTTTTTTTTGTTTCCAAACTTGAAAAAGTCATTCGCCGGGCAAAAATTTGAGTCGAATGAGGAGGTCATCGCCGCCACGGAGGCCTTTGCAGACTTCGAGAAAACGTATTTTTCAGATGGGTTAAAGAAGTTGGAGCATCGCTGGGTCAAGTGTATCGAGCTAAAAGGAGACTATGTTGAGAAATAAATCGCCACTTTTCCAAAATTTTCGTTTTTCTTTTGTAGGCTAAGTACTTATCGGACCGCCCTCATATATATATATATATATATATATATATATAAAAGTTTTAATTCGCAGAAATATATAAACGTTATTTAAATACGGCGAAGTAAAATTGTACTCTTAGCAAATAAACTGATTAATACAAAAATTGAAATATATTTCACAAAAATATATATTCCTTTTCATTTATAATAATAAATATATTCCATTTATAAATTTCTTTTCGAACCAATGAATAGAGAAAAAATGTAAGAAATATTTATTTCGCAAAATTTCAAGTTCTTTTTCTCAATGCGACATCCGCCGTTATATATATCATGCTCGCGCTTTATCTAACGAGAAGGAAATAAATTAGCCCGGCCGAGGCCTTTACCTCCTCGCGATCGTGCCGTAATCGTGTTACTATAATTAACGCGTTTAAGGGAGAGCGGCGAGTGCACCGCCCGGGGCCCGACGAGACCGATAATTGCCGAGAATTAATCGCGCATTTCTTTTGCTGCGACCTCTCGTACGAGGTCGATCGGAATAAACCCAGAATCCGAGAGACGGAACGTATTATTACGTTCCGCTCGCGTGTCCGTCGTGCGATCGCGATGCAACGATAATAGAGGAACGCGAAAATTTGGCGGCGCACTCGGTGCACGCGCGCGCGTCGAGAGGTCACGAGGCTATTCTGATCCTACTCTATCTTTTAACGACAGTATCCTTATCGTTACGTTGTCATTGCGTAGTTTTCCTATGTTATACTTGCACAAAGAAAAAGATTTTTTGGGTTTAATACATTTTTTTTAATTGAAACAAATTTGTCCCTTGAAATGAAATAAAGGAAATGGAACAAAGAAATGCTTGATTCGACAAACAGGATTGTTTGGTTTTTCAAACAATAAATATCTTTACGTCAAATAATATATTTCTTTTAAATTTTCAAATCATAAAATTTTAAAAACTCAAATTATAATGGTTGTTAAAAATAATAAATTATTTGGAAGAAGTAATACCATGTTAGAAAAATATTAAAGAATTTCGTTTCATTGGGAAAATAAATATAATAAATGAAATAGAAATAAACGGGACAATATTCAATACATAACGAAATCAACTTTTCTTTTATTGAAAAACAAGTATTATTTCCTCTAAATAATATTGTTTTTTTCTATCAAACAACATAGTTTACTTTAGTAAAACATTCTCATTCAAATAAAATTATATTTGATGTTAAATTATGTTGTTTATATTAAATAAATCCAAGTCAAGCGAACACGTATATTAATACTATGCCGTCCGGGGACACCACGTTGGTGTCCCGCGAAAACTATCGCGCAAAGGCCGGTGACACCACGTTGGTGTCGTGCGCAAAACTATCACGCAAAGGCCGGTAACAGCACTGTGGTGCCATTTGTGTTCTGATTGTGTACTGTTGGTGTTCTGTTTAAGTAACAATAAGTTACAGACATAAGCGTGTTTTTTATTTTTATAAGTACTTGTGCCCTTTGATAATGGCAGACGAAAGAGAAGACACGGTTATTCAAAATGAATGCGCGGACAACTTATCTGACGTTCCAATTGAATTTGATGATTGCGAAGAAGTAGAAGACATCTAAAAGAGAAATACTAAGTACCCAATAAAATATTAATAAATAAATAAATATATAATACAAAAAATGTTACATTTATTTACATATACCCTCGAAATTTCATGAAAATAGCGGGACACGATTGAAAACTAATGAGAACTGACGATTTATGATCTCCCGAAAACCTCGAAAAACCGCCAGCACCAAACAAAAAATCCTGATGAAACGTGCGGATAGTAAAGTGTTAAATCCAAAGAAACCTTCTCCTCTGTGTGCACAACGATAAAGTAACTATGACGATATCGTCGTTAGAAGTTACAGAATAGGCTTGCTGGAATCGGATATAAGTCGTTACGCGAAGTACGCACGTTTCTGAAAAAATGTGCATGCCAAAGAATAAGAAAAAGAAAGAAACGGATCTCTATCCCGTCACGCGCCACATACGCGCATACGATCACGCACGTGTCAGATATGATGTGAGATGGATAAAAAAAAAAGAAAAGATAAATATTCGCACATCACATCCTTTTCGAAACTAAATTCACGCACATGGGAAAGGATATTCGAGACAGTTTACACGTCGCTCAAGGACACGTTGTGAGATTGCCGACTGCGAGAATAAAATTGTCGCACGCTAAATTCGATTCGATAGCGCGGACAATTCGTGATATCGCTCCCGCAACGGCGACCTTTGAGAAACAGAGAAATTGCATTCATCAGTAATCTCGATAAATTTAAATGAAAATATAACTGAATGATAAAGAACTGCATGTTTCTCTCTCTCTCTCTCTCTCTCTCTCTCTCTCTCTCTCTCTCTCTCTTTAATTACCATACGCATAACTTCGATAATAATTACCCGCGATATTCTCAAATCTTTTCCGACTACATTGACTTGTTTCGAAAATCGAAAAACTCTTTCCGTCATGATTTGCTGTTCTTAGCTAACAATGCTTAGGAATGCTTAAGAATATTCTTTATATACGTTATATATATCTCACATAATAAAGTAATAATAATAATACTTCAGCCCGGATGTAAACAAGGCAACGTAAAGCGTTAATTGTCGCGTCGAATGACGAATTTCGTGGCGAGATGTTCACGTCGATTTTCCAAATCAGCGCATCGCTGCTTGGATATCACCGTTGTGTGACGTCAAATTCTCAATGACTCAGAAAGCTTGCCGACGGCGAAACTCGAAATACGCACGGGAAGTATTTCCCAGAGACTTGCGCGAGACACACGAATATGGGTTTCTTTTTTGAAATCGCTGTGCGCGTCGGAAATTTTTCCCCTCGGTAACGGCGCGATTAAACGATCGGATCATCGAGCACGGAGAATTACTCGTCCGAGTCCGTTGACATAAGACGCGAGCCGTGTGAGTTTACACACGTACGAGTGCGTGCCGACACACCCATAAAACTCACCGAGTGTGATTAAAAACGATCAATTGCGCGCTTCGATCACAGACCGAAAGATAACGACGGCTATATCCGTCACTAGACTTCGCCGACTCGGTCGTATTTAATGTCTCGGGCTCGTTTGTTTACGGAACGCGTGTAATGCAGTGTAATCTCACGTCGGTGATATAATTTAATTTTACTAACCTTAACTACTCGATTCTCGAGTCAGAATTATTTCGCAACGCAATCGATCGCTTTACATCGTATTTTCTAAGAATTAGAAATAGATCCTATCTTAATAATAATAACGGTCATGGAGTCAGTACGCTGACGAAATCATTCATGACGAAATCGTAATTTCTAAATACTTACAAAGACAAAAATTAATCTTAAATCAATGATAGATATTCTCATGTATAAGCAAAAATATTATAATCTTCTTAGAAGATTTTTAATCTCGACTTCAATGAATTCTTATTAATGCAAATATATTATTTGCATTCAATTCAAGACTGAAAATCTTCTAAGAATATTATAATATTCTTACTTATATATGAGAATATCTATCGTTCATTATATAAGACTATTTCTTTTATATCGTTGATTTATATAAGACTATTTCTTTTCTGTATAATTATTATATAATTCTATGCGTAATCACAGCATTTAATTATATAAAGATAATCTATGCATCAAACATTACCCAGAGACCTTGTTTGAAGTTTGCATCGCGTGGTTTTTTCACGAAGATGGAATGACAGTCGCGACTATAACGATATAACGCGGCGTGCGTAGTGAAAAAGACCACACTCTACCTGGATTTGACGAGCTGATATCGGTCGAGCTTCTCGCTGATGAGCTCGCGACGATGCTTTTGATGGAATTGGTGGCCCTGATTGGTGCGCTGCCCGCTGCAACTCAGGCAACGGCGAGCTCCTTGCCAAACAACCAGCATCACTGCAACAGACGAAACGGGACAACTGTTAGTATGATCCTATCGATCGCGAAAATATGTTAAATCGCGAATAATACAGGCTTGATTTACTCAGGCAGAAAAGGCGTCACTAATGCCTCTCAGTTTCAATTCAGGCGTTACTGACGCTTCAGGTGCATCGCGAATCGTTGAGGTCGAAGAAAAACCGCGATATTGCGCTTCAATGACCATTCTAATGACAATGGACTGACTATTTAAACGTGAGATTTCTTTCGTTATTGCTTTACGTCAGAATGTCGTCAGAAACTTTGTACCGACGGCCGCTGGTCGGACGCGTTACGTGCAATCGGTATGTACGTATTATGAGAGATCAATCGGTATTACAACACGCGATCTTGACTTTCGACCCAGCATTTACGACACGCGTGCGTTTCGCAAAATCACGTCAGGAGAGAATCCGCAAGACACGATGTCTCGTAGCGGAAAACGTTACGTCATTTCTGATAACAACTTGACAAAGATGTGACGATAATTTTGTTGATGATTTATGTATCATAAACACAGACATCATCGAGTAACGATAATTATTAGGACACCGCTATTTCTTTATCTAATGAAAACAGAGCCGACTATTTAACTACATTTACTTCTGAAATCATTTCATTAGTCGTGCGATAAGACTCAATATACAGGATGTCCTATTTTAAAGAATATGCTTAAATATATAAAAAAACGCGCTTCAGAAAAAATGTTTCGAACAAAAGTTGTCTCGTTTTGAGGAGGCACAAAGTGATCAAACCGGAAGTTTTTATTACTTAGAAAATAAATCTTCTTAAAACACGACTAAAAGAACATGCAAAATTTAACGTTATTCAGTTTTTTCGATTCCCTACAAAAAATTCCCAAAAAATATCTTTTGTTACGATCTTTCAAATCATAATATCTTCTTGATCCGCATTTTCAGTTAATGTAACACTAACCTATGCAACAGTCAGGAGCACTAATAGTATTTAGGAAATTTTCTATTAGATTATTGCAAAAGATAAATAATATGATTATTTCTTATTACGGGTATTTCATAAATTCCCTAACACTTATCTCCAACGAAAAATAATCAAAGTTAACACTTGTTCTCTTCCGTGAAAGCGATATGTATATTATGACATTTTAATGGCTTGTATTTCACAATAACCGCAATCGTTCATCAAGTCAGTACACATTATGTATCAATTTACGATGAAATATATTTTCGATTCAAGAGAGACTGATTCTCGACGAATCGCAGAGAGATGCAAACATGAAATATAATCTTAAAGAAAATCTTATAAAAATATCATAAGATATTTGAGTCTCTAAATCGAACATATATCTTTGCCGTTTCGAAACAAGTTCGATCCGTCGAAGGAACATCGCACGGATGTGCAGCATACCAGCTCATCGCTTTAACTGAACTGCGCATGTGCCGTGGTAGTATGAATTGCGCAAGTCCGACATAAGAAAACTGTAAGAAGCATTTTCCTCTCTAATTTTTGCTTGAAATCAACTTTACCTGGGAGCATTTCTAACGCGCCTGCAATTAGATCGATCGGTGGTATACGCGTAACTATATAAAATTATCAAACTGCGACTACCCGCAATAAAAATTTCGCGAAAATGAAAGAAAAGAAAAAACGGAGAGGATAACTCTTCGGTATGTTTAATAATAAATCGACTCCAAGGGTCATGCGTAAGAGCATTGGATATACCGTCTCGTCCGCAGAGCCGTTTCGTCTGCGGTTCAGGATGATTTTCGCCGGCGAACGATATTTCTACATTTACAGAATCTTGTTGACGATAAGCGGTTTGTGGCCGTATCAGAAGCCGAGTGTTTTGCATGCGTTGTTCTTTCTCAGTGCACTCTCCTCGTTCATTATTTTCCAGGTAATTCTTGATCTATTTTCGTATTCTCGATCACGTCCTCGTGGCACTTCTCCGTACACCATTCGCAACGTGGTACACCGTAAATCTTTGTGCTGAAATTATAGTTGCCTTCCAACAAGAGATACAGACACAGTGACACAATGTCAACACAAAATACCTTCATACAACGACACAATAGAACACAAGTCGACACAGCTGTAGCTGTCGCAGTCATATTATTTTTCCACAATAGCACGGGATACAAAATTTTTATTGATGGTGCAAATTAGTACAAAATGTGTACTAAATAAATGAAAAAGCCAAATTTGATTTTGCTGATTTGGTCCTGCTTAGAGATCATTTATTCATTGCAGGTTATACCATTCTTCACGGCAAACCCCGACTATATATCTCTCATAATGATGTTGTCGATCAGTTTACCTTTTGTCGCATGTATTTGGTTTTACCTCTGTTTTTATTTCAATAGCGAGAAAGTGAGTATTACTTGCGGTTTTATAGACATGAAGTTCTTGCGCCAAACGAGTATTCAGTACATAGGGGAATTTACGAAGCACTGGTTGTTCGAACGGCAGGTAAAGCACTTTTTGGAGCGAATCGTGATGGATTGGAATATAGTCGACTATGGTGAAATGAAAATATTAGAGAAATATGCCAACGAGTGTCATATAGTTTCGCTGTTTATAGTCAGTAAGTCAATTGTATAAACTACGAACTTCGCGATTTTTCTTGAGGTCCACATCCCCATATCACGAATCGACCGTTCAATCAACTGAATGAAATTGTGCCTCACCTCATCGCACGTTTTTAATGTTTTTGTCCCAAGTTTTTATATGCTTAGGATATATCGGTTTTATAATCATCGAAATGCTGCCGATTATTCTCGACGCTGTCGCGCCAATGAACGAAACCCGGCCGCGCCAGATCCAGTACGACTTGGAGTTGTTTCTCGATCGGCAGCAATATTTTTTCTTCTACGTGACATATGAGTGCGCAATGTTGATGATTTCATATTTAGCACTAGCACCGATCTTCCTTTTGTTGATTGTGTTACTGAGACACATTTGCGCCATTTATAAAATCGCTAGGTGAGTACGACCGATCGCGAGTTTCGGTAATAACGAACTAATCGATCTTGAACTGTCGTATTAATTGTAGCTA
Organism: Dinoponera quadriceps; assembly: GCF_001313825.1. Classification (NCBI taxonomy): domain Eukaryota; kingdom Metazoa; phylum Arthropoda; class Insecta; order Hymenoptera; family Formicidae; genus Dinoponera; species Dinoponera quadriceps. Next base: position 189,268 of record NW_014556042.1, on the reverse strand, counting down.
CAGAGTATCAACTATTTTGACCACAAGTAAATTGTTTGCAGCATCTTGATTGGGAGTACAGTGACTAAACATACGCTTGAAATTCCAGATGATCGGAAAATACGCGAGATGTGTCGCAGGATCACTCGTGCCATTTATATGCACAGAAGAGCTATACAGTCAGTCCTCATATGAATTACTTTCTTTCTTTCTTTCTTTTCTTTTTCCGTTTTATACTTCGTATTTTTGCGTGTAATATACACATAAAGTTTCACTTAAATAGTACATTTTTCTTTTATTCTCAACACACGCATCTCGTATATAAAATTGCCGTATATTTTTTTCTAATTTCTCGCTGTTATCGAAGGTTTATCCAATCCATGTTAAAACTCTTGGACAAATGGGTTCTCGTTGCGACAGCGATCGTTATATTGTCTCTAAGTTGCAATCTTCTACTAGTATGTAACGCAGTATACGTATAATGTTTTTCATTTAATGTTATGCGTATGTCTGCATGCGATGACTATTGACATGATATATCATTGTGATTTAGCTTTTGGTAGCGGTGACAGTGATAACGGAAGTTTTCGAAATACTCATACGTTTAATAACGGTGTTTGGCCACTTTATAATATTGTTTATAGGTAATTTTATTGCACAAACAGTTACAAATCACAGTGCCGAGATGTTTACCGCCTCGTAAGTACCGTATGGAGATATATAGATCGAATAGTGAATAAAGAAGGATAGCACAAAATGACGTTTTTCTGTTCGAACCTTCTGTTTTCGTTTATCTTTGTTTCGCCTTGATCTTTGAATATGTGTGATCTTCTTCACACTGTTGCAATAAGTAAAACAAATATTTTACAGAATATGTAAAAAGACAATTACAAAACTCGGAGATAGAACACGATTGTTTATTTTCTTAATCTTTTAGATATAATACTGCGTGGTATCTATCTCCGTTGCCGGTACAAAAATTGTTGTTATTCGTCATGCAATATTCTCTGAAGGATAAAGTGTTGACGATTGGTGGAATTTATCCAGCATCTTTAGAAGGATTTACCACGGTAATAGACGTAAAATATGAAAAATTAATGTCTTAAAATGAAATCTGATTTATCTCTTTTTTTCTCGCAAACAATCGTTTAAATATGTTCAATGTATATTAAAGAACAATACTATTAAAGAACAATAACAATATTGTCACAATATTGTCACGTGCAGCTCCGATAATATTTAGGGATTGATATTTCCGTCAACAAAATAAAAATTTAAATATTTTTCAGCTTGCAACTATGTCAATGTCATATTTCACGCTGCTATGTAGTATCAATTAACAGTGAGAGGATGAAAAGATACAAATTGCTCTAGGAACGTCTATATAAAAAATAATAGAGAAACAGATTTTTCTGGTATGTAATTGTTTGTATCCGTTTAAGCATGAACTATGGAAACTTACTTGAACATTTCGCAAGTCCTCGCGTCATGAAATTTAGACGTACCATCAGAGACGCTGATATAGTGAATATAATTTCGACATGTAGCGCTTTACACACACAGTAGCGAGAATAATTGCAAAATTAATTGTGAAATTAAAAACAATGAAGACCCATTAAAGCATATTTTAATATAACAATTTATTTTTTTCATTTGAGCCCACTCTCATCGAAAGTAGAATCGAAGTTGAATCAGTGAAAATGTCATTGTTTGAATCAATATTGTAATTGTTCGGTAATCAGTGAATATTTGCTTAATTTTAATAGAAACACTTCCATTTAACGCTACAGGATGTCACAAAAAAATATTACCACACTTTATGTAGTCCGTTATAAACATTGAAAGCAAATTGTACAATATTTAATAAATACTTTAAAAACAATCAAGGTGTGGTAACATTTTTTGCGACACCCTGTATTATTATACATTTCATTAATTTTGGCCAATGAAAGATTCACTGTAATTTGCTGTTACGCATCCTATAGCAGAAATATATATATATATATATGCAATACGCAAGGTTGGGAAGTAACGCGTTACCATTACAAGTTACATTTTTCCAGTAACGATTTGGTAAAGCCGTTATTTTTATTTGGTAATAACTGTAACGGTAACGAAGTTATGTCTTTTGTGAATAACAAATAAAATTGTTACTTTTATCATTACTTTCAGGCTGCATTCGGAAACGTTACACTTCCAGTGACTGAAGTCACGTAAGCATATGAAACAGTGATGTTTGCAAATGCAGTCTGAGTATTTCAGAACAGTTAGTGTCTAATAGTGTACACATTGTGAATATTTCCGAACGCAGCATAAGCCGGGTCTACAATAAGCATATTAAGCTTTAAGCTGTAAGAAACTGACCGATTCACAACGATCCAGCAGCTCTGGGGCTCGATTTCTAACTATTCGTAACTATTCGTATACGTAACTTGCGAATAATATTCAATGAGCGTACAGCTTTTCGTAAAACCAGTAAGCTCATTGGATATCACTCGCAAGTTACGCATACCAATAGTTACAAATAAGGACCTCCGCACAAGGATGTGACGTATGTCATTCATCGCATCGTTGAGATACAGGATATCTTCACGACAATACGATGAAGCATCAATATTAAAAATTAATAAAGGATTTTGGTAAAATTCAACGAGTTTGTGTATTTAACCCTTTGCGGACGAGAGGCGACTCTCAGTCGCCACGGCGTTTCGCGCGGCAGGACGAGTGGCGAGTGAGAGGCGACAGTTAGTGTTTATGTTAGATTTCGTTACCTCCAACCGATAGGAACGCACTATTGGTTCTTGGAAAGGTTCCTTTCAGAAAAAACATAAGGAGTTAAGGAGCTGTTGATGTTTTTTCTACGAAGTATAAAACGACACATCAAAATCGACTTCCAATTCTAACGAAATTCGACTAAACAGAAAGCTCCATGTAAAGACACTCGACAGATCTGCGAAAGACGCCTCGTCCTGCTATCTCACCCGGCCGAAAAAGTCGTCGTCCGCAAAGGGTTAATAAGAAGTCATTCGAAAAATTGCTTACAAGTTAACAGTTGATTTTTCTTCCGAGTGTGAGAACAATAAATATAATATTTTAATAATTTGTATTTCGCGGTAACCGCAATCGTTCATTAAATCAATGTGCAATTTGTATTAATTTAGGACGAAACGTACCTTGGCCCGTTCAAGACAGTCTGATCCACGATGGGTTATAAAGAAATGCAAACTTGAAGTATAATCTTACAGAAATATCTTAATATGGACTTGATATAAACTAGGATCTTTAGATCGAACGTGTGTTTTCGCTGTTTCGAAACAGACTAGAGCCGCCGAAGGAACGCCGCACAAACGTGAACTATGCATGTGTTAATTGACTCCACAAGTTGCTCAAGTCTGATGTAAGAAAATTGTAAGATACATTTCCGTCTAAATCGTCTGCAATCAACTTTATTCGAGAGCATTTGCAACGTAATGTGTCTGCACGGTTTGTAATTATATCGATCGGTTGTATAGGCGTGAATAACTATGTGAAATTATCAAATTGCGGTCACCTGCGATCAGAATTTCGCGAAAATAATAGAAAGGAAAAAACTAAAAACATGTTGCTACAGTGCGTTTAATAATGAATCAACTCGAAGTGCCGCGCGTGACAGCATCGGCTATCCGCAGACCTGTTTCGTCTGCTGTGCAGGATGATTTTCGCTGGTGAACGTTATTACTACATTTACCGAATCATGTTGACGATAAGCGGTTTATGGCCACACCACAATCCGAATGTTTTGCATACGGCGTTCTATATCAGTGTACCTTCCTTTTTCGTTATTGCCCAGGTACTTCTTGATCCATTTTCATATTTTTAATCACGTCCTTGTGGGTCCTCCACATACATTACACTCGCAACTGGTACATCCTTAACACTTTGTGTTGAAATCGTGTCTCTCGTACGATGTATTACTTACGAGCAGAAATCGTTCAGCACATCTCATGCATGTAATATAATGTATACTTTTGTTCTCTGTGAGCATTGAATTACATAGAGACATGCATCCCGTGCGGAAGCCAATTTCAACGCACACACAATTACATTTCAACGAAATGAATGAAAAATTCGCCAAATTGATATGCTGTCATATCTCATTTCCGTTGCAGCTTATGCAATGTTTTGTCCTGACGGCAAATAGCGATTATGAATTTATCATTACGACGTTTTCCCTCATTTTACCCGCTGTTATATTTATTTCGCTTTACATCTATATTTATCTTAATACAAAAAAAGTAAGTATTACTTACTGTCTTCTACACATGAAGTTCTCGCACGATACGAAAATTTTGTGTATACATTAGCGAAGGGGATTTATGAAGTATTGGTTGTTCAAACGGCAGACGAAGCACCTATTCGAGCATATTGTGACGGATTGGAATACAGTCGACTACAGTGAAATGAAAATATTAGAGAAATATGCCAGCGAGTGTCGCAAGATTTCACTGATTTTGGTCCGTAAGTTTAATTGTATAAACTATGAACTTTGCGATCTATTCTTGAGATATACCTCCCCATCTCGAATCGATCGTTTGTTCGATCTATGGAATGAAATTGTGTTTTATTTCATCGCACGTTTTTAACATTTCTATTCAAGTTATACTCAGCATATCATATGTCATTTATATATTCATCGAAATGCTGCCGATTATTCTCGACGTCATCGTGCCGATGAATGAATCCCGGCCGCGCAAGACTCAAGTGGACTACACCATATTTCTCGATAAGAACAAATATTTCTTCGTCTACATAATATATGAGTCTGTCGGAATGTTCATTGCAAATTCAATAGGACTACCGGTCTTCTTAATGTTGTTTGCATGCGTGAAACATTCTTGCGCCATTTATAAAATTGCTAGGTAAGTGCGACCGACCGAGTTTCGGCAATAACGAAATAATCCATCTTGAAGTGTCATATTAACTATATCTACAGAGCATCGACTATTTTGACCATGAGTGAATTATTTGCAGCAACTTGATCGGGAATGTAGTGACTAAACACACGCTTGAAATTCCAAATGATAGGAAAATGCACGAGATGTTCCGTAGGATCACTCGTGCCATTTATATGCACAGAAGAGCTATACAGTCAGTCCTTGCATTATTTACTTTCTTTATATGTTTATGCTTCGTATTTTCGCATGCAATATATGCATGAAATTCTACATAAATAGTACATTTTTTTATTCTCAGCATGGGTTTCGTATGTAAAACTACTTTGCTTTTATCTAATTTCTCGCTTTTATCTAAGGTTTATCAAAAACGGAATGGAATTAATGGGAAATTGCATGTTGATTGGAACAGCGTTCGCTGTGATGTCTCTAACTTGCCATCTTCTACTAGTATGTAACACGCTATCACGTACAATATATTTTTAATTTAATGCCATGCGTATGTGTGTGCGTGAGATGACTATCGGCGTGATATATCATTGTGTTTTAGCTTCATATAACAGTGGCAGTAGTAAGGGAAAAATTTTTCGAAGCACTTCTACGCGGCACAATAGTGTCGATGCATTTAGGAATTTTCTTTGCATGTAATTTTTTTGGGCAAACAATTACAGATCACAGCGCTGAGATATTTACCGCCGCGTAAGTACTTTATGAAGAGGTATATATCCAATAATGGATAGAGTAGGATAGAATAAATTTATGTTTACGTTTTTACGTTCGATTTTCTTTGTTTTCCTTGGTTTCGCGATGATCTTAAACAACTGCAAACTCGTCCACATTGCTGCAACAAGTAATGTGGACATTTCACAGAATATGTGACTTTTTTTTACATATACATATTCCACACCCATGGTTCACAGAATATGTATATGTAAAAAACCAACAATAAAACTCAGAGATAAAATAGAATCGTTTATTTTCTTAATTTTTCAGATATAACATTGCGTGGTATCTAGCTCCGTTACCGATACAAAAACTAACGATACAAATAACTGCTGTTATTCGTCATGCGATATTCTCTAAAACCTAACTTGATAACTGTTGGTGGAATTTTCGTAGCATCTTTAGAGGGATTTACTACGGTAACAGACGTAAAATTCAAAGAATTAATTCTTTAGAAAATTCAGTCCAAATTATCTTTTTTTCTCTTGCAAACAATCATTTTAATGTGTTTAATGTATATCGAAGAAATAACATTATTGTCACGTGCAGCTCCAATAACAATTAGAGATTGATACATATCGACAACCTAATAAAAATTTTATTGTTTTTCAGCTTACAACTATGTCAATATCATATTTCACAGTACTATACGGTGTCAATTCACAGTAAGGGGATGAAAAAATATAAATTGCTCTAGAAACGTTTTGATAAAAAGCAATAAACAGATTTCTCTTGTATGTAATAGCGTGTATCGTTTAAAGTTCTACGAAAACCTGCTTAAACATTTCGCAAGTCAGCGCGTTATTTGGGCGTACCATTCGGAATGTTAATATTCGAAAAATAATTTTGATATGCAACATTTTATGCACATATTAGGGAGAGTAACTGAATATAAAATAAGCAATGTTGCAATGTGTTTATTATTAAGCACATGAACGTACATTAAGGTATATTTTAATATAACAATTTATCTTTTCCATTTGAATCTGCTCTCGTTGAGAATAAAATCGAATTCGAATCAATTACAATTTCATTGCTTGAATCAGTACAACAGTATTGTAATGATAATTTGTGAGTTTTCGATCATTTTTAAGAGACACACTTTCATTTAGTTTTTCTATCTTACATTACATTAATTTTAGCCAGTGAAAGATCTACTGCAAATTGCTGTTATGTGTCCTATAGCAGAAATATATACACATATACGTCTATGAATTCAACCATACTTGGCATAGTCCACATGATAGCAGACTCAATCGTTCAACTTGCACTATGAATCAACTTATGATGAAACGTACCTTGGCCCGTTCAAGACAGACCGATCCACAACGGGTCGTAGAGAAATGAAAACTTGAAGTACAATGTTACAGAAATATCCCAAGATATTTGGGTTTTTGGATCAAATGTATGTGTCCCACCGTCTCAAAACAGACAAGATCGACCCGCTGAAGGAACATTGCATGTTCCACGTGAACCGCGCATGCGTCAATTCACTCCACGAGTTGTGCAAGTCGGATATAAGAAAATTGCAAAACACATTTTCGTCTAAATCGCCTGCAATCAACTTTTCTTGAGAGCATTTTTTAACATAGAGTGCCTGTAAGATACATAATTTTATCGATCGGTGGTATAGGTGTGAGTAACTATGTGAAATTACAAAATTGCGGATGCCTGCGCTAAGAATTTCGCGAAAATAATAGCAAGGAAAAACTGAGAACATGTTGCTTCAGTACGTTTAATAATGAATCGATTCCATGCGCCGCGCGTGACAGCACCAACTGTACCGTCTCGTCCGTAGACCTCTTTCGTCCGCAGTGCAGGATGATTTTCGCCGGCGAACGCTATTACTACATTTACCGAATCGTGTTGACGCCATTCGGTTTGTGGCCGAATCAAAAGTCAAGTATTTTGCAAACGACGTTATGTCTCACTGCATATTTCTCCTTCATTATTTCCCAGGTACTTTTTGATCCATTCTCGTATTTTCGATCACGACCTCACGGCCCTTTTCGTACGCTACTCGCGACTGATAAATTCTTAACTCTTGATGTTGAAATCGCATATCTCGTACGTTGTATTACTTACGATCAGAAATAATTCAGTATATCACATGCGTGTAATATAATGTACTTTTATCCTCTGTGAGCGTAGACTTATAGAGCCGTATATTACGCGTTACAACTAATTATATATCTCTATACAAAATTAAAAATTAGTAAATTCGGTATGCTTTTATATTCCATTCATGCATTGCAGCTTACGCAGTTAACGACAAACTACGATTATTTATTTGTCATTACGGTACTTTCGGGCATTATACCCTGTGTCACATGTAGCATATTTAACATCTATTTTCACATCAATCCTAAGAAAGTGAGTATCACTTGCGGTCTTATATGCACGAGGTTCTTGCACTATACGAGAATTTCGTACATAAATGAGATGAAATAAAAAGAATTTTCAAAGCACTGCTTGATTGAACGGCAGACAAAGCACGTATTGGAGCAAATCATGATGCACTGGAATACAGCAGATTACAGCGACATGAAAATATTAGAGAAATATGCCAAGGAGTGTCGTATAGTTTCGCTGATTATAATCGGTAAATAAATTATATAAATTTTGAATTTCGCGATTGTTTTTTTGAGGTATATCTCCGCATCGCCATTCGTTCGTTCGATCAGTATAAAATTGAGTCTCTCATCGCATGTTTTTAATGTTCTGCCCAAGTTATGATCATCACAGCATTTTTCGTTAATATAATCATCGAAATGCTGCCCATTATTCTCGACGTCGTCTTGCCGATAAACGAATCACGGCCGCGCAAGATTCAAGTGGATTTCGACATATTTCTCGATAAGAACGAATATTTCTTCGTCATATATGAGTGTTGGCTGCTAATAGCTCTATCTTCAATGGTGTTTGCGGTCTTCTTATTAATGTTTATGTTCATGAGACACTGTTGCGCCATTTACAAAATCGCTAGGTGAGTGTGACCGACTGAGGTTTCTGATAATAACGAAATAATCTTATACTATCGCACTAACTATAACTAAGAAGTATCGACAATTTTGATCATGAGTGAATTGTTTGCAGCACCTCGATCAGAAGTGTAATGACTAAACACACGCTTGAAATTCCAGACAATCAGAAAGTGCGCGAAATGTATTACAAAATCATTCGTGCGATTTATATGCACAGAAGGGCTATACAGTCAGTCACTTTATTTACTTACTTTTTACGTTTATGCTTCGTATTTTCGTGTGCAATATACGCATAAAATTTTACTTAAATAGTATACTTTTTTATTTTTAACACACGTGTTTCGTATATAAAACTACTTTACTTTTGTCTGATTTTTCGATATTATCGAAGGTTTGTCAGATCAGGAATAAGTGAAATGGGTAGATTGATATTTGTTGGACTGGCGTTCATTGTATTGTCTCTATCTCTCCATCTTCTATTAGTACGTAACGCGCAACCACGTACAATATGTTTTTCATTTAATGTCATGCATACGATGACTGTTGTTGTAATATATCATTGTGTTTTAGTTCCTTGAAGCAGTGACAGTATTACGAGACAAATTTTTCGAAGCAGTTATACGCAGCGTAATAGTGATCATCCATTTAACGCTTTTGTTTTTCTCTAATTTTCTTGCGCAAACAGTTACAGATCACAGTGCTGAGATGTTTACCGCCTCGTAAGTACCTCATTTTGAGAAGTACAGTTTGTATAAGCGATAGAGAAGTATAGAACAAATTTATATTTTCCTGTTCGACCTTCTTTTATTTTCCTTCATTTTACGCTAATCTTTCAATATTTGTGAACTTGTCCACACTATTACAATAAGTAAAGTGCACATTTCACAAAGTATGTGAAGAAACAGTTGCAAAATTCCGAGATAAAATAGTATCATTTACTTTCGTAATTTTTTAGATGTACTACTACATGGTATCTAGCTCCGTTACCGATACAAAAATTGTTGTTATTTGTCATGCAATATTCTTTGAAGGCTAACTCATTGGATTTTTTCCAAGTCTTTAAAACTATAAAATGACATTTTCCTATTCGATCTTCTTTCTTTTCTGGCTAAGGGGTAAACTGCTGACCAAAATCATGTACAGTAATACCTAATAATGTCTAATTTCCGGACATTACTGCCGAATTTCTTGCCTAAGGTCTACTAATATTCTAATAATATTCAAGTAATGCCTGAGCAATATTTCTGTTTATTTCAGTGACAGTGAAATAGGAAATATAGTCAGTGTGTATATATATACAGAGTGGGCCAAAAGTAACTTTACCATTTAAAAATTAAATAACTTTTTTGCTATTATATTTTTTTTGTTTCAGATTTTTAAAATATAGAATTCGGAAATAAATTATGGGTAAATTAACAATAGAACAACGATAGAACAACGTGTAAAACTTATTGAGTTTTACTTTGAACATCAGCGCTCCATTGTTCTTACTCAAAGAGCATACATGCGACATTTTAACGAAAGAAATCCTCCGTTAAAACCAGCGATATTAGCCTTCATTCAGCGTTTTCAACAGAAAGGTTCTGTCCAGGATCTTCCACGGACTGGAAGACCCCGCAAATTTTCAGAGAAAGAATAATTCCCAGAAATGCGGAGTTTCGTTGGCCGTCATGTTCCCCAGATCTGACGGCCACAGATTTCTTTTTATAGGGATATTTGAAACAGAGAGTGTTTGTTACTAAGCCCCGAATTCTTGCTAAGCTGAAGGACAATATTCGTCAGGAAATTCGAATGATAAACAGTCACTTTGCAAGCAGTTATGGAGAATGTCATAGAAAGAGCTCGCCTTTGTGAAGGGGGAAAACGGGGATCATTTAAAAGATGTTATCTTTCATGTTTAGGCCAAAAAAATCTCCAAGATGTGTACATTATAATATTAAAAAGAAAATTATTAAATAATTAAAAATAAAAAAGTTATTTCATTTTTAAATGGTAAAGTAACTATTGACCCAACCTGTATATATACACACAAACATCGACTGATTTATATTTTTGTCAAGCGTTATAATTTATATCTTCAGCAGAATATGGCCAACTTAATATGCATGATAAAAATCCGACATTTCATACACTAACCTGATATATTATAGATTTTTAGTATGGCAGTATACAGTCCTTGGCCATATTATTAGACGCACTTTGATTCTTTAATAGAATACAGGTTAGGAGAAGAAAAGCTACAAATTTTATAAATATTTACACGATTAGAATAATTTTCGGTGTCAAACAACGCTTTTATCTCCGCAACCTTCTGAAATTTCAAATCACTTATTTTATCCATAATTTTTGTAAGCAATATTAATATTTTTCACACAAAAATTTATTTTTCTAGTAAGTAAGCAAAAAAATTTGAAGTTTCAAGTCAGGTAAATAAACAAAAATAAAACTAAATTTCAATTAATATATACTCAAAACACGTCTGTTCCCGTTATTATCCACAATGCAAATAGCGCGGGTTCATACTTGTTAAAGGTCATTGTAACAGCCAAATGAAATGACGTCATAAAAAATACCTTTTTATAGAATAATAATTCCTTTTTATAGAATAATAGTTCCTTAATATAATTCGATCGATAGATGAGCCATATTATAAAGCTGATTCTCGGGAGTCAATGAAATATAAGAAATAAAGATGCGTCTAATAATATGGCCAGAGACTGTAAATATACGAACACTGCCAAAATGTTGGAATATTTGAATGCCAGTATTTTGGGAAAATAAAAAAAATGAAAGAGACGTGTCCAGAGAGAGCGTAGAGAGACTGAGGATGTGTCTTGAGATATTTCCCTGCGAATATTATCGCACAAAGTGTGATTCACCGCTAATACGGAACTTCAGGCCGACACTCATGAACATAGGACCTGTTTTTTGTCGCTGAACAATTGCAACTTAAAATGAAACAGATATACAGGGTGCTCCGGTTGCGACTTTTAATTTTACCGAGAAGTTCTCTGGACAATTTCAAGTTAACTTTTCCTCTACAGAAATGTCGAGGCACCAATAGTTTCCGACATACAAGCGATTGAAAAAGTGGAGCTTTCCACGAACTATGCTTCGAGCGATCAAACAAACAGCAAAAGTATTTTCTACGGATTTATTTCAAACGCATTTTAACGGAATTTTAACTTGGGACCTGGATAAAAATATATGTTGAAGACTGAAAAGTGTTGTTGTAAATAATGACCTCCCTTGATATTTTTGCTAAGGAAAAATTGACTCGAAATTGCCCGGGGGATCTCTCGGTAGAATTAAAAGTCGTGAGAACTGGGACACCCTGTATGGCTGCGACTTCGTGTAAAAACGAGGGAAGTAGAATTAGTGTAAAGCGGTGCAGCCAGTTCGGTTGTAAAGAACAGACCTCAGGTCCCGCATTCAAACTGGCGGTTTCGCGCGCTCCGACCAGTACGATCGTGTTCATTCGCGTTCACCAATCCTCGTCACCATATAATGAATACCGAAACGTGTACTTTTTGAACTAGTCCAGTGTAGGAATAAAAAGTAAATCTAATGTTTGATCCCGGATATCAATTATATAATTTTTACCTAGGTAAAAATTTCATTTTAGAAATATTGGAAAATTATTATTGTAAAATATGATTGTCACCATGCTCGTCCGTGCGCGTTCGCCTACTTGTTCCACACTCTCGCTTTCTCTCTTTCTCTTTAATAATCCGGAGCTGCTTACGTGTTGCGATACATATATACGTACCTCGAAAACGTCAAGCTCACGCTATGGCGTCCCGAAGGTGTCCCACACGTCCGTCCCGAATGAACAGCACCTGATTAGCACCACTCCGCGGGACACTGTCCTCGTCGTCGTCGTCGCACACGGATTTCGCTATCGATTCGTCGCGTCGTTCGCGAGGACACGCGTTCACGAGAGACCGGCAGCGACGAAAGCTCGGCAACGGAACGTCCAGCGGCGAAAATGGAGACGACGCGAGAAAGCACGAACGAGATACTGCCGTCGACACCGCGGATATTGGTGAAAATATCGCGAAAACGCGAACGTGAAAATGCGAACCACGACGCGGATCGAATAGATGTGTGAACGACGCGCACTGCTCCACGCTCGGACGTAACGCGGTGTCGTCGTATCTCGTTCGTGCGGCAGACAGTTGAAGACTGATTGCAACGGCGGCCGTCGCGCGCACAATGGCGACGGGCTGCGCAGACGCACTGCGTGGCGCGCTAAGCCGGCCGATTGAACGCCCTGAACGTTATTTGCTTAGAACATAAAGACATGGAAGGAGAATTGTATTGTTTCCTGTGGACTGAAAATGTACGTCCAAGTTGCGTGCGAGAAAGAAAGAAATATACGGAAAAAATCGTCTGTACGGCACATGCTTCGAAGTCGTTGCTAAGCAACAGCTGTCTATACGCTTTCTATATTTTATTGTTTGCACCGAACTCTGAGCAATATTTATTGAAAAACATCAATATAAAAATACCTTGTATATATTATGTTTTGTGCGGCAATCACGATATGTTCTAAACTGCAAGCATTGTCATTGGTCATTTATGACAGGTTACGTTATTTATTATTTATTACAGTTAATATATAAACTGTTTATAATCTGTAGCATCTGTCAATTTCGACGCATGCGCACAGAGGATGATTATTTCATGTATATCTTTCTCGTGTGCAACTTGGATATATTTTCGATACCAACATTCCCCTTTCATGTTTATATTTTCTAAGGTTACTTGTCCTTAAATGTTACTTTTTACTTTTAAATCCACTAACAATAGGTCACCGACAGTATTGCAAATCTATAGTTCATATTATGTGTATAGATTTGCAGTACTGGCAGTGAATATCAGAACGTACATTTTTTTAACTAGTACATCCAGTGCAGGAATAAAAAAATAAATCTAATGTTTGATCCCGGATCTAATGTTCATTTATGTAATTTTTACCTAGATAAACATTTTATATAAAAAGTATTGTAAAATTATTATTATAAAATATAATAAATTATTTAAAAAATATAATATAATAATTATATAATATAACAATATATATCAAAATACTATATTATTATGTATAATTATTATTGTAAAACTTCTTTTTATTTTTGCCCCATGACGGAAATGTGAAAAGTGAAAATTCCAAATGTTTTCAAATTAGAAAATTTACATTTTTCACGAATTTACGCTAGAGGAGAAAATGCATGATCAACCTACAGGGAATCATAAATCTTCTCCTCTAACGTAAATTTGTTTAAATTTGTGAAAAGGATAAATCTTGTAATTTGGAGACATTTAGAATTTTCACTTTTCATATTTCTGTCCTAAGGAAAAATTACATGTTCATTACCTTGGTTTCCACACGAATTTTAACAATTTCCCATAACCGTTATACTTTGCATACATTGAAAAGTACAAATATGGTAATTGAATTTTTTTAATGGTCATTATCACCTATGTTCTTTGTTTCAGGCATGCTTTTTGTTCTCTTTTAAACGTGTCTTCTTCCCTCTTTTATTTCCTGATAATCTCAATCATTATTTTTAAGGATTATGTTACATGTTATATCTATCTACCGTGATTACATAATAACAGAAAGAAAGGAAGATAGAGGAGAGGGAGAGACGAGAAAACAGAATCGAATGAGTCCAACATTTTATTCGACAGTAATACGAATATACGATGAAAAATTGTTCTGTCGTTTTACGATATGAGGTACACACGCGCGTGATTGACTCGACATACCTCGAGTACCTCTCTGAGTTTTTTGAACAATGTTTCATGGCTCTCGCACGAGTACTACCGAAAGTCGGTAAGTCCGCATGAATTCTACAGAGTCGTCGGGAAAAATTTAGACTCTACCGAGAGAATAATAATAAATTTGAATATCAATAAGATGAAAAGATGCTCTGCGCATTCGAGAAGTAGTCGTATGTATCCGCACTCCAGCTGACAAGATTCCCCTCAAAAATACATTTCGCTTTTGCTACACTCTCCACAAACGCAAGTGCATCGTAATGCTATGGAAGCATTAATTAATTAACAGTATATCCTTATAAATTTTTTTTTAATGTGTGCATTAGAAAAGCGTTCGAAAATTGTCTACGGAGCTGTTTTCATCTCATTAGATCGATCTAATAATCTTAAAGTACTCTTACATTTCGAGAGTATATTATTGTACATAGAAAGTGCTACGTACTTTTATGAGCGACGTACTTTTATGAGCGACGAATAAAGAGCGTATCATGAAAATAAATATTATTTACTTTCATCCCTGATATATATATATTTTTAACTCTGCGTTTTCTCTTTTCCTTCAGTTTCGCAATAATGCATTCGCGGCATCGAACATTAAAACTTGCGAGATTATATATGTCTATAATTTAGTGAACACATTTTTGAAATATACCGATCCTTCATGGCAAAAGTCTATAGGTTCGTATCTCGCGTTTACAAATTACGTCGACTCAGTCACGGGGACTCCGATTTAAATCTCTAATCGCGCGTTTACGTCGATCCGATGTACGAAGTGACATGGGAATATACAATGCTCGCGTCGAATTGTGTAGAATGTCGTCGGGTTGAACGAAGGTGCACAATGAGAGTGGACACATTAAATAAATATTGCGGATATCAAGTGAAACGCGATACAAATTAACAAGATGAATGCTCTGTAAAAAAATATATGTATATGTGTCTATATATATCTATATATATATATATAAATATATATGTATATATATGTCTTATAAGATGATACAAAATGCACACATACGAATATGTATGTCAATCTTACAAGACACGCGTACAATACATAGATACTTACAATCAGTAGTAACTTGTCAAACAATTGCACTAAACGATAAGAATAATCGTGTAGTTCGATCTTTGCAATGTAAACTACTATGCAGGACGAAGTGACGTCACTTTGAAGAGACAACTAAGGACAATTACATGTGCCGAATCGAGAGCGAACTCTTAGATTACGCTCAGGTGCGCTGTCGGTGTGTACTGTCGATGTGCAGGAACGTGTGAGAATTTGATTAACGCACCAACAAGAACGTTAATTATTTGAGACAAGTTAGATGTTGCAAATCATTACAGTAACAGCTCGCCACACGTATCAGCAACTTATATAAATTGTACAGTTATGTTTTACTATAACAATAAGATAAATATAATTCGTAACGCTTATTGCGAACTACGTTAGTACAAACTAAACTGTGTGTAAGTAGTTTTAATCGTTATAACATTAGTGGAATACAAAGTGAACTTTTCTTTATCTCTCTCAACGTTTATAAACCTTATACATCGGTACAGAATTTCAGTTTACGCTTATGCCTAGATACCTAAAGTTTGTAAACAAGAACTCGTCGACATCGATAAAATCACACGATATTGCTTTTGTAAAAAACATTAAATATACGTTAATTAAATCTCGATTATTCGGCTGTACTTGCGCGAGAAAAAGATTTATGAAAGAGGAATGAAGGAAGCGTGAGTACAATTTAATTTCCCGGGCTGATTTCAACGTCCAACGTGAGTCTTTAAGTAGAAAACGTGTTTTTTTTTTAAGTTTTTCGCACAAAATCGTCATTAGCCTACTCGAAATATCAACGATTCTTTGAAGGTCCTACTTATTAATTAGAAATAATTCGTAATCGCGAATAACTTTATTCTATCATACGAGACCATAACTGTCCGAATTTTTTATGCCTTCACGTACCTCATACTTTGTATCATAGGAAACAGGTACAATGTATTAGGTAACTCAATTTTCTGTGCGATACAACAATCGATAAGATTTCTTACGCTACTTTAGTACGCTTAGTATTCCGTAATAACGATCAAGGTACACCTTACCATATTTGTAAGTTACATACAAAACGTTTCACTGGCAGATATAATTATCTTTTTGTTTTATTTTTATAACAAGTATATATAGAAAACTAAATCAGTATCCTACAGCCTCTCTGTGATGTATAAATTAAACGTCAACGTTATTAAGAATAACTGTAAAATGCTACGCAACGTGTAAAAAAAAACAAATACCACTTTTGATGTTTATTATGTGTCTTAGATAAAAGATAACTGATATGAGAAAGAAAAAATAAGAGATTCTTCTATCAAAGTAAGCTGTTAGTTTCTTTCCTACTATGTTAACATTAAGCTTGTTTTATCTGCTATTAATCATCAGCAATACTTAGAAGTAAACGTCTCTTACGGTTGATTCCTCCGTCTAGAAACTTGCTAGATGGCAAAGAACGCCGAGAATTCAACTTGTTGGGCAATGGTTGTTAGCAACCCAACCGTAAGAGTAACTTCTGAATTATGGTCATTAGTGTTGGGCAAAATGCATCTTTTTTCGGAAAAAAATATGCGCTTTCACATTAGCACATATATTTCCTATACGTTAATACAGTTACAAATGCATAAGCAAAGTCGTGTTCCCTTGCGAATCGTAATTTATTTTTGCCTGACACCGATATTTATAAATTAAGCTGCGACCTTATCGAAATAATAAGATGTATACATTACAAACTGTAGGTTGATATAGTTTTCCCCTTGCCACCAATATATCGTTGTCAACTGAACTGTTACGTCGCGTCACGTAAAGCATCAGTAAGCCATTGTTACAATGTAAATATTGTCTTACTGAAATATCGAGATATCAAAAGTCGTTAAATATCCACCTAAAATTAAACGACGCTGTAATAAATATAAAGTACTTTTTAGAAAAACACGGCGCTAATCTTTAAAACTAGATTTTCCTTTTTTTTATCCTTTCTGTTTTTCTTTTTAAGGTGAATATATGCGAATCACCCCGATGGAAAATTCATTTATATTTACAGTTACAATGTACAACTATTACATACACAAGTGATTTTATACACAAGTGAAAAATGACGTGATGCCTTTCCTCTTACCTGATATTATTTCAATTTTACCTAGTGTATCATTTTGTGGATCTTCAGGATCTTTCCCAGACGTTGCTTTGCCGTTTTCATTCCCTTCTTCGGCTTGCGTTCTGCAAAAATTCGATCGAACAGGATTATAACCGGACGATCTTAATCCACAACAAAAGCCATACAAGTAATAGGCACGTATAAAAATCGAGATACTTTACCAACTGGAACTGGTGCCGCGAGCTTCGCTTTGACGTCCCTTAGTCTGTTAGGACTCGTTAAGATTGATCCGCATCCTATGGACGATTTGATAACATTTTCAGACGGTGCAGTGGACGTGGTTCCTCCTCCTACCGTGCTAACCGCAGGATCCTTTTGCTTCCTTTTATTGTACGTCCGTTTGGAAGTACCCTGATGCACGCGTAAAACATAACGTGAGCCATTAACCATCCTGGTTTAGCGACGAAAATGTAAGAGGAAAATGAAAATAATGAACGAACATAAGAAGAAAGATGCACAGAAATGAATCACCAAGAACAGAATGTTTAAGAATATTTTCTACGGATTAATGGTAGTAAGCTACAACTGATCGTTAAGTGTGTACGACGGAAAGGAGAACGAGAGTGCGTATAATTGCAGCATTGGAAAACAAGGAGACGCATTCACAGATCGCAATGTCCACGTAACGGTAACAAGATGCTTCGCAACAAAGATTTCACTCAGATACATAGCCCTTGCTACATAGTGAAGCGTTAAATGCGCGAAATATACTCGATGAAGAACATAACTATAACTATAAGAGATACTCGTGATCAAAGAGCTACGGAAGGAAAAGTGAAGCACTAAAAGATCTTTAGATCGAACTGTAATGTGATCGAGAAATGATGCCTACCAATTTCTTCTTGGTAATCTTGTCCATGTCGTTATCCAGGTATTCATCCTACATGAAATGTATATGCAAGAAACACGGAATTATGATATTTAGGGAAGATCGTAAGCGATAAGGCATTTATCGAATGGAAAGCAATAATGAAAAAAGAAAGAATGAAAGTACAACTCTACATAGTTATGTTATGAACATCTGACGCGTGATCATAAATCGCATTCTGGATTCTTTAATTCGTATATGTCTGTGAGATTTATCATAATTTATATGATATATAAGAATAAAATGAAACACGTTCAACACATATCGCACGAAATAACAATCAACTCACCGATTGTTTCGCTCGCTTCGCCGCAGCCGCTTCCAAGCCTTTCTCCACGGACGTCTTCTTCACGCCTTCTCGCGCCGGCCGATTCGTCTTCGGCAAAAGAGGACCCACTCTAGCCTTTGGGTTCCACGCTTCGTCGATCTGACTTTTCGCCTTGGGTTTGAAAATGAACTCCTCGTCGTCGGACGCGTCTAGAGCTGGGTAAACTGCAAGCGACGAAAAATGTTAACTAACGAAAACTTTTTTTCTCAAAGATGTATATATATATATATATACATACATATAGATGTATATATATATACATATAGATGTGTGTATATATATATATATATATATATATTCACTACCAGAGATATCTCAACTATTTAAAAAATCATCTCTTCGGAGTATACTAAAATCCTTCGAATAAGTGTCTGAACATCTCCGACTTTTTGGTAAAAAATGACCTTTGATTTGTCACTAGAATGTCTCTATCTATAAAGAGTGTCTACAATGTATTGAGTTAAGACATATTTTTCTGAGAATTATGTGATTCTATCTAATATCTTATTACATATAATACTATTCATAGAAGAAAGTTATATACATTTTGGGCCTATTTTACCTTGGACCTATGTTGATTTCCATACTATTTAATGAATTTTTGCTTTACTAATGTGTAATTCAGTATGTTTACCGTCAGAGATAAGAATTCTAGCAGTAAACACAATAAATTATCATATTAACAAATCGAAAAAAATCACTGAATAAAACCCTGAAATCGACATGCTGAAATCGAAGGTAAAAGAAGTCCAAATTACAGCACCTTTCCTTATATATAAAAATATATTTTTTAATTTCTTAAAAATTAAGTTTTTCTATTATTGTCACTTATCTTCCCCCATCTTGGAGTGACATTTAGTTATAAATAGAGTCCTTTTGTTTCCACGATTCTCAGGTCCGCCAATTTTGGTTAAAAAATAAGGAATTAGACCAATCAGTAAGAAGTCGAAGATGTTCAGACTCTTACCTGACGGACTCTTGAATATACGTACTGAAATCGTCATCTTGATGGACCTTGTCGATATTTTCTATCGACTGATCGTCGTCATCGTCGGTGTTGTCGCGTTGCGTCTTGGCGGATCTTAAGGACTTCGCGGGGTCGCTACTCGTTGTCGAGTAACACTGCTCGCTGAACGACAACATGCCGGCGATCGCCTCCCGCGTGGACGGTGACGCCCTGTCAGAACTGATCGTTTTCAATTTATAAATACTAAGACATCAATAGAAAGCAAATTCACTCCCCTATATACGATTATAAGCTAAAGAAGAAATTTCCTAATGAAGCATGTCGACTACTCGAGCGTTCACCGACCGAAGCTTATTAACTATTCACTGATATCGATTGAGATCAACGTTATCAGCGCAGAATAAGTGGATCGCTTTAAAATCTAACAATATAAATATCATTGCTCCATCGACAATAGCAGATTAAATTACCCAGTGGGAGGTGGCATAGGTTGATTGTACTGCGGGATCGTCGAGGGCCTGAAATGATTTTACATCACGTGAGTATCGCGGGTAGACCGGTCGACGGCAGATCTGCCAGACCGTAAACTTTTCGAATCGTAATTCACGTGATTTTTAAAAATGCATTACATCAGAACGCAATATTTCTAACACGCAAGCAATCAGCGATCGGTTCTACTTATTATTCTACATATAAAAGTATTAAGGTGATATCGAAAAGTGAATGCTTTGAGATTATTTCACATCTCATATATTGAACAATATCAGAATAAAAAGCACAGAAACAAGTATTACATTCATATAGCGTGATGTAAGCTCTCCAATATATGAATGAACAACCTAGAAATCTCACGATCTGGCAGCTTGACGGTGTATTCGTTATGTTGCGGATGTTTATACATACGCGACGTCTATCCTCTGAGTGCCGTTGCCGAGTGTGTATACGGACGCTTTCAGCAGTTCCTCTATGCCGTTCTTCGGCGTGTCGTTCAGTATGTCGACGTTCCCGTCGTAATCGTGCTTGAACTGCTTCGACGGGTTCGCCCGTGGCGTTCGTTTCCGCTTCTGCGACTCGTCTATCGTGAATCTGCCGTAATCGCTCTCGTTGCTGCCATCGTGGAAGTCGTACACGGACGTCTGCTTCCATATGAGCGGTGGCTGCTGCGGCTGCTTCACAGTTTCCATCGTCGTTTGATCGGCCGTTGCAACGTTCCCGTACACCTTGATGTTGTCGTTTGTACTCCTGACAACCTCGTTGTTGCCGAGCTTAAACCTGATCACGGTCGGGCTCTGTTTGCCCGGTTTGGACGCTCGCTTGTTACCGGCGGCGGCCGCTTTAACGTTAGAATACGCCACGGGTTTCGGCAAGGTAAGTTTCAACGGTGGCCTGTTGTTCGGCCCGTCGACCGCCGGCTCGGTTTTGTTGGTCTCTTTCAGCGTCGCCTTGAACGGATTGTCGATCAGCTTGTCGGCGAAATCGAAATCCACAAAGTCCTTGTTCAACGGCTTTTTCTTCTTCCGTTTGCTCTCGCGCTCCGGCTTCGGCGGGTTCAGTGATATTAAGTAACGTTCCGCGTGTCGTATCTCCTTACTGAGCTCCTTCAGCAGTTTCTGGCTGTTTATGGTGTCCGGTATTTGGCCACGACTAACCATGCTATACTGAAAATACACATAGTTTCTTAATATTCCGTTCTCGTTAGGCTTTGTGCGCTCGTTAATCGAAGCTGAATGTAACGTTCTCAACTTACATCCTTGTCTGTATTCCACTGCTTGAGAATGCCGAGCAACGCTTTTATACCTTGCAGATAGTACTGTGGACATTTCTTACCCCCGTTGTTTAGTTCTTTCAATTCTGCGAGCATCTTTTTAGCCGCGAACCAATTAATTGTCTCGAATCCGGGATACTGAAATTTCGCGGGGGTCTTCATCTTCCTTTCCAGTTCGTATATTCTGCAAATTTCACGCAGATGAGACGAATTAAGAAGAGTGCTCTTTAATCGATTGTGATCACATCTACTACCTTCGGAAAAACCTGGAAAATCTAGAATTCTTAGAAAATTTTATTGGAAATCGGGGAATTTTTAATGGAATTTTTGTTATGCATTAACTTTTTGTTAATAATTTTAAAAAATAAAATTTTACAGTTGTATGCAATATAAAATTTCATATTTGAGTCTTTACAATTTCTTTCAAAATGTTTAAAATTCATTCATTGAAAGTCGAATGATTCTTAATTTTATTTTATGATTTCTAAACTTTTGTGAATGGAAAATATAAAGGACTTTGCACAATAAATACAGTCTGTCACACAAGAGTGTCGTCTGCATATCTGGAAGAGAAATTATAATTTTTAAAAAACTTATAAATTGATGTAAAGTGTATTAAAAGCAAAACACTATTACGCATTTACTTAGTAAGTCGCCCAGTCTCCATTATTCTCGAGAATTCGCTGGCACCGTTTCGGCATCCTTTCTACAAAATTTTCCGACCCTTCAACGAATATCACAGTAGTAGAGCCTCCTAGTATTCTCTTGAAGCAGTTTAGCCGATGCTCTTATGTAACAGACTGTACATATTCATTTGCAAGATACATTTAAAAATATCTTCACTTTACCTAAAATCTTTAACAAATTTCTTGGAAAATCAGGGAAATTTCAGGGAACTTTCAATTTTGTGAGTAAACATCCTAGATCACGTTAATCTCCATGTACTCACTGTATCTGCATTGGAATGTTGAGATTGTGCAAGAAGTTTCCGCCAAAGACCAAGGAATCTTCCAGCGTGAACACAGCGTGTATCCAGCCCGTGGGGATCATCATCGTCTGGCCCTGTTTGAGAGTATATTCGTAACACACATCAGCCTGGTCCCCGAAGAAGGTGTAGCTCTGCGTCGAGTTGCACATCCACTGCTGGTACAAGTGTAAGTTCGCCGGCGTCGGTTTGATGAGATAGAACTTTTTTTCCCCACGCAACACGTGATACCACACGGACGTGCCACCGAAGTCAATGTGAAAGTCAGTGAAACTGTCTCGAGCGCCCATCAAGCAGTACTTTTGCACTTCGGGTCGCTTCATGTCACTGTCCTCGGGCCAGTCGCATGGCCAAACCGAGTTCACCCAGTCCAGCTTGCGCGCGATACACGGCGCTTCGATCAGTGGCGAAAGACTGCAATGTTCATATTCATTGGTTAGCGAAGCATATCTTAAAGAATACTTACAACGTCAAAGCAATAGATATCGATGTACCCGGTATTGGAGAATTCGAGACTTATGACATTGAGTATCCTTGTACTTGGACGAGTAGGAGAGCTGAAATATTCTATAAAGTCTCTTAATTTCATACGTATGTTACTTTGTCTAGTCACATCAATCACATCCATGAACCGATCACCACCTAAAAATCACGGTAATGCTAAGATCAACTTTATAGGAAATTTATGTAATATGAAACAAAATGTTTTGCATAATCGAGTGGTCATTTTTTAATCAAGATATTTTCACACTATCTCACCTATATAATTCTCAACATCAAAGACACTGAAGCTCGAAGGTGGTACAGTCATATCAAGACCCTCTTTCTCATTAATAACGATAGGATTTTCAAAACCGTTTGTTTGTAAATATTGAAGAGTCAATTGCTGTCCCTTCAGGAACTTGACAACTTCCTCAGACTTCTCAAAGCGTCTGATTCTTAGTTCCCGTAGAAACACGAGAGTTCCAGTTTGGATGGCTTTTAAATCTGCGTCTTGTTCAGTATAATCGTGTCTGTGCCAGTTTGTCCTGACTTTCACTGCAAGACAAAGTAGATGTGTTAATAATAAAAACAATTTTCTTTGAAAGTATATATAAAGCATTTATAACAATAACGCAATCTTACTGATTGAAGAACCGCATATAACTTGACAGCGTGGACAGTGGTACTTGTCGAAATCTATGGCCAAATATTCCTTTACCTCTACACATCTGAAAGAGAATATGGTAAGTTGTGAACTCTCCACAGGAAAAACACAATAATCACACACAGCACGAGGCGAACGCAATGCTAATAGACACTGCAAATAGATGTAAAAATTTGCAAGTTGCAATGTACACATATATAAACATAGGTTCGATCAAACGAGGTAATTTCACAGGTTGCTTTAATTAGATGAAATATCCACTGATAATGTGAAAAATACGCATGGTACGAAGGCCAAATAACACAGGTTACAGGTTATGTCAGTATCAACAAAATGTTGTTTACGATACAATACTAGCGAATTAGCGGCACATTTTACGCTCATTGTTGAATTTGACTAAGCGGAGGAACCTCAAAGTATAATTCAGTGCAAAAAACGCTTAGATTAAAGGAAAATCACGGAATTTCAGTGTCACTGTGGTCGAGTGTCATCATGTCGCAAACGCAAAGTGTCTCACACGTATTTGAATGAATCCGCAGGTACTCACTCGCCGTGATACCATTCCTTGCACACGTCACATTGTATCATAAATTGCTCGGGATCGTAAGAGCGGCCGCACAAGCAATACGTAACTGGTATCTCCATTTTTTAGTGGTTATTAATATTGAGTACCGTGGCACACGGTTTCGTCAACATTGGGTAGTACGCAGTGTTGCTACATGGAGGAAGACGACACGCGCACGCGCAGTGGCGCGCGCTTTAGCAGACAGTGAACAGTGCCTTTTGATAATCAAGATCCGACAGCCTGTGTGAAACACAGGTGTTTAACTATAATATTCTCCGCGGCCGACCCTCCAGTCGCACTATTTAAAAATAAGGCCGATATTCATGGTCAGATCTTACATTCAAGACCGTCTTAAGTTCATCTTCAGATGCCTCATAGCCAATGAAATAAGCCGTGTAGCATATGAAGATGAACTTAAGACGGTCTTATATGTAAGTTCCGACTAGGGCTGATACTCATAGTCGAATCCTATATTTAAGACTGTCTTAAGTTCATCTGCAGATGCTATACGGTTCATTTCATGGGCTACGAAGCATCAAAAGATGAACTTAATATGGTCTCAAATATAAGATCTGACTATGGCTAGTTTTCACAGTCGGATTTTATATTTAATCTTAAGTTCATCTTCAGATGTTTCGTAGCCAATGAAACGAACCGAAAAGTATCTAAAGATAAACTCAAGTCGGTCTTAAATACCAGACTGTGAACACCGGTCTATATTTTAGTCCGAGCATAGAACATTCTGACTCTTCTGTTACGAGTCGCTATCGTCCACTAGCGGCCGAGGTCGTAGTATGACTCAACGATTAATCAACCAAACCTTCATTCTTTAAAGTAACACTGTCCAATCATAGAGCAAATGCCCCTTTTAATTTTAAATACAACTTCACGACAAAGCGAAGGATCTTTTTAGTTCTAAAAGGGGCTCTTTATTTTCAAGTAGTACGATTCAACGTCGGATTAAACGAATTTTGTATCCTTCAGCAGCAGAACAGAACGAGTAGGATCTTCTTGTCTTTCTTTATTAATGAGACGTGTTCTCCTTTTTACTCCCGACGATGCTACTGAAAGATAAAGATCCTGTACCTGGAGGTGATTCATCGCCGGGTTATTTCTCGTCACACGTAACGTGTGCCGCATCCTCCGCACAGGAGTATTAGTCGTCAACTCGCGCGAGCAGGATGGCTCCGTCATTTCTTCCAGATGATTTTTGGAACAGGTGCACTGTCCGTGTCTATATGTATATATATCGGATGTCGGACGTCAGTGTGAATCTCCCATGAGTGTTGCGTCCGATATCAGCTGCGAAGGATTCTGCGATAGTCCTACAACAGCCAAAGATAAATTGTTACTTGGCACTGACAGTATCGATCGGCAAATGTGGACGTTTCGCGAAAATAATCGGCCGCTTACAATCGCCTAGATTGACAGTTCATGTCTGGTATGTGTGTACATACATTCCGACATTGCTTTATCTCTCGGCGACCCGGCAATAACCAACGATAACGATAATTTGCTTTTTTTTCTTCGTAGTTAATATTCTATCGTTCGATAATTCATACTTCGCAATGCCACTTGACGACATCCTAGAACCCGATACTTTTTAAATGTCTTACCGGAAATAGAATACTGAAGATAAGAGTGAAGAAGAAAAACATAATACTGTATCTAGGAAAGAGACAGATATATATGAAAGGAGGGAAAAATGCGTTATCGTCGCCAGAGTGAGCGCTCAAGAAACAAACACCATTTCCTGTAAACGGCATACAATTACCTTGGACAATATGTGAGGAAACTATTATCAGAAGATTAGAAGAACAATCACAATTGCATGATGCATGGAATCTTATGAATCATTTGTACAAGATAAGATAGTTGAGGATTGCGAGTGTTGAATTGGATTCAACTGATCAGTTTTGCAAGCTAAGTCAGACGGAAATTTCATCTTGAAGATTAAAGATGTCGGGAGGAGAAAGAAAGAAGAGGGGCTGCGACAGGGGGCAAGGATGGGAAGAAGCTGGTGCAGAATTCTATCAGGAGAGCTATCCGGCAGCTATAGAAGCCGATCTGCAGCAGGCCTTACAGAGGGACCCTTCACACATAGCTACTTTACTTCCTAGCAAGAAGTCTCGAGTTGGTGAGTTACAAATTGTAGAACACACTTGATGAATACATCAGCTAGTTCGCTATCACTTACCTGTGAATGAATTCTCTCCCCTATACTTTACGTTTAACACAGCTACAGCCAAACGAATCCGAAATGATACGAAGACAACATTGAGGAGGCGTACGAGCACCAGATCGCGTGGTACAACCACTTCGAGGCGTATGTCGACCAATATTCACGATGCAGCAGTTTCTACATTACCGGACTTGTCTGAGAACTTGTCCAATGAGGAGCGCACCTGGGAGGAGATCATGCAAATCAAAGCCATGCCCCTGCGAATGTCCCAAAAAATACAGTTGAAGAATCAATTGCAGGTATTTGCAACTTATCTGTCACAAGTATACCCAGATAGACGTATTTTGGTACATTGTCTGTATCGAGTAGTGTGTGAAGATGCGTCCTCATACGCCAAGAATTTTGCCAATATATAAAAGAAATCATCTGATTCCATGAAAATTGCAGCGATATTCTGACGTCATAAATATTGCTGCTTATTTTGCTCGAAAGAGAATTCAATTAATCAGGAATTATTGTAGTTAATAAGAATACTTTGATTCAACTTAATAAATGAGCATTTCTTACGCCACAAGCATATTTTAAACATGTTATATTGCAATGGCATCACAAAGTATACATTAAATGTTTGCATACGTTCAGTACTTCTATCTATCTGGGATAGTAAGTATACATGATATATATTGTAATGCTTACGACACTTACAATCTTGCACCTTTCAGAGCGCCACAAAGTTGAGACTCCAGGGCTTCGAACAGCTCAAGTGGCAGCGCAGGAAAGCTTGGCAGCAATTTCGCATAAGGCTGAAAGAGGCGTATTCCAAGGTAGATCTGTGGAACGACAGTCTGCAGAAGATCGGTGGGAACTTCGGCATGGGAATAGTAGCGTACTTTCTGTTCATCAAGTGGCTGATGTACATGAATCTGCTGCTGTTCGCCATCATATTCCCGCTGATCGTGTTGCCCGCGATCCTGCTACAGACGCCGGAGAACGAAGCGTGCTCCAACATTACTTCCGCCAGCGTGGCGTGCTGCTCCGAATTGTACAAGAACATGACCGACAAGAGTAACAGCATAACCGACCTCGTGCAGGGCGGCGGTATTCTGGAGTACACCCTGCTGTTCTACGGCTCCTACACGCACAAGATCTACGAGAGCGTGAGCGCCAATTTCTACTACAACTCTTCGTTGTCGTACATCTGTGTCATCATCAGTGTCTTCATCGTCAGTCTGGTGGCGATCGTACGGTCCGCCGCGAAGGGCTTCAAGGAGCGCGTCGTGGAGGGCGAGGGTCAGTTCTACCAGTACTGCAACCTGGTGTTCGGCGGCTGGGACTATTGCATTCACAACGAGAAGTCCGCGGGTGTGAAGCACAAGGCGTTGTACAACGAGATGAAGGCGTTCCTCGAGGCTGAACGGATGGAGGAGGAGAGGAAGAACCGCACCAGGGAGGAGAAGACTAAGCTCTTCTTCATACGGCTGTTCGTGAATCTGCTGGTCCTGACGGTGCTGAGCACCTGCGGCGCCTTCATCTACTACATCATCGACTTCTCGTTCAACCAGTTGGCGGCGTACTTGGCACGGGACGTCGAGACCTCCAAGATCATCCGTCTCTTCTTCGAATTCCTGCCGTACATATGCATCGTCGGCCTCAACGTGGCGATCCCGTTCCTCTTCCGCTACCTGGTCGCCCTGGAGAACTACAGCCCATCCTACGTGGTCCGTGTGACCTTGTTCAGAACGGTGTTCCTCCGACTGGCCTCGCTGGTCGTTCTGCTCACGTCTCTCTACAGACTAGTCGCGGACAAGATCTCAGAGCACGAGTGCAGCAAGAACAAGCAGCCGTTGTGCTGGGAGACGTTCGTCGGCCAGCAGTTCTTCAAGCTCTACACCACCGACCTGTTCATCCAATTCTTCATGACGTTCTTCGTCAACTTTCCCAGGTCGTTGGTCGCACGGCACACCGAGAACAAGGTGCTGCGCTTCGTCGGCGAGCAGGAGTTCGACCTGCCCAAGCACGTGTTGGACATCGTGTACCTGCAGACGATCTGCTGGCTCGGCTGTTTTTTCGCCCCGCTCTTGCCAATGGTCGCCACGATCGGCACCTTCCTGTTGTTCTACGTGAAGAAGTTCACGTGCCTGGTCAACAGCACACCGTCGAGCAAGATCTATCGCGCCAGCAGGTCGAACTCGCTCTTCATGTTCATCCTGCTGGTCTCTTTCATTCTGGCGATCATACCGGTCGGATACTCGATTGCGGAGATCATGCCGTCGAAATCCTGCGGGCCGTTCCGCGGCCTCGAGTCCGTGTGGATGCTGCTGATCATGACGTTCTCACGGTTCCCCGACTGGCTGCAGTCGACCTTGTTCTTCTTGGGCACTGCTGGATTCGGCATACCGGCGTTCGTCGTCCTAACGTTGCTCCTGTACTACTACTACGCGGCGTTGATCGCGAACAAGCACATGGTGACGGTGCTGAAGAATCAGCTGGTGTTGGAGGGCCACGACAAGCAGTTCCTGCTCAACAGGCTCAGCGCTTTCATCAAGCAGCAGCAGGATCAGAACAAGTTCCACCAGGAACAGAACACCGAGCTAGGCACGTTCCAGCATGTATAAAGAAAAAAGGAGCGAATGTAGCGTAAACTTGATTTTAATGTTCTTACCGAGTGTACAAATCCAGCGGGGACACAATGGGACCGTCCTCGCGACTTGCCGGGACTTGGTGAGAAACTTGCTGTCCGGTTCGATCGAGCGACGATTGTTTGACGATTTACTTGTGAAACGTGTAAGACTGCATCGATTTTATCTCTTTTTTTATATCTCATAGAGCCAACCGACCGCGGTGGCATTTACAAAAACGTTTTTGATATTCCATATTTCATTCGCGAATCGGAGAACGACGGGGAAACTTCTTGAAGTGCGTGTACACCTGGCGAACGAACGACGAACGAACTGCGAATGCAAAGTTTCATTGTTACATTTTGACAGGGTTGGGAAGTAACGCGTTACTTGTGACGACGTTACTATTACTTTTTTTTCAGCAGCGATTTGGTTATTCTTTTCATTAGTAATGATAATGGTAACGAATATAATCGTTACTTTCGTCGTTACTTTACATACCTGCAATACATAAAACGAACAAAGCGAGTCCTAAAAAAGATCTTCGAAACTCGGTGAAGAAATAATGACTTGTTACTTCTTGAGTAACGATGACGGTAAGGAGTTACTGTTTTCAGTAGGTAACGAATAACGGTGATGCTTTATATTTTCTTTCAATAAGTAATGAGTAATGGTAACGAGTTATTTCTCAAAAGTATTTTTCCTAACTCTGCATCTTGAAAAATGCGTATGTCGTAACAAATTCGAATAGTTTGTGGCTGATTTGCTCGTAAAGTGCGTTATCGGATAGTTCTGAAGAAAATTCGTGCGCGTTTAGACACGAGACACGCTCGTTGTTCGTTCGTTCTCCGAGGTGTGTATGCACCTTTATACGCGACCGACATTAGCAGGGACAATACCAAAGATTAATTAATACGCTGCCGATTACGGTGTTTTGTATTTCACTCGCATACTCGGACACACTGGTCGCAGCCACTGCCAAAGCAAGAGCGTTAGTTTCCGACGAGCGAGTTCGGCGAGATTAGTTTCGAATTTGCGAACCTTCAAGACGGGACATATCTGACGTTCTTCTAGTTTCGACTCGACCGTATCGCGTGTACGCGAAGAATATACACGTCTGAAATCAGGGTACAAAGAGAAGCAACGTTGTCGCAAGTATTACGCAATAGTTACAGGTTAAAGGAGAATCGTGACTTATTTATTCGTTAGCTTCGTATGATTTAGCAGACGGTAGATCTGTAAGATCGCAATCCGTACGTCGCAATGAAACGGACGCGATGGGGAGATCCGACTTGGAGCGTAACATACTCGTCGGACGTAACAATATTATAAGCTAATGTGTGATCATGTATGTTTAGCTTAGTGCACTAACAAGTAACGAGACTACGCCTCCGTAACGGCGAGCATTTACTTCCTCGACTTAACGAGTAAATGTTAGTGAGCTTTTGCATGAAAGAAGAAGAAAAAAAAAGAACACAAACACACATACACACAAGAAAGAAAATGAAACAGTGATACGCAGCGGACCTATTTTTAGAGTAGCTCTACTTTAGAGGAACCTGTAATGTTACTGTAAATAGGTCCTTTAGAACGAGAAGTTATTTTATTAGCGATACCTCTACGAAACGAGCAGCAGAAGAAGTATCACTATGACTAAACTGTATTTTGTTATAATTTATTATTCTGTTGTAACGAAAGGCTGAATTATTTTAGAGCGTAAGAGCGCAGGAACTTTTGTAATTTCATACACGACGCTCCGTTTTCTGATCGGTTCTACAAAAAATCTCGTATACCTCAGTATTGCAATGCCAAAGAGGGGCACCCCATTTGGGGACTCCCGCGATAATTTAAATGTTACGTTTTTCTACTGTAGCGTGTTAACGTGAGATAACGCGAACGAACATACTCCGTTTAAGATTATGCCCGATTTACTCTCCTCCACACTGCCAACAATTCTACGCAATCCTGCGGAAGTGATGATGTTTTTTACTTCAGTGTACTTTGAAAAATCAATTCTGTAGGTATCACACGCGCACATGTTCAATACAGCATGCTGTGGGAAAAATCGAGCGAATTCCTTGGCCTAAATGATTGAACGTGTACCGCACACCTCGAAGAATGCATTTGCAAGTCGCACACAACTGTACGGCCGTGTATAAGACGACATATACGGAGACTCAGATATTAAGTACACATCTTCCATTAATTTACAATGAATATTGTAAGCTATCGATGGCACTAAATGCATTAATATAAAAATATAAAAATCGTATAAAACATGATAATCGTACGCAAGGGAGGTTTCTGCCTCTGAAAAGATAAGCAATGACTCTACAGAATTCATTCCTTTACACTGTCATTGTATTAAACGAGATCGCACAGATACGCCTAAATAGGAAACTTTTCTTCGAATGTCACAATTAATCAAATTATCTTTAATATCACTGCTATCTCTTTACACATCTTACAGCCATAGATTCTTACGCATATATTATATGCTCATCATTTGTGGCGTGTTCATCCATTATGACGCTGTAAAAATAAATCTGTTACACGAAATATACCTTTATTGTCTCTTCCTTTTCCCTGAACTCGCGGAGTATAAAAATATATTATCAAAAACAATATATATGTTTTAGATCTTCAGGTTCATGCAGTTGCATTTCTCTTGTGGCACTCATGTTTCTGGTGCATGTAACTGGAAGTTAACAAGGAAAACTGTTAGAATAGCCTTACTGGTGACTGGCAAAGTACAAGTATGCACTGAGAAGCTATTTACAGCATCGGCTATGTCGATCCAATCTAAAGCTGCTGAGAGAACATCATTCTTCGATGGTATCCTGTCGTAGTTCCAGTATATAAATTGTGAGAAGGTTCCAGTACTGTACAAATTCCGACTTTTACCTTCAGCTTCTGTCTTTTTGTTTTCTATGAATGTCACACCCTTGTACCCAGCAGGTACAGCTACTTTCTTCCCTTGAAGCGGATAGCCACGGAAGGAACACTCGTAATCTACAAAAAGTAAAGGATGTATCAATATCATAACAGTCTCTTCTCATTTTTTTCGTATCATTATAATTATTATATATTTGGTTAACCTATCAAGCAAGACGTCATAAAATAAAAGAGGGTAAGTGTAACAACCTAACCAAAGTGTTTAAGGGAACGTTTGTAGAAACAGAATTTTATGACACGTCCTACGACACTTAATATTATAGATTTACGAGCTTTTAACAAGTTTCTAACGAGATATTGAAGAGATAGAACTCTCCTCGCTCCAACTCTACTCACGTTCATCATCCACTTGACGGATGTAAGGCTTGAAGAAGGAGGAGACCTTTGCCGACTCGTCCCCGTGGATTTTACACGGCATCAGGTGCACCTCGGACTCCTTCCGAACTGCTGGATCCTTATTAACGTGCAAACGTACAGCCATGTTAATTTAATACGACATGATGCAAAAATTATAACACGATAACTTTGCGCGGGAAAATGTTAATAAACCAGGTCGCAGCGATCTACTTGTCCCGTTCGAATTAACCAATGGCACGCCGCAGTTGACCCATTCAAATCGACCAATAGCTCTCGCGTTACCGCACTTGCCGTTGAAAAGCGGACATAACCTTCGTACTATTAATTTCAAACAGTTTTCCTTCAATT
Source organism: Dinoponera quadriceps (assembly GCF_001313825.1). Lineage (NCBI taxonomy): Eukaryota > Metazoa > Arthropoda > Insecta > Hymenoptera > Formicidae > Dinoponera > Dinoponera quadriceps. The sequence continues at coordinate 156,570 of NW_014556042.1, read as the reverse complement.
GGAACGATACGATATTTCTCAGAAATGACGTTTATATCATTGAAGAGCCGTATAATTCGTGAGATTAATTTAGGAGTCGAGCATAATTAGGAAACGAAGCTACGAATTGCAGATTCGTCCAATTCGCAGCGCATTTTGAATTCCCCGCGCTCTCCGGCTGCTCGCTCCGATTGGTCGCGGCGGGGGAGGCCGGTAGTGGGCAGCAGCCACCCTCGCGAGTGGAGAAAACGCGTCTCGGAGCGGGGCGTCGCGTCGCGTCGTCGGTCCGGCAGTTGATTGCAGTTGGTCGATCGCGCGTGGTAACTTTCCTCCGGCTTCCGTGCTTCTTCTTCCCAGTCTCCTCCCCACCTCACTGCCGAGAACGAAGAACGTCGGCGGAATAGCGCGCGCAAAGCGAACACGGTGAGAAGCGAGCGGGTACGCGCGAACGTAGAACAAGTGACCGACACCGTGGTCGATCGTCATCGTCGACATCGTCATCGGTGTGAGCGAGAGGGGAAATACGGTGCGAGCGTCGTCGAGAAGAAGAATAAGAAGCGGAAGAGGCAGCGTTGTGCGAGATGAGCACTCCGGTGAAGAAGGTGCCGATTCATCTGCAGGTGAGAGCGCGAATGTGCACAGCGGGGCGCCGCGCTCACCCCGGCGTTTTTTGCGCAGGGGTGAAGGAAACCGTCGCTCTTTCTATTCTCGTGCGCGTCGCGTGACGCCGCTCCTGTCGGGCATGATTGCGCGCGATGTCGCTGTCGGAAATCGCCTGCCACGGAAGTTGCGGATGCAACATGTCGTGTTACGGGACCGGGGGCTGTTCGAGCTTCGATCCAGCCGCGACGACGACGACGATTTGCGTCGCTCTCCAACGTATCTGCCTCGTAATGGTGGATTATTGAGCCTCGGCTCTCCTCGATGATTCCGTGATAAATGTTGTGCACGCGATCTAATAAGCGCGTTCACCATCTTCAAATCGCTGTTCGTGCCGGCAAATCACCGCCACTCGAGGTCTTTTCTAGTCACACGCCCTTTTCTCGAATACCTTCGGGTTTAATTTCACGGGGTTACGCGGCGGATAAGAGTTGTTCCATAAATTTTCCCCTCTTTGGGAAGCGGCCGGGAAAATTGAACAGGCCGGCGGATTGAAATTTCACTTCTGCACCAAAATCTCGTCGCCGGTTTCGGACGAGATCTTCGTGGATTATCGTGGGAGTCGACAAACAGCTTCAGTGTCGCGCTGAAACATTCCGAAAAACCCGTCAATTCTTGCCTCGAACGCCCGAAATGCGGCAGATCATTGTCTCCGGATTGTTGGGTTGCGACCTTTCATTGTGTTCACCGAAAAATCTCGTTGTCCCGAAGACTACTTGCGAACGTAAATTTCCTGAATAGTTCTTAAGCTAAATGTACAATTGTTGCATTATTGGGGGTCATTGATTCGTCGAAGAACTTGTTGCACTAACCGGCGTTTAGAGTCGAAGTTGTGAGCTTCAACTCGATCTTCTCTGTTAATAGCACTAATTGATATTTATTAAACATATCAATTTCGAAACACATTCCGGGAAAAAACTTTCTATATATAATTAGATATAGTTATATATGAAGCATCATATCTTTCTCTCCGTCTTTTCTCTAAAAAAAAAAAGACGTTTGAGTAAATATTTGCTAAATATTAGAATATTGCTAAGTATTGATTGTATTGGAATAGTTTATTTTATTTGGATTAAGTAAATATCTTGAATGTGGCACTTTTTTTTCTTTCAGTGTGCTACTTAAAGTAATATTTATTTAATCCAAATAAAATAAACTACTCCAATATTTCTTAGTTAATATCCATTTGAACGTAGCAATTTGTTTCAATGTGCACAGAATGTATCCATGTATAAAAATATATAATTATATATAAAGTGACACAGAGTTATATATAATTATATATTTTATATATAATTGTGTATTTTTATATATGGATATATTCTATACATAATTCTATAATATATATAATTTAATAAATTGAAAAAATTATCTAACTTGGCGTTTTTAAATTGCCCGTTGCACTACAGAAAGAGATAACAATTGCGCAGAAATAACGTGAGAGATTAATGGACACAATATGATAAAGAGAGAAAGAGAGATAGCTTAATCAAGCAAAGTTATCATTATGCAACGTTGCGTCGCAATCGACAAACAAAATCCGCATAAGAATCCGTGAAATTCACTAATCTCGCGTGCAACTCGGCATAATCAAGCGACTCATGAAGTCAACACCCGAGCATGATAAGGAGCATTATCGCGTCCCTTGCTCTCTGCATTAATCAACTCACTTATCGATAAATCCGTACCGTCTCGACCGGAGTATAAAATCGCTCAGTGTGGCGTAATCTGTGCTAATAAATCGGCGATAATAAAGCTCGTCGATGGAAAGCCGCCGGCATTTTTACACTTCGTTCTATTTGCGGCTCTAGACCGGCGCCTACAGCCGTGTAAATGTTTTATCAAACTCTGATTGAGAGCATAATTGGTTGCAGATTCGCACTTACAGATTGTCCGGCACAATCCCTCTCGTGCTAAGTACAAGTCGAGGAGTACAACCGGAGACCGACGAAGCTATGATTATTTGCCAAATAATAACGGGGGAACGGTGAACGTCGGCGGCTCGAACGACGTCGCGCCGTTTTCAATCCGAACCGATCGAACTTAATCGACGTGGGGTTGTACGCGGGAACTTTCGCAAAGCCGCGTTTATCTTATTGAGGTTATCATTCACGTACGTTGCATGTGTATGCGAAACTACGTGTAAGCTCCTCTAATCGGAGCGGCGTAAATCCGCGTTCGAAATTAATCGCAACCGACCAGAGATCAGCGGCCGTGCCACTTACTTTTTTCCGCTGCATTTCGAGTCGCACGCGGCCTCGCTCTTTTCACTTGACGGTGAAACATCCGTGCTGTACATCGTCGGTCTCGACTTTTTGACCTTCGGCCGCATATCAGGTGATTTTTAATCTTTGTGCGCAGATAATTCCTCACACGCTCGATACGCGCGATAAATGACCCGATGATGCAATGCGACTGATGAAGGCGCGGCAACGAGATCGTCCGTCGCTACGCGGATTCGTTGGTCAGCCGAGAGGTTCTGGTTTTTATATTTTTTTCGTTTTCTTCCTCTCGTTCTATTTCGGTTTATCTAACGGTTTCGTCGGACAAGCGGACGGACCGACTGTCGCGAATTTCGAGCCGTTACTCCAATCAGTATCAATGCAAGCTTCATAAGTATCTTATGAGGCGTGAAATTATCGGTCGCGCTCGTTCAATCAAGACGGCGAAAAGCTGCGGCTAATTCGTGCAACCGGTTCTCCCCCCCCCCTCTCCGGCGGTCCGATATTTCATCTATCGCGGCTGGATACTATATCGCGCGCAACCGTGCAAATTTGCGCGTGTATCAAACCGGAAAGAGAGGCATAGCAAGAATGTAAAAACCCGCGGCTCACGGATTTGCATCTTGTTTTGCCACTCTCGTGAATGATGCATCGCGGTTAAACGACGCCTACGGCAAGCCTTGGCAACTATTATTGTATTACGGAACTGTGTGTGATGTTTTGCGAAGGATATAGACCGAGAGCTCATAAGAGATGCACGCGTCAATATGACAAGAGAGAGGGAGAGAAGGAAAGAGAAATAAAGATCGCGGAATCTAAGGAATTGTTAGGTACGTCGTAGTTGTAATGTAAATATCCGCGACGCGGCCATCGAATTACGCGAAATGTAGGCCAATATTCGCGGAAATGATGTACACTTTATGTATATGTTCCTGTGACTTGCGTCAATATATGTGACGGCGACGAAAAAAGCCTCGTCATTAAGTCACGTCCGTATTGACATATTATTATTAGAGAGTCCGCTTCGTATTCCCATTCTGCACGGCTATTATGCGATGTACCTCGCAAAATGTGGCGCAACGTGCGCGCACACTGCTGTATGTCGCGTATAGCGGCTGCGACGCGAAAAACGAAAGTAATGTCCGTAGTGTTGCAAGGTTGCCGCCTTATTGATCGGAATGTGTCTCTTCTTGGCGCGAGCGCCAAGAAGATAGCCCATTTCGCAGATGAGACTGCGTCGCGATGTATCCGGCGGAAACAGTCCAACTTTTCTCCGCCCGACTTCCGAGCTGTCGAAGCGTTCGCGATTTGATACACGAGGAAGAGAGAGAGAGAGAGAGAAAGAAAGAAAGAAAGAAAGAAAGAGAGAAATCTGAGGGTTAGGCTCCCTAAGAGTATTATATACACGAAAATTAGTATTAATTCAAGATTTATATTTTCATACATAAGCAAGAATATATATTTTATATGAAAATAAAACTTGCTTACATAAAGAGATTCGATATAGTTACTCTAAAAATGCCCTACTTATAATCTTATATATGTTCATGAATTGAGAGGAAAAATATTGGATAGAAAAACGAGATCTTCAAATAATTGCATCAATATCAGGAAGATATCGTTTTTTCCATCCAATTTTTCTCTCAGTTCATGAAAATTACTCTTGAATAACTAAAATATGATATTTTCATCGAAACTATAGAATTTCTTCATGTAAACAAGTTATATTTTCATATAAGATTATATATTTTTGTTTACATATGAAAATATAAGTCCTGAATTAATACTAATTTTTTTTGTGTAACAAGAAGATGTGGAAAGAATGATATAATAAATAAAACGAAAGAAAAACAAAAAAAGTAAGAAGAGATACATAAATAGAAAAATCCAAAAAAGAAAGAAGGAGAGAAAGATCCGGTTGCGATTTGATATCAGTTGCAAAAGTTACGGATTTTGCACCGGAAACTATCATTTGGATCACGCTGCGATCCACGTGAACGTCTTTCTATCTTGATGACCAAGGAGCTTAGTGAAACGCAGTGACGGGGTCCTCAGTGTCTTGGCACTTCTGAGCGTCTAATTAGCGCGTGCCACTTAGCGCCGATTGAAAACGGAAAATGGAAACACACTGCCATGCCTCTTTCTCACCGGTTTCGCTGAAAAACGGAACAATCGTCGTCCCGTTAGACTCTACGACTGTTATCCCCCGAGCACTAACTGCATTTAGCAATCGTTTGGCGGGTTATCAGATTTGCGATTAACATGTTCCGTCGGACCTGCTTGTTATTATATGATATAATACCCGAAATAATAGAGTTATTTGCGCAACGCCCGAATTATCTAGACGTATCCGACTCATTTGAACGTGAGAAGCCGGCTATGGATTTTCCACCCGTAAGAATCACATCATGAGATGAGATAAAGCAGCGGGCTGAGGATCAATAACGCCCGTTTCAAGCGTCCCGTCGACCCGACAATTATCAATTATCGGCGCTCGCTTATCGATTTTCAGTTGCACGAGCAGTGTGCCTTTTTCTAATTCGAAACACTCCTCCGTGTTATAATAGCCGCGCAAAAATCTTTACCTTTCGCATCACCCACGATACTGTTTTCCGTTCCAGCTCGACGTAATTAGCGGACTGTCTAGTCGGAATTGGAGGGAAAAAACCAACAGATTTGGATGGAAACCAAAAGATTTGGTTTCGGAAACTCGCGCGCGATGCGCTCTGGTGGCCTCCTTAATAACGTAACGGAAAACGGAAATGTGATTCCGCCTAGGGAAAATCGTGTACGGCACTGCGACGTGGCGTGAGGGAGTTAAAGAGAGTTAGAGTTAGAGAGAGGGAAAGAGAGAGAGAGAGAGAGAGAAGCCGGCCGGCGCTCCGCGAATCAATAGTTCGTCGACTCTACGTCGACCTAATGTCGCAGGAAAAACCGCCTCCCGTTTTAGCGTAATAAATTCGCGCGGACGTTCGTGGTCGCAGACGAGGTGCGTTCGAGTCGACTCGGCGAAGACGACATAGTTTCCGCGAGTAAAAATAAAACTCGAGCGCGGGCATCTTCGGGTAGCCACGTTCGTCGAACTTGAAAACGCCAAGTGATCCCTGAGGAAGTAGAGATGTCGTCGACATAAGGCCACGTGCCGTTGTTCTCCGTCCTTTTCACATGCTCTCTCTTTCTCTTTCTGTCTGTCTCTTCACCCGATCATTCGACACGCTTTTTACCTTTACCTTTACGGTTTCGCGAGTGCGGGTAGTAAACAAAGGCGCGGTCCCGTCAACATATGGGGATATGTGCCCGCGAGAGGCCGTATAATCACGTGGTAGGCGTGTAATTAATGAGAACTGACCTGGTTCTATTTCCTATGCCCCGTGAAATGCTCGATTCTACTCAAGAACGCACCGTTCCCTGTTACAGTTACGCGGAAATTCATCCGGCAACTTTTTTATCTTAACTATTATTACGAGAATCTCTCATTATTATGAAACCGCTACTCCCTGTTGTTATTTTTACACTGGAATATAGTAGATGATTAACGGCAGGCTCTATGGATATTTGTATTCGGTTAATTTCTTCATCGTCGTTCAATTAATTCAGCAGTGGTTCGCGCCGCCAGTTGTTAATTGCGGTCTCCAAGATGCTACAATGAGATCACGGCTTTATGACTCTTCCGCTCTGTCAGTTTACGGCACGCGTGACACGCGGGATATGAATTAGCGCACTAGCGTCTTAGAGATTATCTCATAGTAGTAACCGAACAAGACTGGAAGTATTCACCTTGAGAGAAAAGCGCGAGACGAAGTAAACCGACGCGCCCTCGGCTGGCCGGAGCATTGATAATAGTGAGAATATGAATGAACGCACACAAAAAAAGTACTAGATTTAAGTAAATAATTGTCTTATTCCTTAGTAAATTTTTACTTGGATTCAATAAATTTGATTCGAACCGAACAAATATATTACTTGATCTAGGTAAAAATTTGCAAAGGAGTATTGGAGTAATTATTTATTTGAATCTAGCACTTTTCTTTATGGAAATTCTACGATTTCTGAGCGAAGAATTGATTAAAAAACGGGACGAATTTTTGTATCGACTCAATATTTTTCGAAAATGCACTGGAAAACCCATTTAATTGACTCAAACGAAATTTTTGTAACGATATGAGCAAACAAATATATTAGCGGTGAGAACCAAAGTTTGATTCTCTGAGATGAAAATGAAAAAGGTTCAGAAAATCAAAATTTTGGTTCTCACAATCAAAACATTTGCCCATGTCTAAACAAGAATTTTGTTTGAATCAATTAAATAGGTTTCTTAATGTGACTTCTCTCACATTGCATTATGGTTTCGTCCCGAAATGCATAAAAACAAAGTGTTCGGACCATTTTGGAACTTACCGCACTTTTTCTGGAAAATAACCGTGCGATGTACTCGACAATCGCGATCGACGATCGAACGTTCGATCGCGGGTCCGCGACACGTATGGCCTCCGGAGCATGTCGGTGCGTCGTTCTCCGTGGCCAATTTCGTCAGCTACTTATCTCGCTCTGCTTCCCACGTTACTCTTCGTTCGCCCCTATTCTTAGATCTTTATTTACTCATTGTTGTCATGGCGATTTCGCGCTAGTCCACCCCCAATCCGCCCCCTCGCACTCTCCGTCGTCGCGTTTTCACGCTGATGTGCGGCGTTAAATTTGGCACGGCCGCTCTCTGCGGACTCGGTCAATCGAGACGACGACGACGAGTTGCCGGCACCGTTTCTGATACGTAAACGGCCCCGTGGTGCGATGTGTGATGCGGAGAAGCCAGGTGTGACCTGCGTGTGCCCGTCGTTTCCGGAGCATATCGCGTTTACGAATGCAAATTAGACTACGACGCGCCGATCGCCCGCGGCTTCGCCGTTTGCAGAGCCCGTTTGCGCCGACACTTTGCGCCTTTGCAAGTGCTTTGCGATTTTAACGACGCTTGAGAGAGAGAGAGAAAGAAATTGAAAGATAGAGAGAGAAGCGAGGCTAATAACATAGTAATATAATTTTATATATAATTACTCGCGATATACCTAATTATATGTAATTATTATAATATAATTATCTAAGGCACAATTTTCCGGGGCCTTCTTCGCCTCTCACAGGCGTGACAGTGAACACGCTCGTGGGATTACGGTCCAAGGCCGCCATAATCGCGACGATACACAATGTGCTCTTAAAGAAGCGCCTTGTAACTGTCGCGTTCGCCAGTTATTATCACGAGTGGCCCGCGTAAGCCGTTATTAAAAAGCGAGGCGTAATTACTCGATGGACACCGGATCGCGCGATATACGGCTCGATCGGTGCGCGTTTTACGTAACTCCGTCGACTCTCTTACGCGCCGATTAGCTCGCACGCGAATGTTTATTTGCATACGCTTGATAATCCGCGCATCCACGAGCAAAGCAGAACGATCGCGTGAGGTTTCTCAAGTCCGCGCACGCCTCGCTTCAAATGTTCCGAGTATCTTCTGCATTTTTGCGCAAACCGACCGGTCGCGTTATCAGCTGCTATATTTACTTATTATCCTTGTTATCAGCCGTTCTATTTAATTATTGCAACCGTTACTCGAGTCGTGTTGAACGAAAACGGGGACCCAACAGTGTGCGGAGTGCGCTTTCGATACGGCAGTTGAAAATGTCAAAATCTAATGCGGTCTTTATTTTTATTGTATTTTTGGCTGCCATATTGAATGTGCCATTTTGACTTCTGAAGACCGGACCCCAAAGACAATTTTAAATTTATTTTAGCGCAGCTATATTTAACCAGTTAAGTGTGTTTGACGACTATATCCGTCATGCGTAAAATTTTGTTGCAATTTGATATTTAAATTGTAATTCTGGCGAAAACTAAATTATATTCGTAAATTTTAATATGGGTAAAATGTTTAGAGGTCAAGACGAAATGAAACAAACAAATGAAAATTATAAATAATTTGAGTTGGATTTATAACTTCCTGAGAGCTAACTCGCTTGATTATCGCGACACACACTGGTGGGCGCTTTGCAAAGAGATCGCCACAGTTAACTGGTTAATATTGTAGAATTTCAATCATTTTGATGACCATTTTGCCATATCCGCTGTTCTGAATTTTAGCATTATCTTAAAAACTTGTAGGTTTACAACGAAGGAAAATTTATAACGAGAAAATTAAAAAAAAATATTCAGAATCGGTTAACTTATTTTAGTTTTTTACAAACTTTTAGAACCTTTCCAAAAATATAGGCAAGACACTCCTATTGTAAAGTTACGTTTATTTCAACCACATATCTAGTTATTATCTCGTTTCAAAAATAAGAACACAACGTAACGTGAAATTACTTACTTCGTAGCATGTTCTTTTAGCGTACTTAATACACAGAAAAGAAGAATTAGCTCTCACAGTTAATAATTAGCTCCTACAGATAAAAATTATCTGTTCATATAACAACTGAAATTTAGTTAATTTAACTAATTCTTTTTGTCCTTATACCTATTTTCTAGCTCTGCTAGCTAAAAATTAGATCTCGTAACTAAGTTTCAGTTGTGTTATATGAACAGCTAATTCCTTTTTTCCGTGTATATAATGTTATAATATGTAACATAATTTTTTTTAACAGTGTAACTAAAGGTTATCTTTCAATCAGCAATATTTTTAGCGTCATATTTATCGATAAATGATAACGATTCGCGATCATTTGACTATAGGGCATCGTAAAACTGCATTTATATATCAACTCAAGGTGAAACTTGAAAAGATGACTTTTGGTCAAGAAATATCAATTTCAAACCACAGTACACTGTGCGGCGGGGTGGAGAAAAAACGCATCTTCGAGCGACCACAGATCTCTCTCGAATGCAGACGCAGGACGACGCTTACGTGGATGCGACAGGCCGCTGTGCGTTACGCAATGTCTCGAGAATTGTTTGATCGCGCGTCGCGCAAAGTAAAGCCGCGCCAATGTTTGCCAAGTTGCAGCGCCGGTTTACTCGGTCCTCGAGTCACCGTCCGTACGCACCGCACGTGCGACGACTCGGCGAGTCGCGGTACCGGCTCTCCGAAAGAGAGAGAGACGCGAAGAGCCGGTCTTTTCCTGCTTCCGCGTCGGAGTCTGCAATTACGATTTTTCACAAGCCGGATGAGCGTCTAAAAAGAAGAGAAATGCGCAGTTCATTTTAATTGACCATGGTGACACGCGGCCAGAGAATCGCGCGCTAATCCCGCTAACTCTTCGGCGATGTTGTTGCCGGTCCCCATAAATATTGCAACGACGTAACGGAGGTTCCGCTTCCAACGACGTTCGTTGGTGCCGTTGGAAGACCTACCTACATCGTCCCTCCGCGCCTTGCACCGAAAGTAACGCCACGAGGTAACGACTTAACAGCGGCGTCCCGATTCTCACGAGACCTTCGTGGCGGAGTGGCACGTTCCGACACGCCGATCTGATAGTGCGGCCCGCTCTCGTGATAAGCGATTTTCGTTTAAAACCTCGCCGGGCTCCGTGCCGGCGAATTCGCCAGCCGTACCGAGACAGGAAGCGTCCGGGGCTATTGATTTTAAACCAGGAGCGTACGCCAGCCGCACTTCTGGCCCGACCCAGCCCGCATTTCGTGCCTTATTAGCTTTGCCACAATGAGAACTTGAAAAGAAGTGAGGGAAAGGGGGGATAAGATGACGGTTTCTAATTTTGCTAATCTAATAACAAATAAAAAGTCAGTGCCCGACTCATCGAGGGTTTAAGTAATAATAAATAATTTGTTATAGTTTAACTTCAATCTGTCAACGATAGTAGATAATATAATAAGAAATATATTTTAAATACACTCATATATAATTTTGTGATATTTCTTCATAAAGAATTGCACAATTATAGTAAATATTTTCACTTTCTCTATGAACTACTGTATAGTATACCTAAAAACGTATATAATGTATTATTATTTTTCATTTCTCATCTTCTTCTTCTTTTAATGCCATACCTGTGTTCAGGCGTAGGCGACCTCTCTCATTTTTCATATTGAAAAATTTTTTTAAATTGGATAAATAAATATAATGATTATAGGATAAGATAATATGTCACGTGTCAATATCATGTGCGGATAAGATAATACGTGTTATTTTATTTTAAATTATACAATTATAAATAATTGTTTATATTTTTATTCTTGTCTAGATTTTTTTTCTTTTAGTTACATTATTACAAATTATATTTTTTGTTCATAAATATTCGTATTCGCACTTTATTTTATTTATATTTTATTGTGTTGTACAGACATTATAATAACAAAATAATATGAAAACTTTGAAAATAATTTTTTCTATATAAAAAAATTTATTTTTAACCATCGTCTTACATATGAAGGAAAGATGACAAGATGGATATGTTCTTAAAAAATTTAAATACAAATGTTTCAATTTATTTATGAATTTTTCAATTAATACAGATGATAGACACAATTTTACTCGGCAAAAAAATTGATCATTATTTTCACGTTACTACAAAAATGGAAAAAAACGATAAACCTTAAGATCATCATCTTATCTCTCTCCCCCCTTCCTTGTTCCGTTGTTTTTAGCGATAAACCGTGTGCTTTGCGTAATTTAGAAACTCAATAATCCTTCGCCTGAGCAGTGAAATGTCATCAACGTGTTATGTATAGATAAATATAAGAATGCCACGCTGTCTTTTTATTGCAAATCGAAATAAACTTTTTGATTGACCTGACAGAAGCTCGTCGAGCAACTTAAATGCATTGCCTCAATTAAATTCGCGTGCCTTATTTTAATAAAATCGTTCTCGTCGGTTTTGAATCCGCTTTGGAATATCGCAGACATCGCGACAATATATATCAACGCATTGGAACTTCGAATACCAGTTACGACGTTACTTTGCATACGAGGTCGATTTATATTTAAATAACGTTCCTCGACACGACAGGATCGCGCTGACGGGACTTAATGGGACTCGGGTGATGCCGAAGTACTCTCTTGCGAAGATTTCACTTGAAAAAATCGGAGAGTGCCGCTCGCGCACACACACGCGAACTCGCGCGTTGCTTATTTTAAGACAGCGCACAGCCGAAAATACCAGCGCGAGCGCCGATCTCTAACACATGAAACGCAGATGTTCCCGGCCTCACTCGCTAATAACACGCCGAGGATGACAAGGTCCTTCCACCCACGTAGATTACATCTGCGGGGTTTCGATGACATCCCCCGGTCTCGACACGGAAAAATCGAAGGTCGACCATTCGTTACTTCTCGGTCTTCTCGTGAAGTCAAGTCCTTCACTTTGTACCCACGCGTTCACGCCTTACATGTACGCTTTTGTGAGAAAGCGCGCATCGTCACCTCGATCCAGATGTTTTCGTCGTTATGTCAGTCCTTTTTAAGCTTATTATTCCATATCACATAAAAAAGAAAGATATTTTGATATGCCGAGAAAGAAATATTTAGTATTTATAACTATGATCATCACAATGAAAGAATTATAATCGGAAGAATCGGAAGAAAGAATTATAATCGAATTCGAGTGATTTCTCAACTGTCGTCGTAAATATTTTCTCTGGAAACCGAAGAGTGAATCTGATGTATTCCACCATGACGGGAGCAAATTTACCCAAATCGATTGAAACATTCACTCGTCACGAGTCAGAACTCTAAGCTCGAGTGAAATACTGACTTTGCGATTTCGAGTGGCGATATTTTCACTACTGCCTCGAGCGAGGATACCACTTTTCACTCGCTTATAGTGAGACTCCGCCCTAAGAAATCTCGAGAGAAGGCACGGCCGAAAAATAAACTGAAGGAACCGCACAGATTCAAGAGGAGATCACGGAATTTTACTCGAGCGACTCTCCTCGGCTGTCGAATTAATTGTCGGCGCGAAGCAACGAAGAGTCGATTAGGATCAGTGACGCCGGAGCCTCAGGGCGAAGGGTAGCTTAGAGTCGTGCGTGGATCGACAGGGTCCCTCGGGGTGGAGCTCGGCCGGAAAGGCTCGTCGTGGGTGTCGACGGCAGCCTGGCTGGCCTCATGAGACACGAAGAGGTTGCGACTCGCCGGCATGTTTCATAGACGCAGCGGGAATCGTTCCCTTCGCCCCGTCAGCGTCCTCACTCTTTTCCGGGAGAGTTGGTTTTTTCACGCTCGCGGCAGGCCGACGAGAGTCCTTTGAAGGGATGCAATGTAGCGCAGGTAGCGAACGCCGGTAACAAGCCCCGCGTCGGCGTGGCATATGCAACCGCCGGCTCTCCCCCGCTTGCAATTTATTCCTCCAGGAAGATAAAGATCACGTACCCAGTGTGTGTGTGCGCGCACGCGCGCGATGAAACGAGGAGGATGCGGCTGAAAATTGCGTCGCGTTACGCTTTTTTCTCCTCTTCTTTCATCCCGATCGCTCGCGCGCGGCGATCGCGCTTATCGACACCGGACACGTCGATTGAATTGAAACGCGCGTTGACTTATTTACGACCCACTCTCGCTCCTCACGGACCCTCCGCGGCCGAATTTTCAGCCCACGAGATGAAGCCCCTCGTTAACGATGTCGACGATTTCCGCTAAGAAGAATTTCACCCGGGTCGTATCTGAAATTTTCGAAGCGAATAATTCAACATTTCCGAACCTTTTTCTTTTCATTTTTGTTAACTCTTGCAAGAGAAAGTGGAGTAGTATGACGTAGACACAAAAGGTGGGGTCATGAATGATCCAAATATATGCATTTTTTTTTATTGAAACAAGGGCACAAGAATAATATGGAATAATAAACAAGAATATGTTTTTCACAAATATTACAATGAAGGAAAAGGTGGTATTATGGCTTCCCCTTTATATTTTGTACAATAACTTTGTCAACAATTAATATTTTAAATTGAGAACTGAACGATTACATTCGTCAAAGTGTTGATCAATCAATTCTAAAGATCCAAAGTTATGGAATATTTATTACATAGAGCGTTATTTATAAAAATGTGACGACACTGTATAAAGGTTGAAGAGAAACAGGGGGTGGTAATGTGACCTCCAGCTAAAATTGATTAAAAAATATATATTTTTTTAATAATAGCGTTTTGTTACAAAATTATATATTCAAATAATGTTTCAATAATAATAAAATAATAATAATGTTCAATAATAATAAAATAATAATAAAATATTCAATAATAATGTACCTTGAAAACCTTGAAAACGTTTCGAAATGCTCGAAACTGAAAATTCGTTACAACAAATGCCGGCTATTGTGTATTAGCATGTTAGCGCTACTACGTAACGGCGGGCTACGAAATAAATAATTCTCTAAGTAATCATTAGAATTCGCCATCTAATGATGGAGATGTTAAGAGGAGCCGTAATACCTACAAAAACCATAATACCACCTTCTCGTCTAATATATAATAAATAAACGCTTCTTGCTGGGGACATGAATGACCTTGCCTAGAGAGAGTTAAAAAAGAGAAGCTTTAATGATTTCTAACGAAGCGCTTATCAGTCGCTTTAATCACATTTCGATCAGTGCTAATGAAAACTAGTCCGAATTGTGTTTGCGCGCGCCAGTACGCTGGTGCTGTGTGAACGAGAAAAGGATTCGAAATTCTCGAACTTTTCCTTATTTGGGCATGAAATGCAGATGTATCGCCGGCTTATTGGCTCACGCACATCGCACGTATACGCTCTAAATCCAGCATTGGCGGAAGTGCGTGAACCGTCGCGCTCATACCGCGCTGATTGATATACCGTAGTACACACGACGATGCGCGCACATTAATCGCGTATGCCGGATGTCGACCTCCACTCGCGTACGGTGGTACAACATCAAGGACAGGGCGAATCGACGATGAAAAAGGTCCCGATTAATCGCCGAATTACTTTGATTAATCCACCGCTCATATTCTCTCGTTGGACCTGATGTGTTAATTCATGAATCAACGCGAACGTTATGTTCTGTTTCAGAGCGCGCAGAACAGACTGCTAATTAAGAATGGCAAGGTCGTCAACGACGATGGAATCATCGACAGCGACGTCTATATCGAAGACGGCATCATCAGGTACGCCGGTCGTGGGATTAATTTCCGCGACGAGTACGCGCAATCTTCGTGATTTGCAGTCGCATTCCGGACGTGCATTGAATGCTAGATGTGTCTTTTTGATTCCTAAGCTGAAACAATATGTTATGCGTGACACTCATGTAAAAAAAACGGAACTTTGAATAAATGGACGTACTTAGCGTTCAGAATGAAGCTTCTGCGCGGAAAAGACAATTCCGTTAGTGTAACTGCATTTTCCGTTATTTGGAGACCGGACGGAAGCTCGATTGTATACATTGTGGGATAAAAAATATCTATATTAAAAGAAAAAAGTGCTACATTGAAGTAAATATTCGCTAAGGAGTATTGGATTAATTATTTTACTCGGATTAAATAAATATTATTTGAATGTAGCACTAAAAGGAAAAAATGTTACATTCAAGTAATATTTATTTTATAATAAAATAATTATTCCAATGCTTTTTAACAAATATTTATTTGGATGTAACACTTTTTCAACATAAGACATAAAAAATATTTATTTAGCGAGTGTTAATAATGTATTTATTTATACTAATATATATGTTTTTAAGCCGAAGAATTTTTTTTATGAGAAAGTACATCATTTTAAGTCTGTTGATTTTCATGGAAATAATAATTTATTATATTTAAATAAAAGAATTTAGATTTCATCAAATAGTTATCAACATCCATCGAATAAATATTTTTTATCTTTTACATATTTTTTCCTTCAGAGTAGAAATGAAAAGATTCCTTGGGAGGTTTCTGCTCCCACAGTCGGTCGCTCTCGATTCTTTCAACCGAGTTTCAATGCAGCTGAATGTTCACACGAATGTTCTCAGTCGCGATAACACACGTTATGAGAAAAAAAATTGCTTGAATTAATGTGACAATGAACGAATTAAACGCGTTTTAATTGAAGGAAGCAGAATTTCTGGTTGTAAGAATCAAATTTCATATAAGAAGCTAAAATTCTGTTCCCTTCGAGCCGAAATGCGTTCGATTCGTTCATTGTCACGTTAATTCAACTAATCTTTTTTTCTTCATGTAAAGATCAATTCTTGTCACCGAGTTCTTATTTCTCGTCAGTTTTCGTCTGGTCTCTATTCAGTTGCAGGAATTTTATTCCACGTAAAAACACGATGCGAACGACGAGCTCCTGACTCTCACTGATGCACTGAAAAATGAGTGGTTCTTAACCCAAATTTAGTTCGTGAGGGCTTGAAATTTTGTCATCTTTAGCCGAAACGCGTTCGGTTGTCCATTTTCAGATAGATTCAACTAGACTCATTCTTCAATGTGCGCCAATCGTCATTTAGGATGGACTCCATCAGACGTTTCAAGGCAATCTAATTGTATAACTATATAATTAGTTCTATATATAGAGAAAAACGCTTCGGAGCCGATGATGCGTCTAACAGATTGCGCTGTTGGCTCACGTGCCTGACCGGCACTTTGCACAAGCAACGCGCAATATGCATTACGTGCAGGCGGTTTTATCAGTCGACACTGAATGAATCAGAATAGATAGCGCGTCTACGGTCGCGCAGTGATTTATCAAACGAGCGTGACTGTAACCGGGTGGTGACGGGCTCTCGCCGAGCTGTCAACAACCGACGTGACCACCAAAACGTCTCGAGTGCGTGACATCTCGAAGGAGAATACCATCGGCGCAAGTGAGAAGGTGGTCCTTCCGGGAGATGGTCACGCTCGCGTCGTTCCGGTCGAGAACGGAATTGAGAGATGCGACGGAGTGTAGAAAAGGTATCCGTTTCTGCTTGCAGGCAGATGGGACGCAATCTCATCATACCGGGCGGCACGAGGATCATCGACGCCCGCGGCAAATACGTAATGCCCGGCGGCATAGACCCGCATACTCACTTCGAATTCGAGTTTATGGACACCAAGACGGTGGATGATTTTTATCAAGGCACGAAAGCCGCGGTCGCCGGCGGCACCACAATGATAATCGACTTCGTGGTGCCGAGGAAGGAGGAGAGCCTCGTGGAGGCGTACGAGAGGTATCGGCAGAACGCCGATCAGAAAGTTTGCTGCGATTACGCGCTGCACGTCGCCGTCACCTCATGGAGTCCGAAGGTAAATTCATCGTCCATCGGATGAGTGTAAGGTTCTTCAATTGAAATCAAATGGGTAAATGTAACAAGGACAATAAGAGACGCTCTTATTATACAGGTTGAGGTAATAACTAACTACCGTCTTGTGAACATCTTCGAGAGATAAGAATGTTTTTCAATATAAAGAATACAAGTATTTTGTTAACGACCAGATGAAGATGAACAAAAAATCGTATCTGCGGAAAATGTTCTCGAAGTGATGACGATTGATATCGATGTGATAAATTCTTCTGGATACATTTTCCTCTTGCTCTCATATTTCGAATAATGAGAAAAAAAGTAGTTGGATCGATAAAAATTGGCAGGCATCTTTATTCAAAAAAATTATTGTGTCCACTTAACAAATTATGCGTTGGAACAACAATATGTTGCATTGCTAGCATAGTTGACCAAGATTAGTGTCCGCTTCACGCTGCAAACGCTTCAGAGCGCTTAGAGAAAGAATATGATTGATCTATACAGCGCTTTTTAAATCAAATGGACCTTAGCCTATATCGCAATCGTTGAATCAATTGATAACTCATCAAAGCAACTGTAGAATTTGTTCAGTGGACGAAACATTGTGCCTAGAGACATTTTGTTCGTTTGGGTAAAATCTCGTCGATTCTACCACTTGTATTTTCTCGGTGAAGATATTCAAGATGGTAAAATAGTTATCGCCTGTTATGGAAGATTTCCCTGCGACTTGTCCGCGCTTCCTTCGACGGCGAGCCAGCCGCTTTCTACGACTGACGCTGTGTCGCACTCGCTTTATATGAGATAATTGTGGTAACACGAGACATTCCTAGAAAAGAAAGCTCATACGGTAGTACCTATTAGACCTGACCCCTTTCTTACACGCCGCCGATCGCGTCTGAACGCATACGTTCTTCGCGGACACGTTCATCCGCGTCGCGGAACGCGTCGTGGTTGCGTTCACCAGGCGTCAATTGGCATTATGCGGCAATTTACGTAATTCACTGGCGCAATTGCGAGCAAACGTGAATGCATACGACGACGTCGGGGGGAGGCACATAAAATTAATCCAATTCCAGCTTTTGCAGCTTCCGGCCATTATCCGATAGAAAACAGCGTCCCGACCGACTCCTCATCGGATGTACTCTATTAACGATCCTTGATATCCAAAGCTGATTGAACGATGCGTTTCCTTTCCGGGAGATCAAAGTTTTACCCCCCCCCCCC
>NW_014556042.1:0-138231 GCF_001313825.1 Dinoponera quadriceps | reverse complement strand
CCCTCCCCCTGCCCCTAGGAAAGAGAATTCATTCAACTCGGTTCGTTAGTGTCGGATTAGCTGACTTAGCTCTTATTAGAGTCCCTCAAGTAAGAGTCTGGACACCTTCGACTTCTTGCTAATTAGCTTAGTTCTCCAAACTAATTGTAGATACCCTTCATAGATAGAGACATTCTAGTGGCGAACCAAGCATCGTTTCTGATCAAAAGGTCGGAGATGTCTCCTCTTACTTGAAGTACTCTAACTCTTATTAACGTCGTTCACTCGTTCGTTCGCTCAACCCATTTTTCCTGGATATCCATACTGGATTTTCCACAAACTCAGCGTTCCGCGGCCTGTCGCAACGCAGGTAAACCAACGACGCTCGCTCGCTCGCTCGCTCTGCAAATTGGCGGATCCCGCGTGGCCGGCTCGTAAAACTGCCCACCGGCCCGCACGCAGGTGGAATACCAAGCGATGAGGAAACCGCACGTGCCGCTGCCCGAGGGCAACAGCGACTCCTTATTTGCCCTTCTTCCAGAGGAAGCCGCCGCTACGTTCACCGGACATTCATTATTCATTGTCTCTCACCGTCGTCGTCTGTTGCAGGTGAAGGAGGACATGGCGACGTTGACCAAGACCTGCGGCGTCGGTAGCTTCAAGATGTTCATGGCGTACCGCGACATGCTCATGCTCAGGGACCCGGAGCTGATCGAGTCCTTCAAGGCGTGCAAGGAGCTGGGCGCCGTCGCCATGGTGCACGCGGAGAACGGCGACATCATCGCCGAGGTAGAGTAGACACGTCAGGCAACGATAACCGTGCGCCGGCGCGCACGTTATTCCAATTTCACACTTTACGACACTTCCGTTTGAGGATCCTCTCGCTCGTTGTGGAAGGCCGCTCTCGCAAACGCGAGATCCCGTTCACGAGATCGCCCTGTCCCGCGATAAGATCGATAAGCTAAAGTGGCTCGATTGGCTGTAAATAGAATAGAAGAGAGGATTCGTCGAGGTAGAGCTGCTCTCTCTAATTGCTCTCGGAGCACTGTTTCGCGCGCGATTCACGCCGTTACCGTAGGAACAAGTCCTGCGAGATCATTGTCTCGGGCATTGTTCGGACGGTGCCTGTGATTAAGAGCGTTTGTAGCTAATTACGAAATTCATACGCGAAGAATCGGGCGGAGACCTTTCCCGGACGTTACAATGTGCGTTGGAACGAGGTTCTGATAGAGTTCCTTGAATACAGAATCTAGACAATTATGATAAATTTTTTTTTATTGATTTCGATTACTTGGAAACGAAATGTCAAAAACAATCGATGCTATCATCCGCTTTACATGAGTACTTGCGGAAAGAAGCAACCAATTAACCGTCATTTTCTGCAGTCATTTTCTGCAAAGTGATCTCTCGCTCGTTCTCTCTCTCTCTCCTGTCACGGTGAACTTGTTCCAGAATGCGCAGAAACTGCTGGACGCGGGTGTAACCGGCCCGGAGGGTCACGAGATGTCACGGCCCGAAGAAGTCGAGGCGGAGGCTGTGAATAGAGCGTGCGTCATAGCGAATCAGGTGAGCGCGCGAGTGACTTGGTACCGCATGGCGTTGGTAGAAGACGATACATTTCACAGGCGGTTTCGTGTACTGGCTTCGTTTATACTACTGTGTGCCTCTGTGTGTACGTTGCCCCATCCGACACGCGCTCTCAACGAGCCCTTTGCTATCTATTCGTTTCCGAAGTTCGCCGTGGTACGGATGCACTTGGCACGCTACTCCGCGGCACGGTATTCAGTTCACGAATGATCGTAAATTTCTAGCGTAGAAATGTAGAATTCGGGACAACGGCGAGCGCTGCTTTTCGTGGCATGTGCCCAAGATACGTCCGAAAATCTTGCCTCGTTTCGCACTCCTGTCCGGGTCGAGGGATATCTGTGTCGCGGAGCGACCGAATATGGACCGACGGCGCCTAATGACACTTCCATCATCGTGGATTTTTTCAGAATTTTTTTCTCCTTTTCAAAACTTCGCGTTTTACCGTTTTTCTCCCTCCAAATTATCGAATCAGCCGGAAAGTTTGGCTTGAATTTTCAGTTGAATTAATTGCACTCGATGAGACTTGAATCGCTCATCGACCGTCGTTGTGCTTGCGATCTTTCATTGTAATGTGTATTGTGGACGTCCTCAGTTATTATTGTTGCCTGCACAGAAAAGAATAGTCTTAAATCAATGATAGATATTCTCACAAGCAAGATTATTATAACGTTCTTACAAGATTTTTAGTCTTGAATTGAATGCGTCAATAGAAGTTTAATTAAATCGAGACTAAGAATTAAATCGAATCTAAGAAGATTATAATATTCTTGCTTATATATAAATATATCTATTATTGATTTAAGACTGATTTTTTTTTTTTCATCGAATGTATCGATCATTGAATATATTTCATCAGATATCTATTGCAAAGATATACAGCGTGTCGCAAAATTCCTGCATGCGGAGTGTGCACGAAGGTTTTTTTTTATACCAGGAGAAGTAACTTTCTTCTTCATCAAAATTACGTTCGAATAATAATAATTTTGCCCCGGAAAGCGATTGAAAAAATGAGGTTTTTCGCGAACTAAGCTAGGTAGCAAACTTATTTTCTTCGAACAATTTCAAATAAACTTGAACAGAATTTTAATCTAAGGCTCAGCTTCAAAAATGTTATATTGAAAATTGAAAAGTCACTATAAATAATGATTTTTCTCGATATTTTCGCTAAGAAAAAATTACTTCTTTCGGTATCAAGAATCTCCCTGCACACTCCGCATGCAGGAATCTTGGAACACCTTGCAGATTGCGGTCTATATTGTTATTATCAGCCGTTATCGTTATATTACACAGATATAACAGTATTTAATGAAAATCGAATCGAAGTTTCCGAAAGTCACTAGTTATTTATTGAAGATCGAAGGGAATTTTGCGACCGATCCGACGAGGAGCCCTCCTTTGAAGTTGCAGCTTTAAAGTGTTCGTTTCAATATACACAGATATCCTTAGTTATTATTGTTGCTTTCATTGTGTTACATTGTTATCTCTTGACTCGCGTCCTCATATAACGTCATTCATTGTATATCCGCCGCTGTATTAGTTCGAAATTCCGCATGCTTAGATCAACTGCCCGCTGTACGTAGTGCATGTGATGAGCCGTAGCGCCGCCGCGGAGGTGGAGGCCGCGCGTAAACGCGGCATTTGCGTCTTCGGCGAGACCTTGGCGGCCGCGATCGGCACGGATGGCACCCACAGCTGGCACAAGTGCTGGAGACACGCCGCCGGCCACCTTTTAAGCCCACCGCTCAGATCGGATCCGGACACACCGCGAGCGCTCTTGGACATGTTGACCAAGTGAGTCGCTGCCAACGCTGAGATAATTCTGGCCGACTTTGACATCAGAGTGGGCCGTAGTCGCATTAAATTTGAGAAGCTATTTGTACGCAGAGAGAAAGGAAGCAGAAAGTCATCGCGTGGATTATTCGAGGGACGCGTGACACACGAGAGAATTATCTCGACACGCATTCATAGAGCCGCGACTTCGTGAATGTTACTTTTCCTGCACGGAAAAGAAATTTCGATTCTTATAACTGAATAGAGGCCAGATGAAAACTCGGTGATTAGAATTGATGTCTCTGTTAGGCTGAATCTGATAATAAACCTTTAATTTTTTTACTTTGAGCAATAAAATGTAACGTAATTTCTGAAGAAGAAAAAAAACGCTTCTTGCACTGACAAAAAGATTTGGTAACAAATATTAGAATTTGGTGAATATTTGCCGACCAAATATTTGATTACTACGGCCAGATAATTTAGTTCCATATACTGTGCTACAGTTCCGTATATTGTATGTTTAATATACGCAATTAAATTATTTGATTGCAGTAATCAAGTATTTGGTCGGCAAATATTCATCAAATTGTAGTATTTATTACCAAATTCTTTTCTCAGTACGCGTTGTCAAAAATCGTAATAACATTTAAATCTTAAAAATTACAACATCTGAAAACGCTTTTTGCAAATCTCTGAAACGAAAACGACAAAAAGTTTGATTTCACAGAATTAAACCTTTGGTTCAAAGAACTAAATTTTGGTTCTCCAACCAAAAGATTTGTTTGTGTGCATCCTAACCAAATTTTGTTGGAGTCAATTAAATGAATTTTTCAATATAAATTCAGCCTTATCGTGACCAAGAACATTCGCGTGAACATTTAGCTGCACCAAAATTCGGTTGAGCCAACTGAAGGCAATTGACCGAGTTGAAGCCTCCTGCAGGAATTTTTCTGTTCCTACGACCGAGTTTTTGTCTGGTCCCCAAGCAGCGGTAGATTCAGTCACACCGATGGAGTTGTTTTCTTTTTCGTGTACGATAACTTCAAGCCAAGTAGCATGTTCGAAGCATCGAGGCGAAGTAATCTCTAGTTGCGGCTGTTTAAACGCGGGTCCGGTAACGCGTAAACATTCCAGAACCCTTCTCGCCAAGTGTGGAGACTTGCCCGAGAACATCGTCGGAGGGTACTTTCGTTCGAAATCGATGCGACAGGCACATACCGGCAGGCCCGGCTTTCCACTTAAAAGGAGTAACGCATCGACCGGTCTGTGCTTAAATAACACCGGTGGGGAAAACGTTAGAGGCTTTTTACAATAGGCAATAAGACTTGAGCAGTACGGAAATTGGTCAACCACAGTTGATTATTCCTGTAATAAACGACGGTTATTGACCAATTTCCCTACTGCTTAAATCTTATCGGTTATTGCAGAAAGCTTCTTAGATTCTCGCCGAGGGAGAGGCGGTGGAGTGACAGTTGGAAAATCTCAGATGGTGAAACCTTTACGATATTTTACCGCTGAATTCTGCCAATTACACCAAGATCGAATGACGTTCTACGAAACGCGTCGCGTGCACCCACCGGCGCGAGGTATCGATTGTACCGAATTCTGTGTCGTTTCGATTCCCCTTTCTTCCCCCGTCGCCCCCTTCACTTTCTACACAGCTGATTAGCGGAAATAGGTTGCACAATTGCGCCAATAGTAATTTAAGTTTCCACGTTAGCCGGGCGTAACTTGCGTGACGTATGCGCATAGAGCGCGCAATCCGTTATCCGTTATTGCGCGCTGAGATTTATATTTAGCCGCCCCGTCGAAGTCCCGCTCCTCGTATGCATGTTCTCAACTATTTCGTTACTATTGTTAGCATGTCTTGATTATCTCCTTGCTCTCTTAGTTTTGCCAGGTGTAGCTGTTACGTGATTAGCACGATCTCCTCGCATGATCTCCTCGCATGATCATCCTCGTCGTTATAACGTTTGTATCAACGTGATACGCTTTAAATAGATATATCCGTAAAACGTTACTTAGTTGTGAGACGAGCGCGACTGGTAAAAAGCTTCACGGTCCTTAACGGTGTTCTGATATACAGGGTAAGGCAATATTTTTTTATAATCATACAGTTCTTTTTTTTTTTAGCACAGATCGATTCCTGTGTTCATCTCGCGTATAAAAGTACCAGGATGAGACCATCGAAAAGTGAATAGATATTTTACCTTTTATCCGGATACTTTTCAACACAAGGTATGAAATATCTCATCAAGTATTCACTTTTCGATGACATCGCTTTAACATTTTTGTACGTAGAGTGACGGGTGAAACCGATCGCTGTAAGCAGAGAAATCTAAAAACAATTCGTTGTATTTTATAAATATATCAATGCACCAATGTGCAATGATTAATATCAGTAATCAATTTCTCTCATGATTGTACACAAAAGTGTTAAGACACATAAAATGTTGAAAACGGTGATTCCATTTAAAAAATGAAAATTTCAGATTTTCAGATCTTTGAAACTATTCCAAGTAGAAAAAAAAGCCTATCACCATGAGACGAACGACCGCTTCTATACTATGCAATTTCTCTTACTCTCATAGTTTCGAAGATATTCAAGGTGGTAATAATTATTGCCTCACCTGTATACAAAATTATATATATATATATATTTGTAATATATTTAAATTATATCATTATTATATAATTAATACAATTGGCCTCTCGAAACTTTCAGTCGACTTCTAAAATAAGCTTTTTTTCAGCCGTGACTATATTTAGCTTTACATCTCCTGTATACATAATGATAAAAAAAAACAAGAGAGAAAATATAGCGGTTATTTCAGTGAGAGGATAAAAATATCGCGTTTAGGTGAATAGTCCGCTGTACATAACGGCGATCACGAGCAAGGTGGCCTCCGATGTCGTGTCGGCGAAGAGGTCGGAGGGTGCCGTCGTTTTCGGGGAAACTCTGGCGAGTGCCGTCGGTATTGACGGTAGCGAGCAATACGGCAAAGACGTGGAGAGAGCAAGGCGTTTTGTTACTAACCCGCCGTTGCGACCTGACCCAACGACACCTGCGTATTTAACTGAGGGTCTGGCCCAGTAAGTAGACGAAAATCCCACCGTAGTCTGCATAAAACGAAATTACGAAATCGGGCTCCGAGTCAGTCAGAAGATCCGAACTGAGAAGTACACGTCCGGCTTACGTGGGCATCGTCCTTTCGAAATCATACTACCACTCGCTTTCCAGCAAGAAACATAAGTCAATACAGTTTATACTGAAAGAAAAATTGCTACGTTCAAGTAAATATTTGCTAAGAAGTATTGCAGTAATTTATTTTATTTTAATTAAATAAATATTGTATGTAGCGCACTGAAAGTAAAAAACATGCTACATTCAAGTAATATTTATTTAATCCAAATAAACTATTCCAATGCTCCTTAGCAAATATTGACTCGAACGTAGCAATTTTGTTTTCAGTGTAGCTGTATCATTTGTCCTTACGTTGCATTTGATAAAGAAAACCATAATAGTTGATATAACTAGGCCTGTGTCGACTTGTGTCTTTTGCTGGAAAGCAATCTTTATCGCGTGGACTCCCCGACTCTTCCTCCGCGATTCGATAGCCGCGTTATGTGTTGCCTTCCTGCGCGCGAACGTTCGTCTCAGCGATAAATTACAATAACAAACTGACGAGAACGACATGAGCGTATAATTCGTTCCGGTGCTTATTAAAAGTTGAGGCGTGGGAAGTCGGCGTGTGTCCGATGCGACCACGGTGTGTTAATGTTAATTAAACGGGAGAAAAAAAGTACCGGCCGCGTTCAACAGCCGTTTCCTAGCTCTCTCTCGATCGTTCGTTCTCGCGTGACACGCCGCTTGAGATTACTTCACGCACTCGTGCGACCATCCTTAGGGTGACTTTCACCCTAATTAATCAGTTTAGCTAATTGGTCAATGCGACTGGTCAATTCTGTTGAGTCGACTTTCGGTTGAATTTAACCGGACTTGGTGAAAGACACCTTTAGGCTAAATCTTTCATTTTCTAATTAACTTGTGGCTTAAATTTAAATGAATAATAATGTGAAAATTATGTTTTTCTATTCATAGTTAATGATCCAACTTTAACACTTTGCGGTCCGTCGACGGCACTGTGCCGTCGCGATTCGACAACATTGGTTTTATCGATAAATCGAAACATATGCGGTTTCAAGCAATTGGCAACATGCAAAACAGATGAATAGTGATTCGTAGCTATGTCAAAACAAGTGACGATCGCTCCAAATGTTAGGATTGTTCTTTTGGAGCTAGTCTTTCGATTCTAGTCGACCGACAGATCTTAGCAGTGTAAACGCTTTTGTGAGCTGAGGAAAAGCAATAAATGTTATCTAACACAGATTTTTCTTTAGACAAAGAAATTCAAAATGTAGAAGGTAAATACGTCTCTTACAATCAGTCATTGGTTTATTATTTATCAATCGTACACGTGTTCTCTAATTGTATTTGTTTATTTATCTACTGGTTGGTTTCGTATTATGCCGTATTTTATATTATTTTGTTTCATATTATATGGGCATAGATGATATATTACCGATATTTCGTCGACGTGTCGTGAGACGAATCTTGTCAGAATATTCGTCATATTTCGTCATCAGACGAATATTAAGAATATTAAGTGATATCCACGGAGAAAAAAGAATGCTTGCAAACACATGTAAACGAGAAGAGAAATATGTTTTCTATTCTTTTATTAATCCTATTGATATAATGTATGCGCTTAAAAAATCGATTATATCTATGTTTGACTTTTTTCCAACTCAAAATAGACCATGATTTTGATAGTTTCAGAAAGTAAAACTCTCACAGAAAAGTTAACTTTTATAGTGTTTAATAATAGAGAAAAAAATGAACTTCACGATAAAAGTTTTTTTGAATGCGCTAGGTTCAATAGTTTAACAGATATCAACATTTGTATAAGAAGAAAATCAAATAAGCGTGGCTACTTTCGTATTATGCCTTCGAGAAGTTCGAACATATTAGTCAAGCGTCTTCGGGTGGGCCGCGGGCTGCAAAGTGTTAAAAGTTGCCTACAAAACCATCAATTTAATAATTAATCATGAATAAAAAAACACAGTTTTTGCACTATCATCAGTTTGAGTCTAAACCGCAAGTTAACCAGAAGATGAAAATCGGGTCTCAGCCTGCTCAAGACGTCAAGGTGACTACTTAGCTCTTCGTTTCCTCGTCGTTCTCTTCCCTGACCTCTTCCGGACCTTCACTAATGCGACCGCATTTCAGAGATAATCTCCAAGTGATCGGCAGCGACAACTGCACCTTCAGCGCCGAGCAGAAGGCTCTCGGCAAGGACGACTTCACGAAGATCCCCAACGGCGTGAACGGCGTCGAGGATAGGATGTCGGTCCTCTGGGAAAAGGGCGTGCATGCCGGCATAATGGATCCGCAGCGATTCGTCGCGGTCACCAGCGCGAACGCCGCCAGGATCTTCAACCTGTACCCCAGAAAGGGCGTCATAGCCGTCGGCTCGGACGCCGACATTGTCGTTTGGGATCCCAACAGGAAGCGCACCATTTCCGCCGAGACCCATGTGCAGGCCGTTGACTTCAACATCTTCGAGGCGAGTTTGATTGAGTCGTCCGCTCCCGTCGTCGGACAGCGATCACTCCTGCAACGGAGATGATATATCGTGTCTTAAGCGACGCATGCTCGTGTCACCAATCGGCAGCTTGCGTTTTTATTCTCGATGTCTCTCGCGTAGCGTAAAAACGCACAGGTTATCGGATTGTAACGCACGTTACATCCGTGATACATCATTGTCACGTTGCCTGCAATCAGGATATCGAACATGTAATTCTTCCTAGGGTGAAAACGTGAAAGGTGGAATGTTTTCAAATTAGAAAACTTATACTCTTCACGAATTCATGCTAGAGGAGATTCATGACCAACTTCCATGAATCTTCTCCTCTAGTGAGAACTCGTGAAAAATGTAATTTCTTTTAATTTAGAAACACTTCACTTTTCACGTTTTCTTTCTGGGGAAGAAATTACGTGATCGTTACCCAGTAGAGAAAATAGCTTAATGAGCGCTTAACTCCTTGACTAGCAAATCGAATTTCCGATTTTTAAAAGTTAAGCTGTGTCACTAAAATTTGATGTCCAGAGGTTTTCGAAACTACCTGTTTACAAATATGAAGTCAAAATTTTTCAAATTCAAAATGGTGGGCCTAACGTGGCGATTATAGTCATAATTTTATTTTACTAAAATAAAACTAGACATCTTTAAATTCCCCCTATATATCTAACGTATTTTTGACAATGACAAATTAACAATCAAAACTGCTAATTTAAAGGATACCGAAATAACGAATAAATATAATTTATAACGATAAGTTATATAATATGTGGATAACACTTCATTTTGGTTATCTATATTGATTTTAGGACTCGTTCTTTCGAATTTTTAATTTCAAAATTCACGATTGAAAAGTGGGACCTCAAAAGTCCCAAAATACATTTCAACATTTTTGTAAAACTTACATTTTTTCAACTATAGGTTGACCATATTACATCCGCCATTTAAAATTTTGAAATTTACCACTGAGTAGAGAGACTCCAAAAACTTTTGAACACCAAGTTTTAGAAATATTAAACTATCAGAAATATCAAAACGCAGTATTGCGTTTCTGCCAGTCAAGGAGTTAATAATTGTTGCTCTTGATTGGAACATTCTGGATTTGTCGAGAATACAAGACAATACTTCAGTCGCAGACAATAATCACTAAGCGCTCGCCGAACTTCTTTCTCTGTTGAACGTAGCTATTATTCTCTTATCATTGCTAAATTACATCATTATTTGCAAAACTTACTATATTGCTGACACAGGGTATGGAAGTGACTGGGGTACCTGAGTACGTGATCGTCAATGGGCGTGTATGCGTGGACGAGTGCGAGCTCAAAGCTGTCCATGGGTTCGGGCGATACGTGAATACGGAGCCGTTCGGCACTTTCGTGTACGACATGATCAACGAGAAGGAGAAGGTACGGCTTCTGGAACAGATGTCGGATCAGTTAGCTTGACCTATTGTGGATGCGTTGTATCTCTAAAGAGTGTCGTTAAAATTCCTAGTCGCTGCAATCGTCTTGTTTAATGACCTCAGAAGCGAAAAAACGCATACCCGAAATTTTTGTAATGTTGAAATAAAGATTAAAATAATATGTCCATAAAATGACAACTTTAATTGATTTGAACATATTTGTGAAATATTTCGTGAACTTTTCTTTTATTGCTCTAGTAAT
The DNA here is from genome assembly GCF_001313825.1 of Dinoponera quadriceps. Taxonomy (NCBI): domain Eukaryota; kingdom Metazoa; phylum Arthropoda; class Insecta; order Hymenoptera; family Formicidae; genus Dinoponera; species Dinoponera quadriceps. The sequence goes on along the minus strand of NW_014556042.1, from coordinate 127,589 downwards.
CAGTAAATAACCGAGAAATTAACATTACATATAATCTTCTATTTTAGCCTATTTTTCTCATGATTTTGTTACGTTAATTTTATAGTTGATTGTTAAAGTAAAAAGAAAGTTTCCGGAACATTTTATAAATGCGCTCAATCGATCACAAATATCAATTTATGGACATATCCTTTTACTTCAGCGAATTCCGCAAGAATTTTGGATATATATTCGTCGCTTCTGATGTCATCAAACAAGATGACTTAATCAAGATGGCTACGGTAAATAATTAAGAGCTTTAACGTGATTAAAGCGTTATTGTATTTAAATTATTCAGCACACGAAGAGAAATTCACCAACTGGGTCCATGATGGACCCAAAATTATCTTTTTATATATTCATATTACGAATCATTTGTAGGAATAGGAATATTATGAAATATCAATTTTTTTAATCTCGTTACCTGCGAGCAGAGACCACGCGGAGTCGCCCGGACGGAAGCGGAGGCGAAGCGACACGCCGAGGAGGACGCCGCGATCGCGAAGGCTAAGGAAGCGGCGAGAGCGGCCGCAGCACGGGCCAACCAGACAAACGGTACTCACGAGAGTCCGAAGCCGAAACTGCAGCCTATCTCTTGCATGCCGACCTTGCCGGATTCCGCCGTGGTGACGCCATCCACGAAGGGCCCGAGGATGGAGGGGCAGCGGAACCTGCAAGATTCCACCTTCTCCATCAGCGGTGAGTCTTGAAAAAAATGAATTACTTTCGCCTTTCACGCGCGGGATTTCTCCCTCAATAACATCTCTCTGAATATTTCGGTCTTTATTGCGAGCGCACGTTCAGCATCAAATGTACATTGTCATACATTAATGAAGTCCCATTCCCCCCTAGATAGAAATATAACGATATCGTAAATTACGAATTAGGTGCACCATTTCTGAATATTCGTGCATCATGACTGCTGTTTCGAGCATCTTTGCTGGTTAACAGAGTAATCAGCAGTCGTGATGCACCAATATTCAGAAATGATATTTCTAATTTCAAAATTTCCGATATCATATATGCCTAAGAAATGGGACAGCATTACGAGCATGTAAGGCATTGTATCATCACAATATCGATTATAGTCACCAACGAGATAATATTAAAAACCCACTAAAATTTTCAGCCCTGGATAGCAAATTTTCTATAAACAAAGTAGAGGTCCCTCAAGTAAGAACGGGACATCTCTGACTTTTTGATAAAAGAATGTTCTCTGGTTTGTCACTGTGTCTATGTGATTTATTTTATTATATATAATATTATTTATAAAAATAGGTTTTTTTTACTTTCTTATAAAATTAATCTGTATTATTTTATAATTATTTATCTCCCATCTTAGAGTAACATTTACTTATCAAACGATGTCTCTTTATTTGACAATTCTCAATTCCGCCATTTAATCAAATAAGGAATTAGGTCAGTCAATAAGAAGTCAAAGATGCCTCTTATTTGAGGAACTGGAGGGCAAAGATTGACACAAATTTATGGAGATTGGAGGTTATTAAACATCAAAATTTTTCTGAATACTAATTCCTTATAAGACCGATGATTTTTAATATTACCTCGTTGATGCCATAAAATTTCCAAGGAAACCAGACACGATTGCTGCGGCAATCAAGGTAGTTAGAGCATATCGCATCTAGACTTCGCAAGATTCATTTGATATATCTCCCAATGGTTCATACTAACACTTGAAAAAAGGTCATAATCATAAGTCATCAGAGAGCATGAACGAAATTGGGCTCACCCTGCTCGTCCGGTGCTTCAAATCAGCGAAGGGAACATAAGCGCGTTTATTCTTGCAGAGGATGTCGAGGAAGCACGACGGGCTTGCATTCGCGTGAATAATCCACCGGGCGGCCGCAGTGCGGGAGGCTTTTGGTAATTTATTACAAAATAAGAAATAAGCCGAGAGCGAGTCAGGATTTGCTTTGCGTATAAAGAGGCCACTTAATGCGAGAGAGATCAATGGAATTTCATCCCTCTTCTCCACACACACACTCCTCGTCACCACCTCCTCCTCCTCCTCTCATCATCCACCGTCACCATCCCCATCACACATCCATCCACGTACACACACACACCTACACATATGCCGCACGCTTCACGCTCATTTCGACGAGCCCCCCGCTTTCAGGTTCGCTACTCACCAAATATTACATATGCTAAGTTCAGTCGTTTTCACACTGTATTCCCATCGATCAAGGTCTGTTCCATCGAAGGAGGATGTGGAAGCCCCCGGCCAGTAGGTTGTACGTTTCCATACATTCATATAATCGTACCACTTTCTCGCTTCGTTGTCGCTTCATCGCTGCACTTTTATATCACTGGCGTGTGCTTGAATCATTGACCTTGGTCCGTTTCCTCGACCGCGGCATTCAAGAACGGTGTTCTCAGAGTTGTTAACGACGTTCACATATTGGCAGATCACTCGAAGATCACTTCCGTTACATATATATGCACTATGAGAGACTTTATTTATTTATTGTTGCACTTAATTGTGGCAGGATATTATATATGAAAAGATATATATGTATATATATAATTTATGCGTTATATCGTATAAATTTGGGGATATATGTATATTTATAGAATCCGGCAGCATGAATGCGGAAGTATTCAGTTCGATGCAATTTTTATTAACGTGTTCACTGCGTTTTACGCTTACGTATCCCTATATTGCAGACTACATTTACACAGCAACGTTAATTCGATTTAGTAAGAACCGTGGTTAGTTTCATAACTCTTGCATTTAATTGGAATATATCTTTAGGTCTAAAAGAATATGTCAATCGGATGCAAAAGCTCACTAACTACGGTTGTTATCAAGTCGGATTAACGTTGCCATGTTAATATAGTCGTGTATCGGTGAAACTCACACGGTCGGTTATTATTACGTTACAAAAAACTCTGAAAGTTCCAAGGTCAAGAGCTTGAAAGCATTTGTTATCTATGATACGAACTTTAACGGCGAATGAGAGAAATGCGACTCTTTTCCTTTTGTTGTCTATCGTTATTACATTACAATTCGTCTATACAATTCGGAAGACAAAGAATTTACGATTACGCCAAGTAGAGATATTTTATTCTACGAATGGAAGCAGTGTTGTGATATGTTAGTCACAATTTTTATCATTGTCATTATTATTATTATTATTATTATCATTAAGAACGTTGCTTGTTTATTGTCGATGATAACGGGAACTCGCGTTATAAAAGAGTTGCGGCTCACAGAGAAAGTGAAGAAACTTAGTGCTTTTAAGTTTGCAACACTTGCATTGAGCCATCGGTGAAAGAGTTATGTTTATTTATGACGTAATGCGTTACACAGATATATATGTATATGGAATAGTTGCACTATATCGCATATAATTACGTGTACTCTTGTATGATCAAAAAACGGGGCTCAAAGAGAGCCACCGGAATTCCACTTTGAACTTTTCGTTTCCACGACGTACGATATTTCCGTTGTTGAACAAAGGCTGAGGACCTTCCATCGCGATGTGGAAATGACAGTTTACTACAAACACGGTTTAATTAACACTGTTTTGTGGTCAGATTCATTTCGGACACCGTGGCCATGAGGGAACGTATGCACGCGTGCATCACGTCCCTTCGTGGTATTTATTTATTTATTACCTCGACTCCCCCTCCCTCAACGCTTACCTACATATACTCGATTGATTGATTTTTATTACAACGAAACGCAAATGTGTTTAATGTTACGTTACGTGTTACGGTCGAGACAAGAATATTTCGGCAAGCGATCGATTAGGGACTTTAAGTGTACATAACGACCTTAGTTTACGTTAATTTAAACGACCACTGTCGCGTGACCAGTTCCAATCGCGGAGGACTTACATTTTGTGCGCGTGTTTCCGCACAATGGTTTCACCCAGATAGAGAGAGAGAGAGAGAGAGAGAGAGAGTAATCGAAACTCTTCACGATTGAATGTTGCATTCTAAATCGATCGTGACAAATCTCATCGGAGGAAAGGAAAATTTGTATTCGCGCTTGTAGAATTCTAGAAGCACCACAAATACGTCGACGACGCGATTCCAAGTGGAACGATGATTTGTACTTTGATAATCGACGATCACGAGCGAATGGAGGGTTTCCGTTTAGCCTGCTGGAACACGTAGCTATATAAGCGAGCCCGGTCGACCAAAGCTTGCAGCAACGCTGAAAGTCGATTCTCTCCGCTTAGTGCGACGTATCCGAGCGCACGACAATGCAATACGACGCACAAATTTTTTAATACGAAACATCGACATTTGTGCGAGAGAGCGACGAGCCGACGCTCGCTCTCGCGTACGTACATACATCTTCGCACCGTGGAGTCATCACGATGCACGTAGGAAGTCGCGTTTTTTCTAAGGAGTGCACATTCACTAACTAACGTAAGAACTCTTCTCGACACCGGGGACACACGCTCGCGGAATCATGCGTTCCAACTTGTTCCCTTAAATCTGGGTGTACACTGAGTGAACGAACGCAAACTTGTCACAATTTGGAAGATATACGCCGTAACGAACAGAACCGTTTCGGACCGATTTTTGCTCATAAAGCGGTTCATCAAAGAAAGTTCGCGTTTATATACATGAATATACGCATTCATTCTAAGGGAAAATGACCGTACACGTGTATATTTTGCCTCGATATAATTTATATTATGTGCCCACATATAATAATACGTAATTATATTATATTTGTCCCACATCTAAAAAATATTGTTGTACAAATGTAACTAAAGTAAATGCTTATGTTTATACCTTGCCACGATGTAAAGACTTGGTTGAATCAAGATACTTTTTCTGTTTCCTTATTCAACGGTATTTCTATATGTGTAATGTTTTATATAATATCTTATAATATATATAATTATATATATTTTTATATAATATCGTATAATTATAATCATTTGTAGCCATATAGAGACAAAATTCGCATATAAGTCGCATATATAATTACATATAATCATTTTATTCCGGGACATTCGCTGTTCGTTCGCTCAATGCGCGTCCACCGTCACATTCTCAACAATCGTCTCCGCCCGATCAACGTTGCCCGACATTCCGATCTTGCGAGAGTCTGTGTATTTCAACACGCGAAGTTTTTCACCCTCTTTGATACACCCGAGACCGAGGTATCGACCACTCGCTCTTCTTGTTTCTCCTCGTCAGTCTGATCCCTTTCCGACGACATTTCACCCCACCTGACGACGCTGAGAGACGCACTAGGCGCGTCCGAAGGCACCGTCGAGAACTCACCACCGCCGACTCGTTGATTTCACACCTGCAATATCGATGAAGTCGATCAATAAATTGTAATCGCATAATCTCTCATCATCACGTAACGAGTATTAATTATATAACCATTATTCTGTGTGTGTATGTGTGTGCGCGCGCGCGTGTGCAAAGGACTGCGAGGGTCTCGTACGGCTAAAGCTAAAGCTTGCGCGAGCAAAACGGAGGACCAAGGTCTCTCCATTGTCAACGTCGACCTGTCCATCAAGAGGGGAGACCTTTTTCCAAGCGACGTGTGTTAGAAAGATCAAAAAAATTTTCTAGTAGATTTTTTATCGGAATTCCGTAGACATTTGTAGGCGTCTTATAGCTAGCGATAGTCGGATACGTGACGTGTGTGATTGCTTTTCTTCTTCTCCTCCTTATTCTTTCTTCTTCTGCGAAAGAGTGTCGTAGTTATCGCAAATTCGCGCGAGTCACCGGTCGATTTTTGCGTTAATCTCATCCGGAATCCACTTAGTTCTCGAGAGGAACTGGAATTATAGATTTTTCTATTTTGCCGGAGACTTGTTCAAGAATTCACCTTTCTTTTTTCGAAAGCGTTGCGAGAGTTGCAGTGAAAGTTCGCGAGTTACAGGGCACAAACGCGACTATTGAATAATCATAAAGTATCGTATGCATGACGTATAAATATTTTAACACATTGTTACATCAATTAAACCTCCGAGAGTTATGTTATACTTTACGTATATAAGGCTGTTTCAATTCAACGCCAGAGTAATATGAATTGTTTTGCGTTATCACTGTCGAGTGTTCAGTGATGTGTCGATCATTTGAGTGGCGTATACAATATGCGCGAGGGCTCGATGACAAATAGCATACTATGATTAATCAATGTGTTCACGTTATGTGACTTCGTGTCGAGTATTCGGAAGAAATGTATAGTTTATTGATATAATTGATGACACAGCTAGAGTATCCTATTTATGTCTGTTATACTGGATGTATAATCGCTTTAAATAAATATAACGTGACATCTATAACAACGCAATCCGTGATCTTTTCTTTGTATATCGTGTCCTCGGATGATGCGCAGATACACCACACGACTTTGTGCGACGATTTGTTATTGTGTACACACTGAGAAAAAAATATCTAAGAAATAAAAAAATATTTATGCAGTGAGTACTCTAATAACATATTATATTTATTTATAATAATATATATTCTTATATTTATGGAAAAAATGTTTTCATGTGAGAAAATATACATTTTCTTCTTAAATCTGTAATCTTTTATGAAATTGCTTATTCTATTTGAATAAAAGAACGATTAGAAGAGAGGTTGATTTAGTGAATATGTTAGTACTCACTAAATAAATACATACGTTTCACTATTTAGATATTTTTTTTAAGTGTCGAGAAGACAGAGCTTAGGGATTTGTAAAATGAATAAATCCAGCGGCGGGACGTTTCTATTATCAACAATTTATTTTGCGGTTATAATAGAAACTTTCGATACTATTACGTCATATACACGTAGATTACATGCGTTTTTTTTTCTTTTACTAATTACCGATCTCTAATATCAGTACCGTCAGTCTGACGATATACTTTTCTGCGCGATAATTTAATTTACATCGCGAATGCCGCATTCAGTTTCTTTTCTAACGTTATACCGTATGTTTGTTGTCGAGTACTAAGGTGATTCTAGTTATATTCTATATGTACAATTTATATCAAATTCAATGCTTCAAGTGAGCGACCGACTCGAGCGGCGTACCGAGGAACAACCTATCTATGAGTAAGTTCGTTAAAATACAATAGATAGGCAACATTTATTGCTCGCATTTTCGAACGAAAAGAGAAAACATCACAGGTAATTCTTAGGTGCATGCTCCCTTGGCTTGCTGAATATTCTTTGGCATGCATATTGCTTCGACTCGCAGTAAACGATGTTATCACAATGTACAAGGTAGAATAAAACAGTTGTTGACGGTGTTTCTCGTTCCGACGATTTTCTGCGGCGAACCAAGAGAGAATACCGTGCGTTTTGTTCTACCTTCCGTGGCTCTTTTTTTCTCTCAAATTCACGATCTTCGCGTGATAGAATGTAAACTCGCGTCCGGTCGAATAGTTCGCATTATTCGCGACATTTCAGCTTCGCTTCACGTGTAGCATGTGAAGAACGGCGATTCATTGTTTGACTTCATCCTTGTCATTTAATTCCTCCGCCCGTCGGCGCGCTTTCTCCAGGATCTGCTTGAGCTCCGACGACCGTGCGGTTTTGTACTGTAATCAAACATTCAAATGATGAAGTGACGATTCAAAGGGGACGAGGGAAGAAGATATTTAGTGTAAGATACAAAGAGGCAAGTTGGCATAAGGAGCACGTTGACTTGATGCGTTTACGTTTATTTATCAGCCGGATAAATATTTTAATTAAAAACAGAGAAAAGTCTTGGGCCTGCATTCTGAATTCTCTTTTATCGGTAAAAGTATCTCTAAAAGTGGCTTAGAAACCATTTGATAGACTAAGAAATTACATTTAAGGCTCCTGTGTCCTCATCATAACAGTCCTTCTTTGATGACATCAGAGGCGAGAAATCTTATGTCAAAATATATTGTGGTATACGTAGAGATAAAAGAATATACGCTAAAAATAAAGAATACAAGTGTCCGGATATTTTTACAAGTGTGCTGAATCGATCACGAGTGCCATTTTGTGTATACATACTTTTATCTTCTCGTAAACCGCGATATATTTTGACGTGCGATTTCTCGCTTCTGATCAAACAAAGACAGTCAAAGCGAGGACATAAGAACCTTAAGGTACTTTTATTTTTTTTTTATAAAAAAGAATTCAGAATACAGGCCTTAGTCAAGAGCAGATTTTCGATTGTCTTCAAATTTCGTGTTCAACATTCTCTATGGCGAATGAGTAAACTTGGGTGACGTGTTATTAATAGGAGTGAAATTTTCTGCAGCTGTATGATATATTTTTCGTAAATATAAAAATAGTTTTTAATAAAATAGAATAATTAAAATAAGAATGGCAAATTTTGATTTGTACTTAATATTAACTTCGCGCCAGGTTTGCCTACATTTGGAACTGGAATTTAACAACAAAGCAAACTTACCCCGCTTTCGTTCCTTGCTAAGGTCAATTGGCCGTTGAGCCTGCTTCCCTCGGACATTCCGCAATATTGTTCCAATTGCCGCCTGGTCAAGTTAAACAGCTCCGTGCCGTTCATGCTTTCGAACTGCTTGCAAATTCTGCAAATGGAAATTATCGTAAGACAAATTATTGTCTTTGCACCGCTTCATATCGCGACGGTATGGATGTAACGTACTTTTGCGCGAATCCTTTGGCTGTCAACCAAGCTTGGACATCCCGCGGAGTCGAGTGCTGATTCAGCCAAATCTCCTGCTGCGTATCGTTCTTGGGCGAATTCGCTTTCTTTTCCCGGAATATCGACAGAACGAACTTGAGCTCATTGTGAACCTGCACTAGACTGCTTGCGTCTGTCGAAAGGAGCGTGTACGGTAAAATACGTTAGCATGTTCCAGATACATCGAGCGTCAGGTTCTAACTAGAGCCATTTATACGCGGAAAAAACTCACTCCCTGCAACTGAATAGGGACCAGACGAAAACTCGTGGCGAGAAATGATATATCTGTCACCGTGACTGAGCACATTCGTGCCCTGAAAGAAAATCAGAGTTACATTCAAGCATTCTTTTTATACATTTTCTTGAGTAAATATTTACTCAGGAATATTGAAGTAATTATTTAACTTGGATTAAATCAATATCACTTGAATGTAAGACACTGAAAGGGTAAAAATGCTACATTCAAGTAACATTTCTTTAATCCAAGTGAAGTAATCACTCCGATATTTCCTAACAAAAATATTTACTTCAATGTGTAGCATTTTTTCTTTCAGTATATGAACATTCAATTGCGTTAAAACTCGGTTGAGACAATTAAGAGAAACTGACTGAGCAAGAACCTCCTACAGGAATCCTTCTGTTTCAACAACTGACTCAGATAGCAAAATGATGTCATGTAGCGGTCAGCACGCGTTCATATATCGATGTAACATGATCTCACAAATGCATACAAATGCATGCGTATGTGTTGCTCAGATGTCAGTTCATATCATAATGTCAGAACAATATCTCATCTAACAGCATTAATCCAAATCAAGTCAAGAACATGCACACATATTTGTACATTATTTGTATACATCTCGTGCTCATGTCATGTTAATCACGTAAATGATCTTCAAAAAGGTTGAGGTTACAGTATGACAATCACATTGTGATTATTACGCATTTCTACCTGGGGATTTCTCGTCTGATGCCCGGGTAAATTCAGTCACAACGACGAAATTGTTTTTTCCGTGTACGATCTTGCACTGATATGCGTAGTAAACTCTGGTGAATAAGAATTGCACGACGCTTGATGTAACATATTCGCTATTAGAATTCATATTCGGAGGATTTACTGCTTTTCTCGGCTTTGCTGCTCGTGGAGGTGATCGACGTCGTTGATTTCTGCGTCTGAAGAGGCGGCGGAGTCGACGGGGTCGAGGACGGGGGTGGCGGAGGCGGTGGCGGGGGCGGCAAAGATAGTACCGTCGACGAGGCTGGTGCAGGTAGTGCCGGGATCACCGGAGGGGCAGGCAACGCTGGCATGGGAGCCATCGGCGGCGGCGGGGGTGGTGAAGTCGGCTTTTCTGGTACCAAGTCTGGAGTGATGTTACGGGGTGGCGGATGAACCACCACGATGCTTTGCGACATGTTGAGCTTCCTGTTGGGTGTCTCGACGGAGGAAGGGGTAACGTTAACAGCGACCGGGGTTTCGTTGTAAACGACGACGTCATCTGCAAAAAAACATCGTGATCAGTACGGGCGATCGAATTGAAAGTTTGCCGCGCGGGTACTCGACTCGAAATGCATGCCGTCGAGAAGCTAGTCGAAGCTATATCGAAAAAGAAGAAGAAGACGTGGAAAGGCTATAACTTACCCCGAAGCTCTTTCGCACGAAGGAACACGCACACAGTCTTAGGTACACTGGACGAACACACACGAAGCATATATAGTTCAAGCGCCACGCGATCGTGCTTGCCAAGTAATTCTACAGCTTGTTGCCAGACTTAATTCTACTAATAGTAACCGGAGGTAATTAGTGAGTTCGTTAGATTTGCCAAGTGTACACGAAGAAAAGAACGTAGTAAAAATTGCTACAAAATCTTGTGACGCTCGATCATACCGGAATTATGACTGAAATTATGTGTGTTGTAATCTTTACTGATGTGTATACATTACTAAAGATTACAAAACACATAATAATTTCGATAATAATTCGAATATAATCCAGCATTACAAACTTTTGTAGTAATTTTTACTATAATATTTTCCCCGTATGGATGTTGCTCACTGGAAAGAAATTAGTCTTAAATCAATGATAGATATTCTCATATATAAGCAAGAATATTATAATTTTCTTGGATTCTTCTTAAATTCTTCTCCGATTTTTAATCTTGATTTAATTGAATTTATATTGATGAAAATATTACTTCAATTCAAGACTAAAAATCTTCTATGTATAATTATAATATTCTTCCTTATGCGTGAGAATGTCTATTATTAATTTAAGACTATTTTTCTTCTGTGTGAGACGCGTCGTAGATTTTGTTCACTGAATCAAACAAGAAAGGTGCTCTCATCTAAAGTATGATGAACCGTTTTTTTAACTGATGTAATAATCCTATCTAATGGTATCATTATATGATCCACAGGAGACAGGAAGAATGAAGGGGACGACGGTGACGACGACATCTCCTCGCACAAGTACAATCTGTAAACTGCGTATGTTTATTAATAATACGTGATGTACATAAATTACAGTGTAAATGAAATACTGAACGGATCTCGCATCCCCGGCTCGTGTGCACAGATATCGAGCTCAGACTCCGATTGATCGTGAAAAGAAGAGGGAGAAACGCGACGTTTGCATATCTGTACACCGCGAATCCTCCTCGAGACAAAAATCTACGATCGCGATCTCGGATTATCGTGAGAATTTTTCAAGAGCGTCAACGCGATCACTGTGGTCGTAATTCGGCAATAAATAAAAGAGCGCGAAGAGAGAACGCGTATCTGCCGGACGGAGAAAGCAATATAAGAGAAAGCTCGCACTGCTAGTTTCCGCGATCGTTAAGAATTGCTCATTGACTTCTCATTGCCTGCATTCGGCAGAAAAAGTAGCTCAGAGAGCGCTTAATGATTATTGCTCCTCTGATTCCCATCCGAAGAAAAATGATATATATGAATTTTGTTTCTATGGGGCCCATATATAATCATGTATAATTATATATCCCATATCTAAAAATGCTGTTGTAAATATATAATTGAAGCAAATGCTTATTTTTATGGCTGCCCGATATAAACACTCGATTGAATCAAATTATTTCTTCCGTTTTTTAACAGTATTTATATACTGTTCAGTTATATTAATGTTGTGCACGCGCAATACATAAAATTTACGAATGTTCTAAGAACATTCTTTGGAATTATGAATGTATAAATCTCTATCTACAATATATTCTACATATATTCGTGAAATATCCGACTCGATTATTCTGGAATTACGAAAATTTATATTTCATAAGAATATTCAAAGAATATTTTGCGCTATCTGGGATCGATATAGGATTCTCTTGGATCTATATAAAGTATCTAAAAAAATACCCCAGTTAGAAGCAATAATTACTAAGCGCTCACTAAGCTCCTTTCACTGTTGAACGAAGCCATTGTCGACTAGTTGTCACTTCGTTCGAGCTAACACGTCACGAGACACGAGTGAAATTTCCGAGACCAAAGAGATTTCAAAAATAGTTCAGGATGTACGACAATCGCAGACGAGCGTGCTTGCGCGTTTTCTGCGATCTCTATCTTATCTGTACAGCACTCGTCGACAATAACTGATAGTACGGATTCGATCGTATTTTTGCGATGAGATTCACGTAAATTATACGGAGGGGACGATATCCGATCAAGGGGCAACCGCTTCCTTCGTTCGTCGTTGGTGAGACGCATGGGTACTCGGCATTCACCCCACTGTGTCGATCTGTGGTTCCGCTCGCATCTTCTTGCCCCAGCGTTCCCTTCGATCGTTTTGTACAAGCTTATTTACACTGATACATACATAGATGCATGCGACGACGAGACACGTACAAGCGGGATCGGGGAGAAGACTCGTTGCATCGATAAAAGCTATCGATAAAGCAAGGAGCGTACGATAAAGACAAAATAGCATAATCGTGACATTCTTTCCTTATTTCGCCACAGTCTCTCTCCTTTCCTCACTCGCTCCTTTTGGAATTCTTATCAAGGTCCGAAGAGCGTGCTCTCTCTCTCTCTCTCTCTCTCTCTCTTATAATAAAGCCCCCATAAAAGAACAAAGGACAAGCACAGCGATTTCGCCACAGTCTCAAACGTAAAAATGCACGGAGATACGGTACAGAATATATCGCGGTCCCGACTGCTAATCTCTCTTTCTAATCATTTCTAATCATTTAAGTTCAGGCGTGATTGTATATGTATATATCATTCCACACTCGTGCTGCCAACTTACACTGCTTTATTCGTATATAAGTATTTCCTTATCGAAAGGATCTTTCTTTCTCCCCTCCCCCCCCTTCTCTCTCGCTCTCTCTCTTTCTCTCATCTCAATAGGTTAACGCTTCATATCGTAACATTTTTTTGCGTAAATTAACGCATATGTAACATGTATACATATATATATTTATATCATTTTCTCTCTTTGCCGTTATAAACTATATAGCTAAATTTGGTTAGTCGATAAATACAGAGGATATTATACGTGACGGTATACATACACACAGATCGGTATAACAGCCTCAACACACGTAAAGTTGCACCACTCTAGAGAACAGTGTGTACTTCTTATTGGAAGTTTTAATATGATATGTCGGCGTTATATGTGCTGTATCATTCTTCAGATTGAAATTTTTTACTATTACACGATTTTCAGTTTTCCACAGTCGGCATAATTACAGTTGCAACATTTGCAAACTTTCCTTTCGATGAGTTTCGCAACGAGCTTCGCGTCCAACAAAAAAATATATTTCTTGAGAATTATTGAAAAACGAATTCTCCTATTGGACATCGAAAGCGTTGCGAAACTTGTCAGGAAAAATAGTACGGCTGTAATTATGCCGACTGTACATATAAGGTCGAAATCCTAATTAGAGCCGTTATAATCCTACCGTCGCACTTCAAAGTTACTTCTGTGATTTTCAACCTTATGTTAGGTTGAAAATCGTGTAATTCCTCGTTTAACCTTTAGAGGGCCGGGATTTGAGAGGGCATATCCGCCTTAGTAAAGTGGTAAAAAAGGTATCTTATATCATGGATTGACCATACACTAAGTATCGATCATGGGTAGCGCCAATATATTGGCTTTCCGGTCCTCTAAAGGTTAAGGAATGATATAGTGGGAAGCAAAACGGTTTGAACGTGGCTAAATTCGATGCGCAGCCGATAGTGCAATGAGAGAACGAATTCAAATAATAAAAAATAAGTTTTCTCATTAGACCATCGGCTGCGTTCTGAACTTATAGCTGCACCGTTTTGCACCTCATATGTAATATATATAATGTCGCCGACTGTACAAGTTCATGCATTCAAAAGCTGTTACGCCGCGACCTGTGCAGCACAAGCAGTAATAATCGAAAGTACGCAGTATTAGAAACTAGTTCGGTAACTCTCAACCACGTTACGCCAGACGACCGACGATCCTCACTGTCGATATTCTCGGTTAAGCGCGTTGCGAGATTCCGTGTGACTTGTCCGACGCGTTCCAATTCAACTGTGGTTGACAGTCACTGCTACCTGATAACTCCTAACAGATCTCGTTACCGGACGGCTTACATTTACGTCGTTTAAATTTCACGTTAAACGTTGGCCCCGAAAAGCGCTGGCGTCTCTCGATTCTCGCTGCGAGACGCGTGACGCGTCGAACATGATGCGTCACACGTCACGTCGATAGTTCCCGTTTCGATATATCTCTCTACTCGCTTCTCTTCTCAATTGTCGTTTCGCGATGTTCCAATTCGCTTTATCTTCATCGATAACGGCTCCTCCGCTGCGGCTCCTCTCTCCCGGCGAAAGAGTATCGAGCGATCTGCCTCATCGAAAATAGAAATGATCCCGTGATGCGTTCACACGTCTCAACGGTGGAGCGCGGACGATCGCTACCTAATGACGTCGGAATTTTCCTCCCTGACCCAATAAACACCAATTAACACTAATATTACATCGATATCGGATGCTTTGCATTTAGTAGAACAAATCGACACAAGCATCATTTTGTCTTTGTTCCGTATTTAATGAGGAACAATGATAAGATGATGCTTGCGCCGATTTATTTCACCAAATGGAAAGTACCCATTATAATTTCTCAACGAGTGAGACATAAGTCCTGTCTACAATAGGTGTTTTAAATTTTAAATTTTAGAAATTGACTGATCATAGTCGAATGTGAAGGAAATAATTGACTGTGATTGGTCAATTTGTTCACGTCTTAAAGCAAGGTTGTGGACAATGGGTAACTGTTACGTCCCAAACAACACGTACATCTAAAAGACGTCCTTTAGACGTCTTAATGTTATCTGGAATGCAATATGTTACATTACACTTACATTGTTGAGTGAGAAATTATAACACTGATGTAACGTTACTATTGATCGGTGTTTACCGGAGATCTCGATTCCCTATTGATAGCAAATCTGCAGCTTATTGCGACATTTCAGATCGTACAAGACGGAGGACAGACGCTTGCGATCACGTAACATAAGGTAAGAAATGCGAGAGTGACAATCGTGAGAAAAAAAAGGGGGAGGAAAAAGAATCCCAGCGGTGCACGCGCGCGCGTCACTCTCTGAAGAAAAACGATACATTAGAATAATCGCGATGCGAGCGACTTAAAGTACCACGCCCCTGTTGCAATCGTATGAATGGCTCAGTCTACATATTAATCGCTCTCACACCTCCGTATGTACAGGCACACACACGCACGCACGCACACATACACGCACGATACTCACATTCGCTCACGTCTGAGAGGAAATCGTCGGATATTACAGAACCCATCGACGAGTGCGCCAACTGAAACGTGACGTGGACGGTGATCTAATTATGCTACGAGTTCGTTTACAAGCTAACGTGATGCGCGCTCTCTTATCTCTCGTGTATCGAGGCTTTATCGGATCTGATGATGATATATTTATGTATGTACGTCGGCGCGATACCACCACCGTCGTAACCACGTCAAACGAGAGAGCATATTTTTCCCTTTCCTTTTTTTTTTTTGGAAGACATTCCGTTGTTTCTCCATGATCGAGGCTCGCTTATGCGTATGCGTGAGGATTGTGATCTGAATCTGCACATTTTTTTTTTTACGCAACTTTCAACTCGGCTCGTTAACACGACGACACTCCCGACGTCAACACGCCGGGGAGATCGCCCAGATTCGGATACGGACAAGACAAACTCACAATCGCGAGCTGGACAAATGGCTTAGAAGTAGCGAAATTCACCTTTTTTGCCGAGTCTTTCCTTTCTCACCCAATCAGCAGGCGCTGGCGGCGGGATCGCGTGTGTTCGGTGAGTGGCTTCTGGGCCTGGACTAGTGCTGGTTCTCTCGATCTCCGAATCCTGCAACGAAGCCGATCAGATTGGAGAAACTCAAAGCCAATTCTACAGATTTTATTAATCTGTCGACTGTCAATGATAATTCTATTAAAATATGTGTTGATACCTAGCCTGTAAGAATTACCCATTGGTATTAGAGCGTAGCAATTTATTAGAATAGTGTTATAATATTTACTTAAATGTTTAATTTTTGAAAAAGAAAGAACGAGTTTGGAAATTTTTTGAACTTTTCAAAGCTCCTGGTTTCTCGCTGCAACTGTCTCTGTTTGATGACGTCAAAACTGAGAAAACGTATGCCAAGAATTCCTGTGTCATACGTTCAAATAAAATGATATATCCACAAAATGACACTTGTAACTGATTCTGCACACTTGTAAAATTACCCGAACATTCTTCTTTTACTCTTGCAGTGAGGGACCAGAAGCCTTAAATATTTAACTTTTTTTTCTTTTAAGAGGAAGAGCGAATTTAAAAGCAGTAAAAACTTTTTCGAAGTTTAATTTTTATAACGATTACAGAAATTGTTCAAATTGTCCTTCGGCGTTAATACACGGTACGATGCGATCTAAAGTGGATTGAATAGCCGTAGAAAGAGTATTATGATTGTTCCTTATTTGTTCTCACATGTCATCAACACACTATATTTAATTCAGCGCGAAATATTAAATTTCCTTTTGTATATTAACCCTTTGCACTCGAGGGCTCCGGAGCGGAGCCATTTAAAATTTGTCTTCAAACTCTTCAAACTCAAATGCAAATAGCAAGAGCGGAATATCCTATACACAATAGTTTTTACGATTTGTTTTTGTCCTTATGAACTGAAAGTTATTTGCATTGTCTCCATAGCGGAGCCCTCGAGTTTGAAGACAAATTTTAAATGGCTCCGCTCCGGAGCCCTCGAGTGCAAAGGGTTAGATTTTGAATCTTTGTGTTTTCTTCGTTAACTTTCAACTTTTGATAAAAAAATATTCCAAAAAATTGTGCTATCATTTCTGAATAAATAATCGATTCGAATTAAACCAATGTTTATAGATCATTACTTCGATTTACGCTAGAAATATATTTTAAAGAGGTTATCAAGTGAAATGAGTTTGATAAGAATTCGATGAAGTTTGCACTACGTATGCACTGAAATATTACCTGCCTATGTAATTAGGAACAGATTGACCATTCGGGAATTTTGCAATTTAGATTAGAAGATATTAAAAATACAAAGCAAACTTAGTATGCTAACTCAAGGAATACTGAGCTGGCACAGGAATATTCTATAATTGTTATATGAATATTCATTACCAATATATATACATTCATAGAATATGCTGAAAACACTGTTATATATTCATAGTATGTTTTTAGTATATTATAATAACACTACTAAAAATATTCTATAAAGGTGCACAGAATATTTTATCGAATGTTGTAGGTGTGCAGAGAGAATTAAAAGACACACGAGAGCAGTCTCACGTGTGCACGCACAGATCTCAGTTTTTAATTAAGTCATAGTGTGTACTCATATATAGGATTGTTTATCCTTTTTTTAGCCAAATCAATGCATTGCGATAAATAAATTTCACGAATGTTCTAGAAACGTTCTTTTTTATAGTTTATAATTTTCATATTTTTTATAATTTCATTTTTGAATATGCGAATCTTTGCCTACAATATTCTACGTATATTCATAGAATGTCTAATTCGAATATACATATATATTCATACGTACAAAGGGGTGAAATATAAGTCATATTATTATACAATCACGTATTAATTGCGCGTCAACTGCTGCCGCCGCGCACGTGTCTATCGCGCACACCTGCGGCGGCAGCTTCATTCAGCGCTCGCAACGTGACGCAATAATAATGCATCGCCGCGGTATCTCGAAGGGTGTGTTCGGCCTCTCTCTTGCGCGACTCTCACCTCGTAATTATAGCCGTGCCCCTGCCTCGGGTATCTGCTGGTGTACAGAGGATTGTTAAAGACATCGTTGTCGGCGGCATGGGCGGGATTGTGCGGCGTGACGATAGTATGCGGCACGTGCGCGACCTGTCCCCGCGAGTTCCTCGCCTTCCACCACTTCCTGCTGTCGTCGAGGATCTCCAGGTACTCGCCCCTGACCACCGTCAGCTCCTTGTCGTTGTTCGCGGTGCGCGGGTAGGTGACCTGCACGATCTTGGCGTGGCGGGCCACCAGCTCGTCCAGCCAAGCTTCCTGCGCTCGCTCCATGCCGGCGGCGGCGCGTGGCGCCCTTTCGATCGAGTCGACGGAAATGTCGCTGTGCGCCCTGGTCTGGTCCGCGCGTTCCTCCCGACCGTAGAGCTCCGAGCCCGGCCCGTAGTTCCTATCGAAGTACTCGTTACCGCCGCGCTCTTCGCGGCTCTCGTATTCCAGGTAGTCGCTGCTGTAGTGCGACTCGTCAACGTCGCGGTGGTTGTAGTAGGGATCGTTCTGCTGCTCCGGCAGCTCGTCCCTCTTCTGCTTGTCGGCGTTCAACAGCGAGGCCAAGTGGTCGTGGTCGCGGTCCTCCGGGATGGGATACTCCGGCGACCAGCCGTCCATGAAGATCGGGTGGTACGGCGGCACGTGGCCCTTCCATTGGTCGCGAGGTATCAGCCACGTGTCACCCAACGAATGCCAGAGCTCGGTCTCCTTGCTGGTGACGCAGTTGATGAGCAGGTTGACCGCCTCGCGGGTCAGCAGCGGCGACACCACTTTGCTCGGTAGGTTCGGGTCGTAATTGGTGTCGTGAGAGGCGTCCACGATGAGGGCGAGCGGCGTGAAGAGAAAGTGCACGAGCTCGGGCGCGTTGGGATCGTGGATGTGCGCCTTGAGCTTGGCCAGCAGGTTGAAGGAGAGCTTGAACTTCTGGAATATATCGACGAACTCCATCTCGGGCGGCGGCTTCGCTCTCATCGTCAGCATGCCGTCGCCCAGGTTTCTCTTCTTCGACTTGCGGTTGCGCCGCCGGCGCTCCAGCTCCCTCGACGCCGCGGCCGCGTGTTGCAGCCGCGCGATGAACTTCTCGATGTCGTCGAAGCAGTGGTTCAGAATTGTCACGTCGCGCTCGTACTTCTCCGAGGACGTCGACGACACCTCGTCGTTGTTCTCCTCCCGCGATATGTCGTTCTGACCGTCTGCTGTGTGCGTAACCGACAGAAATATTTCTGAGCTCGCACCGATATCGCGTCTCGTCTCTCTCTCTCTCTCTCTCTCTCTCATCTATCTATCTCTCCGAACGAATGTCATGATTTTTACAAAGCAACGACTACGGAAGTAACAACGACTACAGAAACAGCGACGATTACAGAAACAGCGAGGATTACAGAAATCAAGGTTACAGATTCGCAAAATGTACGAAGATATTCTCGACGACACCGAAGGTCGACTTCAGGACAATCACTTACCATTAGCTGCGTTGAAAGCGGACACTTGCTCCCTGACATTGACGCCGTTCAAAGGTGGTTCCGGCGGCGGCAAGGCAGGCGGGGGTGGGATGTGGCCCCTGGGACCCCTGGGCGAGCCGCCAGTTACCAGTTTGCCCATCTGCAGCATCTTCAGGTCCTCGACGAGGTCCTGCGCCGACACGCTCTGACATTGAAATATGTGCATCTCTGCGCGCTGGCCGGAACCGCTGTCGTCGGCCACGGTGAATACCAGGATGTTGTTGTACATCTCCATGGGGTCCCGCGACGTGAACGCCGTCGGTTCCTGTATCAACGCAGCCGGGAACCGCTCCATGACGGCCTGAAAATTGCCGATCGGTCGTTAAGTGAAACCGACGACACTCCAGCGGTGTGCACGCGACAGTTTCGCGGACGATCTACTTTCATACGTGACGTCGCTGAACGAGGCACCGCGGACGACACTCAGACGCGCGATCGGCCTTCGATCCGCGCGCGACAAACGTTTGATTTGAATGAACGTTTCATTCGGAAATCATATTAACGCGGTCGTCGAAGATCGAGGACGCGATAAAAGTAGGTATAATTAGAGCCATTTCACAAAGTACATCTCTTCGTTTGTGCGCGAGATGAGCGTTCTCACGTGCTAGGTAGAGAAGAACCCGCACCGCCGGCACGAAAAGGAGAACTCACCCCTGTCTCGTTGTCCATGATAAGGACCCAGTTTCGCTCCAGACGGAGCTGCATTTTTTGACTCCAGATGCCGTTGCTCTTCTCCAGCTGTAAAAGCCGGCGCATACCGTCCGCCGGATAAACAATACCGGTTTCCTTCGTGACGGTGAACGTGGCCAGATGCTCCATCATGTACGTCGGCTCCGAGCTGCTGGCGCGGCCGCCAGAAGTGCTGGACGGCCCGCTGGAGCCGCCGTCTGGAACACGAGACACTCCCGCTTTTAATGAATTCAGCCGCTCGACCAAATGTCACGCGATCCAGTAAGATTGCCTCCGAAATTATCGGATCATTCCGAAAGCTACAACGTTACTCCGGCATTAAAGATTACTCTGAGATGCGCGATCGATAGTCGTTATTTGAAACTTGTCTCAGATAAGACACTCTGGTTTCAATTTAGAGATAGGTCTGAGCTTTCCAGTTCAATCGTATGACATGTATAATATTATATTCGAAGTCATGATTCAACTGGGAAGCTCACATCTAATTTGAAATCTAAGGTCAACATTTAATAGTCGTCAATTGAAACTTGCCTCAAGTGAAATATTCAGATTTGAATTTCAAGTTAGATTTGAGTCTTAGTCAAATTTTACGATACACGTTATGTTACACTTGTAATCGCAATTTAACTGTAAAATTCTAATTCTGTAAAAGATCTAACTCTGAATTCAAATTTGAGTATCTCATTTGAGTGCCAGTTTCAAAAAAGTAACGACTATTAAATATAATATATATTTAATAGTGTATTAAATATGTATATATAATTCATGTAACATATTTTATATATATTTAATTTGTCTTTTTTGAAGCTTGTCTCACATGAAATGCTCCGAAATTTAAAGAGTTGGATCTCAATTTTCCAGCTAATCGCACGACACACATGACGTTCTATTTGTAATTGTGAATCCACTGAGAAAGTTGCATTTAATTCTAAATTCAAACATGACTATCTCGCTTGGGACAAGTTTCGAGTAACGACTATTGATACGAGCCTAAGTTTCGAAAGCATTTCTCCCATTGCTCGAGAAAGCTTGTCTCCATCGAACGTGTCGAAAGAAAAAATCCAACCGAGGCAATTTTCCTCTCACTTTATTTTCTGCGATGCTAAATCAGACACGATTGCAATCCAAATCATTGGACCATCGACTGACGATCGTGATTTAACCCGGGATGCAATTAGCTGGCATTCCGCGCTCCAAATGAAGGAACATTGCTCACCTTTGTTGTAAGCGGGACTGTGGCCACTGTTGTAGTACGGCATGGTAACCAGGATGTGGCGTGCCGGCTGATTATAACTGAAACGGAGTTCTCGGTATTATTACGCGGCGCATCGCTGAAAAGAGGATTTGAGTTATGTGTCAGGTAATAATCCGCCCGCCGGGGAGCGCACCACGAAAATCTTAATTGGTCTTCTCTTCTGCTCGCGAAGGTCGTTCGATTTATGCGGCGAATGTGCGCGTAGACCCGTTTCTCTCTCTCTCCCTCTCCGTTCCGTGTTAGTTAGCGGTAAGGACCGGCGCGCAACGCGGTTTAATAGCTTAATGACAGCGAGCAATGAGAGGCCGATGCTTGCACGTCGCGAATGAGCGCGAACGGCGTATCCGGCTACACCGGGTCAAACACAGCGGTGATACCATAGTTGGCGCGCAAGAAAGCCAGCAGTGGCCGCAGTGAAATTCCGACGCAGAGCCTAATTCGCTCGCCAGACATGTCTGGAATTCGTCTCGTCCGCTCCTCGTGCGCAGTACCTCATTGTCGAAGGTGAAACCTTGCGCTACCGACGACGGAGCTATTAATTTCGCCGGCCGGACGCTCCTTCGCTCCGTCGTTCGCAATTCGCAATCGCGAGCCTTCGCTCGCTTCTTTCGGACTATCCTCTATAAAGGAAAGGGGATGGGATGACGTCCTTAAATTTTATCGATTTTTCTTTATTTTCGTAATAACGATCAATTCTTTTTTTAGTAGCTGAAGTCTTACCTGTGTGTCACCTGTATAAACTGAGAAATTTATCAACTAGAACTTCGTTCAATTTAGATTATTTAAGAACCTGTCAATTGCATCATCTTGCTCTCATACGTGAGTAAGATGACAAAGGTTAAAAATAAATTTGTTATGTATACAAAAAAATATATGATTTTTACAAGATTGTTATTTATATCAGTTTGCACTTATAATGTCTATACAACACAATAAGAAAATATTATATATGAATAAAAAATATGATTTGTACAATGTAACTTAAAGAAAAGAAAATCTAGATAAGAACAAAAATAAAAACAAGCAAATCGTCATTTTGTCCATCTCGTTATCTTACCCTCATTCTCCGGTCCCTACAACGGCCCCGGTTTTTGCAATCAAAATAAATTGTAGGCCATAACTCATGCATAATCTCCGAAGGGATGTATAATTAGTAAACGTTAACTTTACGTATAGATTTTCTCGATTTGCGAACCTGTGATGACAAAAATGTCGCACTTCAGATTACCTTACAAAGTGTGTGTGTGTACGTGCAAAGTAATCAAGGTGGAAAGCCATTTTGCTCGAGCAGCTTCTCAATCATCGAGAAAAATCGTGCCTGCATTCCGCTCGATTCGTTCATCTAGGTTCTGCCGATTATGAAACGTCTAATGACGGACAATTTCAGCTCTCACGCTGCAACCGCGAGAGAAGAGACTTCCAAATAGCCGTAAGAACGTGGTGACAGCATACCTGGCCGTTTCAGGCTTTACACACGGCGCGGAGAGTCACGTTGAAAGCGCGAACACAGTTATCGCGATCTTTTTTTCTGCCCGTCCCTCCCGTCACTTCCCGGCACGAAGATGTATCACGTCGATGTAAATTGATACGTCATAAGATCCACACGCGCTCCGATCGCCACGCTGATACTGATGAGATAGCCGCGTACATGTGTGTGCAAGAGAGAGAAAGAGAAACCGAAACGGCGTTTTTGCATAACTATGCGCCAAGAATGTGAAATTCTGAATTTGTTCCAAGAGAAATTCCCGCATTCACGAACGCTTGTATCTCGGTATCGCCTGGCGTGCGCGCAAGCCGACCGACTATTCGGATTTACCGCCTACTGCTTTTCGGCTCTGTACACACGCGTTCCGCTATGTTCACGTGAAATAAAATTGGTCATAAGAATAGAAATAGGCTCTCAGATGTCCGATCGAACGTACATCGGGCCCACGAGAGTTCGAGTGAACGGGCGCATATTTCATCGAGCGAGGTGCTTGATCGCAAAATGAAAAGTACATCTCGCAGGTGCGAGACCGAGTAGAAATGTATCTATTGGCCTGAGTCAGGAGCTAGTAGCTAATTAGCTGGTACAAAGTACATATTACGGATTCGTTCGGTATTGTTTAATTATTCCTTATAAAATAGAAGAGAAAATGTCGAGAATAAATTAATGATTCCGATCGGAATTCATTTCGAACAGATCCATACTCGTGCAGGTTAGATTATATTTTCTAGCTTGTTGTTAGCTCGTTTCTGCTGATTATTCATTAAAATGTAAAATCGATTTTGTGATCTAGTCCTAACCATCACACATTACATATCAAATATGACAGAATGGCGTTGGCGTTGTCTATTCTAAAATGTAACCTAGTTACTATATATCTGTCACAAATACTTCAAAATTAAATATCAACTCAAAATTGAAGACACGTTACTCCATAAAAATTAAAAAAAAAAAGTGAACATTACATTACTATTTGGCAACTAATTATAATTTTTCATAATTTTTATGACGATCAGCTAACTTATTTATCTAGCCATTATCTAGCCATTAGAAGAAATAAAGATTATATTAAATGCTTTCCATTTGGTGATACAAGTCAACATAAGCATCGTTCTATCTTCTTTACTCACTAATATGAAACGAACATGGACGAATAAAGACAAAATGATACATCGACTTGTACTACTAAATGGAAAGCACCCATTATTAACTGATACCGACTTTAGACACAAATTTACCACCTCGTGACCAGACACTCACGAAATTCAGTTTCTACCAGAGAAACATTCCGATCCTCGCTTGGATCTTTCTCGATACGCACGGAGAATTTCTCCGGAATGGTAACGTTTGCGCGAGCTGAAAAAGTGCCGAATAGCTTTACCGCCCATTCGGCAAGAACTCTCAGGCGCAGATTATGAGGAGGATACATATTCGCAAATAAATAGGCGCGCTTCTGAATAACAGCTCGCGTACACACGCGTGTAATTAGCGGTGTTTAACGCGGCGCGAACCTCGTGACGACTATAAAAATACCCCTTCAAACACATCCAGTTAGCGTAACGTGTTGTCAATCGCATTTACGTAACAGTGCGTCGACGATTGGCCGCTATTTCATAACCGCAATCATAGTGTATTAAAAAGTTTACGTAAACGTTCCCGCGAGTCTCGCTACAAGGATCGAGTGTTTACTACTGCCCGATACATAATTTTCGGAAGTCTCTGACAAGCCGATGACGAGCGTCGGACGGAGACAAAGACATTTCCTTCCACTTGTTACGATATCGATCAAGCGTTGCCTTGCACCGTGGAAACGAAAACGGGAAAAATAATGCTATCGTCCGAACGGCAAAGCCGCTTTCTATCTCTCTTTCTTTTTCTCCTCCTCCTCTTGCTGTAATATTTCGAAATAAATCGCTACATCCATTCGAGATGGGATCAGATCGTTATCTGGCTGCGCAGCTACATCAATTAGAGTAGTTACATTCCTGCCTCGCTTTTTCCGACTCTCGGATATCGAGAAATGGATCGCACGAAACAATCGCCGAGACTAATGGGAAAAAGAACAATTACGCGACGTGCGTTGTTTCGCGCGGTGAGCGCAACATACGTATTAGGGAATTGTGGTAGCGCAGACTCGACGTCATAAAGAGAGCCAAATTGATTTCTATCCGGTAATTATATCGAGAGAACGCGGACTCTGAAAACTGCAGCGTGACGTGAGCGAGAGTGACTCCGAGCGATCATGTCGAAGAGCGTTTCTTCATCATCGCAGTGCCTGTTGATTAGCGTGCGAAACGCTACGTCACGTGACTTCAGCACCCGCAGAAAATCGCGCATACGGTGTTCGGATATCCAGCGGGGTTGTCATCTCTCTGATTTTCGCCCGGAGTTTCCGCGGGAAAGAGGAAATCTACGAATCTCCGGTCAAAAGACAAAGTCATCTGGCCAATGCGGCACAATACATTGAAAAATCCATTTGATTGACTCAAACGAAATTTGGATATGCTCAAACAAACGTTTCGTGAGAATCAAAATTTGATTTTCCAAACCAAAGATTTAGATCTTTAAAACGAAAATGAAGAAGGTTTAGTTTGTCTCTAAGTAAATTATTCAGAGAAAATATATGATCCTTGTATATACTTGATCCAAGTAAAACTTGCTGAGGAATATTGGAGTAACTATTTACTTAAATCTAGCACATTGACTTCACCGAATTTGATTTTATTAGAAAATTCATAGCGAATACATTTTGATAACGTAATACACAAAGCGCAAAACATATGTAATGTCAAGTACAATAGTAAGTGCGATATTTTAATAATAATAAATAAGAGATTTTTAGAATGTTTGAGATGGGCGCTGTATCACACTGAGAGAAAAAAAGTGCTACATTCATGTAAATAATTACTCCAATAGTTCTGAGCAAATTTTTACTTGGATTAAGGAAATGTTACTTCAATTTAGTATTTTTGGTTACATATTCGAGTAATATTTACTTGATTCAAAATTTGCTTAAACCAAGTAAAAATTATGCTCAGAACTACCAGAGTAATTATTTATTTAAATGTAATATTTTTTCAGTGTAGAATTATTATTAATCCTTTTAGTGCCGAGCAAAAGTATCGTACCTATGCGAAGAATACCGAGCCAATTTGACGAATTTGCTAAGGTTTGGGAGAAAGCTCATAAAAACCAAATTACAAATGATATTTACAAAATTCAAAAAGCAGCATATTACGAAATAAAGAAAGAATAAAGTAATGCCAATTGTATTTCAATATTTGTTGAAAATCATACGAATAACATCAATATAAAACATGATGAAAAACATAGAAACAAGTTTCTCTTCTACAAACAATATTTGCACATAAGAATAATCATCGTTTGATCACAATTTTATGTAGATCACATAGTATGAAGTATAAGTATTACATTTTCAATCATTTTTAACAAAATAACTAATATCGGACCTGAGAACGAAACTATCCCGTGTCGAGTTTCTACCTTATCGCTCCAGCGTATACAGAGCCTCGGCACTAACCAGCATAGAATATAACAAAAAGTTAAACAATCTTTTAAATTCTTTTGCAATGAAATTAGGCCGTTTATAACGTTTTATAAATTTATTTTGAGATAGAGCTTTCTCGCAATGCGAATAGTAAGACGCCCTCGGATACGCGACGATATATCGTCGTTGGCACTTTTCGCAGTGTTGCGAACGACAATATATCGTCGTTCGGCACTAAAAGGGTTAATATAATACCTCCTATTTTTTAGAGATACTCCCCCCCCCATCACCTCTCCGAACGGGCAAACTAAGGTGGCAACTCTGATATCCGGCCGATATAAAGAAGAAGATCGACTCGAATGCAGCTCGATACGATCTCGGGGTGTTCTCGGGAGCACCCGATGGGAATTTTTCGAACTGCCAAGGCGCGTTCGCTTTTCCGCCTTCAGCCGTGAAAGCCGCTGTGTGCCCCACCGGTGTGGCACATGTACCGTCGGATAAACAATAACGGTTTCCCTCGTCGGGGGCTTCGTTAAACGCGGCGTTTGCCGATCGTCGCGTGCATGTGCACAGCGTGTAACAGCAGGCCGATATCGCCCGGTCGAACGCTATCGAAAGCGCCGTTAGGGACAACGAGAACAACAAAACGGCCGAGTTACGGCTTAATTATACAGTCGGCTGCGCCCGACTTGATAGTTTCGAAAGTGCAAACAAGTGCTCGCAATCGCGCGCGCGGCCAAGTCAGGCGTTTCGCGACTCTTCTCCTCGGAGCGATTCCACAATGACGGCGATCGTTCACTCGCTCGCTCGCTCGCTCGTGGAGGCGCGTACGAATCGGTAATGAGGAGGGATACTCGTTAGGGAAATAAGTGATTTCGATCCGTGAATGCTTTCACCGACAGCGGCCCGTTCGGCAGCGATTTTGCAATTCGCGCGCCGCGCTGTGGGAAGCCGGCGAGAGTCGGCCGAGCGGCGGCGATTGTTTTTGCCGCCGCGATTGTCGTCGTTTTTCGCGCGCGGGATGACGACCGTGAATGGGCCGTTCCAGCTGTGAAACCCGAGCGATCTCCGCGGATCGGATGGATTCCCCGAATTACCGGAATAACAATCTGCACGAACGGTCTGAATAATTTTGAATCTCGCTGCGGGAAATTACGCGGCGCTCGGCGCGCGAATTTATTCGCGTCGGGCGAGAGAGAGAGAAGAAATTCCGGTCGATCGGGATGCGCACTCGAGCGGATTGGTAGCGGATTTGTCTCGGCGTGATCCGCATGATTATTCCGCACGCTCGATTTAATATCATCGCGCGGAGGTGAGTTACCGGCGACGTGTCTTCGCCGGACGCTCCGGTGAAAAAAGAGAAAAAAGAGGAAGAAAGAGAGCTGTACGCTCCGTGAAGAATAAAATAAGATTTTATGAGCCGACGGATTCGGATCGCGGATTTCGAATATCGCGCGCGAGCGTCAAGCTGTCATCACTGCGTCATCACTGTGCAACTCAATGATAAACACCACCTTATAAAAAACGTCTCGTATCGTTGCATGGAAAAAAAAAGTCAGCTCCCACAGCTAAAAACTAGCTCCCGAAGGTAAAAACTGGCCGTCCATGTAATAAAACTGAAATTGAATTAATTTAGCTCATTTTTTTGTCTGTATCTAATTTTTAGTTTTCACAGCTGAAAACTAAGTCTGGTAATTAAATTTCAGTTGTATTATATGGGCAGCTAATTCCTTTTTTTCGCGAAGCGAAAGTAGTCCGCTACAAGGACAAAATATTGTAGTAAAAATTACTACAAAAGTTTGTGGATGGATTGTACCGGAATAATTATCGAAATTATTATGTATTTTCTAATTTTTAACGATGTATTTCATGTGTATACATCGCTAAAGATCACAACACATCATAATTTCAATCATAATTCCGGTATAGTATTTTGTAGTCATTTTTACCACAATATTTTCTCCGTGTACATTTCCATATAACAGAAAAACTCATTGTATCCTTTTTCTTTATTTGAATTAGGCATGCGAATACATCTCAACCGTGCGGTTGTGGTTAACGCGAAGGGGGAGGATCAAGGAGCGCAAACGGAATCTCTAAGTAAAAAGTTGCGTATAAATTACCCTCCTCCATTTCAGATATTCTCGAAATCTGATTCTTTAATTTTCTAATTCCCGACGCGTTTCTTCCTGCGGATATCACGGAACCGATTGGGTGCCCCAATTTTTGTCGGCGAGGGAACAGGTTTTCCTCTGGAATTTCCCTCCCTTTCACGATCGAGTATCTCGTAAGGAACCATGTTCTAAATACATATTAAAATTCTAAAGCGAGATTCGGGTGTATTTTTCTAATGTGTATCACACATCGCTTTATATAGGATCCGTAAAAAAGTTCGATTCGTTTTTTAGCCAAAAGACGATGGATAAAACGATCGATTTTGGCCTTCGGAGTAGCAAATAAAAAATATGTTTCTTGTAATTTTTAAGCTATTGAATCTGATTCTGACCTTTAAAAAATTGTAATTTGTCAAGAAAGTATTAAAATCAGCATGTGAAGCTATCAAATATATAAGAAGTTATTATAAGGACGGTATGTTAATGAAAGTGTGAAACTATAATAAAATAAACAATATAAAGAGAAAATAGACCGATATATGAATAACCGATATATGGGCAAATAAAAAAATAAAAAAGGCCTTGTTCAGTTAAAATGGATTTTGGTACTTAAAATTATTTTAAATGTTACAATTTCCAGCAGTAAAAAACCACAATAATAAAATATTTTTAATAAATGAAAATCCTATATATTATATATAGAAAAATTTATACATAAGAAAGAAAAAATAAAACATCGAGGAAACATAAATAGAACAATTATTCTTGCTCAGAATCACTCTCACTGTCAGCAACACTATTCTGAAAGATTTCTGATAGATAATTAAGCGTTTAGGTGAATCTTAGAATGCGTCACTTTTGAGGCTCTCTTAGGTACTCACTAGCAAGTTTTACTAGCAGGTACATATTTGCAAAGGAGTATTGAGGTAATTATTTACTTGAATCTAATACTTTTCTTCTGTACATTCAATGGAGGTAAATTATTCATCGATCGAACACAGTTACTGTCTCTAATCTTCCGCCTAACGTTTCAGCAGTCTTCGTTACATTCCTGTCGTAGAAAACGGTAGTGTATTGTCGTCAAAGAAAATAGAAAATCGAAGGAAACGTCTTTATCTGACCCAATACGCTTAATTATCTTGATGTGTTTAGCCGCATCCCGATTATCTAAGTACGATTTCGCATTCGCGCGACTTCGGTTTCGAGTTCAGCCGAGGTAAACGTTCGGTCGTGGCCGGAGATCGCGAGAACGAGGAAACGCGCGCTATGAAAAGTACGCGTATGAGATGTATTAAACGCAACTATTTCGCCGGGCGAGTTCTCACGCACCGCAGCGCGGCGGCTCCCCGACGTGAAAGAATTCCCGTTCACGACTCGGTTCTAATGCTGGCCTAAGGAACTCGACAGCGACCTAACGTGGCAGTCGCGGTAAAAAGGGAAGGGAAAAGGAAGGAAGGTGAGTGGGCTTCGTGTGTACGGGGCTCTCGAGACCGAAGTTACCAATGCGTTTCGATGCCGCGTGCCGCGGATTCCACGCTGACGCTCTGAATCCCAGCTTTCCGCCAACCCAGTGACCAGTGTCACCGTTTTGGAAATTAATAATCGTCCAAGGACACACCAAGGTAACACGTTCCAAGCACCCGTCATTTCTACGTTAGAGACTTCCAATTGCTTTTTTCATCTCGGATCGAGATCTGCGCGCGCGCTGCATCTTTCGAGGATGCTTCACGTCCGAAAATAGCAAAATATAATATTGCAAATTCCGTCAAATTTCTTCATTCAAGGACAAATGAAGTCTTGAGACATCATAAACATTACATCACAGTATACAGGGTGTCTAACGCAAGCCCTCCCATCCATCATACACGGAAAAAATATTGTAATAATAATTACCACAAGATTTTGTAACATTGGATCATATCGGAATTATAACTGAAATTACAATATGTATTGTAATATTTAATGATGTACTTAATTGTAACGTAATAATTTCAGTCATACTTCCGGTAAGATCCACATTACACAATTTTGTGGTAATTTTTATTACAATATTTTTCATTTGTATCTGTAGTTTGGGTCAATATGAACAAAAAAGTCCTTTACCACTTTGCAAATAACCACGCAAAATTTTGAATTATTAATTAATTAAGAAAGCTTCTATACATAGCCATTTTCAATAATTAATAACTCAAAATTTTGCATGGTTGTTTGCAAAATGGTAGAGAACTTTTTTGTCTACATTGACCTAAACTACAATCACGGATGGGATAGCTTGCGTCAGACACCTTGTATAAACTATTGTCCTTGATGACACACACGGTTACTTGATATCGTTTTCTCCATGCTGAGTCTTAAAAAAATTAATTTCAAAGTTATTTAATATTCTACCTGAATTCATGTTTCTTGTTGAATGTAATAATGTAATAAACACAAGTACAGATTGATGAATGATCGGACTAACAAAGCTACAATTATTTGTCAAATGATAACCCATTATAAACGTTGGCTTCAATTTCAATCAGAATATTTAATTTTTATTCCCGGTAAATTCAATTCAACATCCATTAAAATCGAAAATTACTCGTGTAATTGATTTTACACACCTAGAAATATGTGATACATCGTTACCCATGGTCCGGTGTCTTGCTTTCCAACTCACCACCCTAACTCCTGGCTCATTCTCGTCGTGGTACTCCGGATATTCACTAGTGGCACTAACACTAACGCTCACGTGGACACAACGATTTGATGGGTGAAACGCGTGGTAACGTAATGACCGACTGGATATTTCAAGAGTCGACAAGAGAAATATCTTAATCGACGGGAGAAAATGAGATGAATAACACACCGACACACATGCTCCGTGTATGTATGTACCGCTCGCCGACTCGAGGCGTAGTGGAAACGCTCGGAAAAGCGCGCGGCGGGATTACGTTCGACCTTCTGCTTGAAGGTCCGGGATGTTTCGATTGTTGTGATCCCGGTATTCAGCGATAAGCGGAGCCGGTTAGCGATTAATGGGAGGGGATGAGTTTACATTACTTGCCCATTGTTTCGATCTCTTTTACGCGTCACGTATACCTGAGTGGCCAAGTGTTAATGACGTCATGAGCTGGCGAATTATAGTTCCTGTTGAACGATAAAAATATTTCGTCCGCTCTTGAAATATTCAATTCAGATTCGACATCGCCATAATTGAGCGTTTCTTCGACTGACTTGTATCTACGTGACTGTGTCGGTGACATGAACTAGTGTTCGGAACGCCACAACGGAGCGACCAGAAACAGAATTGGAAGTCAGGACTAGAAGGACACCAGGAGCGATACATCACGTATTATATTTCCAGGTATGTACAGTGAGAGGAAAAAATATTTAAAAATATTTTTTTCAATGGGTACTAGTTTTAAAAACCAATTTTTTTTTTCAATTTTTGTTCGGAAAAATCTGTGGAAGAATTGAAAAATTCTAGGTTTCCCAATTTTTTTTATACATCCGCGGAAAAATTGAATAAATTTCCAAATTTTTTCCAAGTTTTTAAAATTATAGTATGGGTACTAATAACATATTTATTTACACTAATACACATATTTTTACATTGACAACAAATTTTTTTTCAAAATGAGAAAATCTTCATTTTCTTTGATCTGCAGTTTTTCATGAAAGCAATTATTTATTCTATTTTAACAAAAGAATTTAGATTTAGTAAACGTGTTATTAGTCACCGAATATTTCTTATTTTTTAGGTACTTTTTCTCTGAGTGTATATATAGATATATATTTAATATATAATTATATCACATGATTTCTCGATTTGATTGAACTAAAATTATCGTGCACAGGATATTACTAAGTCCTTGACTACTAAACCCTGTGACTAGAATCGAACCTCCTTTACATATTTCTTACATATTTAATATTTATATTTAACCCTTAGAACGTGAACCACACCTATCTCGCGCGTCACGTCCGAGGCATAATCGTTAGCTATCGCGAAGACATGGATTATGCAAATCTCGTATCCGCACGCGATACAACGAATGCACGGTATGCAGGCGAATATAACGCGCGAAATTCGCGATTTCGATTCGCGTCATCGCCGCCGGGTTGACATGAGAAACGACATTGGTAGTGCGTGCTACACGCCGCATGTATGCAGCAGTAAAAAACGCATCTTCTCGCGACGAAGTCGCGAACGTAATTACTTACGGATGCGGACACGCCTCATGCAGCGAGGAGGATTTAACTGCGAAATGCCGCGCGACCTCGAACGCACAATCTCGACACCTACGACCCCTCCCCGCCCGCCCCCCTTTCTCTACTCCTTCCGTTCAGCTCAGCCTTGAACTCATTAGTTCTTCCCGCCTAATCACGTCGTGAAATGTGAGCGACGATCTATTCCATGGAAGATATCGAGGCATGATCTTGGCTCCCCACGTGGCAAGAGATACAATACTTCGACTGCGCGCGCGCTTATTTTTTCACACACATTTTCACGCGTACTCTCGCATCGCGAGTTACCAGGCTGGAAAAGTCGGGCGAGTGTGATTTTCTTCGCCCCGTGGCCAAAAGGTTAACAACCTTGGACATGCTCGAGATGTTCCACGCACTGGCGACGGAAGGGAATGCGAGCGAAGTATTTTGTTGCTCGTGGGCGCACGCGCGTGCACTCTCGCGAGCGAGTGCGCGATGATAAATCGAGAGGATGCACATTTTACGACGCACTTTATATCCGCCGTGCACGGGCGTTCCGTTAACGAAGGCATAAATTCCATATTTTCCGCGA
The DNA here is from genome assembly GCF_001313825.1 of Dinoponera quadriceps. Classification (NCBI taxonomy): domain Eukaryota; kingdom Metazoa; phylum Arthropoda; class Insecta; order Hymenoptera; family Formicidae; genus Dinoponera; species Dinoponera quadriceps. Next base: position 94,304 of record NW_014556042.1, on the reverse strand, counting down.
CGTCGCACGTTGCCAATGCCGATCAACGGAACCTCGACGGGGACCAGGACGAAAACGACGACGATGACGACGACAATGATATCGCGAAAAGCTGGCTGTATTGTGTTACATAAGACACGGATAGTCCGTGACCCGCTACATTGTTTTTCGCGACCCGCTAGATATCAATGCTATTATTTACAGACGTGACACAATATTTTCCTGCGATATTAGATGCATAAATCAGCACTTGCAGTGCCTTTATTCTGTAACTTTTAACATATTTATTTACTTATAGTATGAACAGGAAAAATTTATTTTTTTATATAAAGAAAAGAAAACAATAAAACAAATGAACAAATGAAAGTATAAGGATAAAAAAGGATTTATATTTCTATGGCTCGTATATTACTTTTAATATAATATATATTATATCGTATATTAACACCTTAATAATAATAACAATTAATAACTATTAAGTTATTACTTAAAACTTATCTCATATGAAATACCTATATTTCAGTGTTAGATTTGAATCTCTCTTAGAGTTGAATCATATGATATATTCGACAGTATATCTATAAACGCTATTCAATTGAAAAACTCATATCTAAATCTGAATTCACATCTGAGTATCTCACATGAAACAAATTTCAAGTAACAACTATTAATACAGGTCTATGGGTTCAGTAAAGTGAAACTTTGTTTCTAGGAACATATTTTGAGACATATTAAAGAAATCAGAAAAATCAATAGTTGGCATACTTAAACGATTAATGGGTTTAAACATATAGTGTTCAATGATACGAAATAAAAAAAAAACAGATACCTTCTAAGGTACTTAACAAGGACATTAAATCCAAGAAATGCAGAATATTGGGACAATCTAGATTAGCATTAATTTGTGCAAGAATAATAAATTTAATTCATCTGTGATCATTCATCTGTGCTTCAAAGATATTTCATTCATTTCATATTCTTCTTCTTTATTAAGGGGATAAATCTCTTTGGCATACAATAGAGAAAAGTAATAAAAAAAGCAAATAGAAAAAAATAAAGAATAAGATATACATATATACGTTACAAATCTTTGCGCAATGGTAACAAAATGGCTGTGTTCCGATATTCACTGCCGTCCTGGAAATTCTTTAGTTCACATTACGTAGATAGAACTATAGATTTTCAGTTTTTGAAGTGAATATTGGAACGTATGCAGTATATCACAAAATAGCTGCGCAACGATACAACAATAACGAAATTTTCGTTACAAGTTTTAAGATGAAAGAATTGGATTCACACTGGATTTTAAAGTCGTCGTTTGACGAGTTACGATTTGATAATTACACGTTGATCGTGCTTTTTATCACGCATGTGACAAATAATTTATCCGTCACGATTTTAACACGATCGTTCGTGGTAAGTCACCTGGAAAACTCTGCGTTTCGTTACGCACGACAGCGTCGCGAACTCTCCTAGATAGATTCGGAATTATTGTTATTAGCGGTTACCGCTGCATATGCAATTAGTTCGCGAGATGTTAATAGCACGACTGTTACGGTGTAAGCGCGACAAAGGGTGTAATCGTGCGGGAACATTACGTCATTCGTCTTCTTTAGGACGCGACTTGTAATTATTACTTAACGATACGTTACACATCGATATATAGGACGCGCGTAGGACGCGCACGCAAATCGCAGAAAGCGTGGAAAATCGTCGAAGTGCGAGTCGCATTCGCATTTCACACGCGACTAATCTCGCGACTGGAATCATCCGCCAGATGCGTCATCGTCACGTCCCGATAATCATGAATCGACGATTTAATTAATTGATGCTCCTTCGCGTTTGTCCCACACGTTTTAACCGTCCGGTTCAAATTGACGTAACTTAATTTTTTAGTCTGGCCGCGTAAATACGGCGAAACTGTATCTCTCTCGAAGAACTGTGGTTGGGCCTGTGGTCGGTTAGGCCTAATATCAGTTATTAGCTACCGTTCCGTCAGTTGAGAATATCACCTTACTAATCTCTTAATGTAACTGAACATAATTCTGTATTGTACTCAATGAAGATAATAATGATAATAGAGGAGAAGGTTTCATTCGTGATGGTGGTTAAGTTAAATGAAAAATAAATATAATAAGTAAAATAAATATAAAGTAAACAGAAGCTCCGAGGAGATATCTATTTACGTTTTTTTGTTTTCACGTGGCTTGTGAATGTATGCTCCTCCGGTAATGTACCGAGCCGCCGAGTTATTCATGCGAAATGAAAATCACCGCTCTGATACATGATAATTGGTAGCCAACGTGTCAAACATGCGCGATCGCGATCCGCCGAGATGAAATGAGATTATCTGCCTGGGCTGAGAAAAGATTGTCGATCGTAGCCGATAACGTCTTCATTCGTCTTGGTGTTACAGTTGTCCAAATAAAAATTGAAGATACCTCTCTCTCCCCCTCCCTCTCTCTTTCTTTCAATCGTACGCGAACGATATATCTTCGATCACGATCGACCTGCGGAAGGGAGGATAACCTTGCGTGCGTGGTATTTTCACACGGAACTAAATGAAACTCCAGCCGTTCCACTCGCGTACGTCTTTCTAAGATCGGCGCGCCGATCTAACGGCCCGGTAAGACACGGTTGAAAGTAAATACATCGCGGACGCGAGCCCATATGAGCGCTGAAAAAGTGGAAAGAAAGTTGCCAATGCACCTCGCATACCTGTCTGCTTGCCTGCCTGCTTACCTGGCTGGCTGGCTCGCCGCCTGTTTGCCTGCCTACCGATCTGCCGATCGCGAACGAGTTTCGCGCAGTGAATGGACCGAACAGTGGTCGGCGGACGCGAATAAACTTTTCACTCGGCCGCGCTGCGAGCGGCGGTTGATTAATCATTAGGATTAATCGTCGGAGCTAACACCATAGTCAAACCGCGAATCGATCTCCCGGCGATCGGGCGAACTGCACGATCACGGCCGAACGAATCTAATTTGTGTGGTACGCTACGTTTAATCCTTTCATCCCATTATGCCGCCGAGAGCGCGAGAGAATCGTGCTCGCGCGCACCGTGTTAGTTTTTATTCGCGCTTAATCGCATAAAAGTGCAAGCCTAATGAACCCTATCGCATGCTCTTCTGCGTTTCTCGCGATGCGATCGATCGATTCGAATCGCCTCTATTGATACACTGCAATAATATTAAATATCGCGCTCCTCGAGCGCGCGCTTTGAATGTTTCCATTACGTGGCTAAGAGATGATAACACAATTACGTGAAATTATCGCGGCGAGAGCAAAACGCGACGAAGTCGCAAATGAGAGAGAAAAAGAAGCTTATCGCTGATTGACGATTAGCAATACACACCCGACCCCTCGGTTATTTATGTCAAATAAGATGGAATATAATAAAGGATGATAAGAGAGGAGGGATACATACGAAGGCGGAAAAATAAGCTAGATAATAGATATAAATCGATATCTTCGCTGTCGCGCGTGATCGCGCGAGAATTAAAGGTCCAAGAGAGAAATGAAAAAATGTCAGACTCACTTTGCACTCCTAAGTTGCGATTCGTCAAAGCCGCATCGGAATTCGCGCGGACAATGGAAAAGTGGCTTTCACGTCTCGTCCGAACGACGATGCGTTCGGAGAAGAGAAAAGGAGGAACGCGCGCGTGAGGGTCGCCGATCGTGTCACGTCGAGAGAGGAGTCGCTTACGAGCGTAAACAATATTTCGGAAAAAATACGGCAGAGGAATGCGATATCGTGGTGTGTACCTCGAGGTGTATATTAACGCGACGTTTTAGAGATAGAGACCGTAGGTGAGAAAAAAACGCGAAGGATGGGAAAAGATAGAGGGGGTGAGAGGGAGGGAGGGAGGAGGGATTTCCTGATACAGAGGAACGCAGTCTCGGCGTTGCGTAGAAACGATTTGCCGATAAATTTGCGTCATTGGACGCTTTAACTCGAGCGATAAGAATTGTCTTCGCCCTTCACGCTACTTCGACACAGGTCTACCGACAGACAACTAAAGTAATATATAGGGTGTATATGAAAACCACCGACAATCCTTACAGGATAGATTCTACGTAAAAAAATAAGTAAAAAGTCTTATTAAATATAAAGTGTCCTAGTTCTCGCGACTCTTAATTTTATCGAGATATTCCCTGAAGAGTTTAGAGGTAATTTTTTCTCAGCGAAAATATCGAAGGAGGTCATTATTTATAACAACTTTTCAGTTTCCAACATATCTTTTTAGCCAAGTCTCAAATTAAAATTCTGTTAAATTAAAATCCATTTGAAATAAATCAGAGAAAATAACTTTGTTGTCTATTTGATCGTTCAAAGCGTAATTTGCGAAAAGCCCCGTTTTTTTCAATCGCTTGTTCAATCTCGGAAACTATTGGTGTCTTGATGTTTCCGTTGAGGAAAAGTTAACTTGAAATTGCTCAAAGAATCTCCCGGTAAAATTAAAGTCGCGAAAACTGGGACATCCTGTACACGTTTTCAAACGCTTAGTTTCTGAGATATAGCAATCTCAGTTTTAAAAAATATTTTACTCATTAAATCGTGTTTTACAAATAAGTAATTAGACACATTCTCTTGTTAAAAATTGTCCAAAATATCTGTTTCTCTTATCATTGCACATCAATCGACATTTGTGGAGTAAAGGCACGTGTACATTTAAATATTACAACATAAAAATGAATTATTTTTCGCTTAATATTCAGAAATACTAAAATTGATAGATATTATCCAAAACCCGATAAAAACAGTGTTGTATTAGCATTCTTAACCCGTTTATCACGACATATTTTCTTTCATCACTAATCATCTTCTCAAAGCTGTATCTCAAAAAGCAAAGTTTTGCGGGCATATATTTACTAGGACTTTTTTACTTATTTATCCAACATAGAATTTGTCCTGTAAGTTTGTCGATAAAGTTCAGGTACACCCTGTATATCGGTATCGATCGGCGATTCTCACGGTGGGAAGAGATGCTCGTCAAGGTTGATCATGTACGATTAAAGTGACTTACGTGATATCAGAGTCGCGTAGTTCGATACTGAGAGAGAAAGAGAGAGAGAAAACACAATACTTCGCGGTCGTGACTAATTCTAGATAAAAGCGTTGAGAAGTGCCGAGAGGATCACCGAGAAGATTTCCCTCCGCGTAGTGGAAGGACGGCACGCGAAAAATCGCGCGAACGGACGCGAGAGACCGACGCGAATGGTCGCGATGTGTGTCACGAATCGCAGATGTATCGGGGGGAGGTCAACAAACTATACGTTACGCGCGGCTTACGTTTTCCGTCGCGGCCAACTAGAGGACGAGGAGGATCCAGGCGGCGGCGACAGCTGTGTAACGCATGATCCGGATTTTAACGATACGGTATATTTATACGGTCCGATACTAAATTGAAGAACTACGAATTTCAAAACAACTCGAGATAACAGGCTTTCTCTTTCCCTTGAATTCGATCCATCGCATGCGATTCGCGTGAGAGGAACGTCGCGAGATCGTCATCGATCGCTTCTCTCGACGACGTCTAACAGCGGCGACGAGGAGCGATCCATACGAGGTCAATGAGCATCCGCGATCTGTGTCACGACGTTGTTCTCACGTGGGAGATCACGTAGGCATTCGGTGGGCGTGAATTACAGGTGTCATTCGAGAGTGGGATGCGAGAAGACAACGACGGCCGTCGCTCAGGTGGCTAAGAGAGAGTGAGAGAGAGAGAGGAGAGGAGGGGATCATCGGTGGATTACCGTGTACTGGTCGGTGTACTCTTTTTCAGGGTGTAAAGCGGTTATCGCCTGCACCGAGATTTTTGCACGATCGACAACGACGATGACAGTGCGACCGAATGTAAACACGCGTGCACGCACGATACACGTAAACACGGCTCGAGCGATTCGACGATGGGTGCCTCCTCGAGATAGGCGATCCTCACCGGAGGAGAGGAATCGAGCGTCAGGTTATACGCGCACTGGCCGTCGCCGATTAATGACGAACAATGCAGCCGATGCAGCGCGACGCAGGAATGCGGCTTGGAAATGTCACGGGCGGGGAGAGGGGGACGCTTTAATGGGAAGAAGGGGGGAGGGGACTGGAAATGTTTACTACTCTTCTCGCCTTACGAGCGATAGCTCGGCGGGACTTACCTATCCTGCGCGTTCTCAATGAAAAGGAACTCCGACGCGGAGAGCTACCGATAACTTTTTATTTCTTTCTTTCCGTTTTTCCTTTTGAGAGACGCCGGCTGCGATGATCGGATCTTTAGGACGCGCGCGACCCGACGTATACGTCGTATTTCAAGACGACCCGCGAAAGGAGCGTTTTTCTTTTCGAAAAAGAAAAAAACAATCGCGATGTTCGAGCGGTACTTGGAAGCATCGAGATTCATCCTCGTCACGAGTTTAATCTCGAGTGGCCGAAGTTCTCTGAAGATCAGCGAGCATATTAAATTGTATGCCGTAGATGACCGTTATCCAGATACTTAAGTAGTAACATGAACGATCATAAAATGGTACGCTAAGGAAATAAATAGGGAAGAGGTTTGAATATAGAATCGGGTTGTAATATGGAATTCGCATTTGTGTTAAAACTGCTGCTTGAAACTACCGGTAGTTATACTCATTAAGAGCATTAGGTTCCGTTTAAATCACTCGAGAAAGCTGGCGTCAAAATTACGCAGCGTTTAGCTGTCCAAACGAATGTTTTGTTTCACGAAAATGTGACGTAGCAAAGATTTAACAGTTTTTTTTTTTCATACGTGTATTGTTAAGTGTAGAATATTAGTTCTTACGTGTCGAATGGCATAAGAATAAAGTATGAAATGTAATAATACGTTATATGGAAATACATGTACTATGTTCACATTCATTAGATTGTGTAAAAAATTGCTGTTGGTCGGAATATAGAACATCTTGTATTGCAGCCACAGTGTAGCAAGTTTGTCGAGAAAAAAATTGTTTTTTTTTTTATTTTTACAGAGAATATCTTGTTATATTGTACATAGTCTCATATTTAAATGATAAGTTACTTGAGCCATTTTTTTGTCATTTCACAAAAATGATGTGTTTTTTATTGTCCTTGTATAAATACATTGAATGAAGTTCAATAAATAATAAAAAGCTCATAACATTATAAAAAAAGGTTTTTCCTTTAAGTTATCGGCTTCCATATTAACACATAATTTGTGTGTTCAGACACACGGTTTGACATGTTTTGACAAAAATACGTCGTATGAAATAAAATATTCTTTTGAAACCTGCATGTTTGATTCTAACAATCAATAGTAAATGTTTCTCAGATATATGTGCTAATATTACTGATGATTATTCATTCAATATTCAAATTTTAAACCGTAGTTTTTCTTTAAAATTCGAAACTATTTCATGTTTAGATTTCCCGAAAATTTCGAAAAGTCGAAATTCTAGCTTTATGTTAAACTTTTCATTCTACGACACAGTAAGAGTTAAGGCACAACAAAATAGTTTCAACTTCAATTCTAATATAATTACACTCCTACTTTGACCTTGATGGTGTCTCAAATTTCCGTTCTCGCCATTTTAGCGTTAATATAAGTTGTTGAGGGTAACATTAAAATTCAGTCTGTAGAATTAAAGGTCCAAGAGAGAAATTAAAAAGTGTCAGTATCATCAAAGTAGGTTTTGTTAATCAATAGGTTGCCTAAGTAAGCGCGAACTTAAAAATATAAACATTTCGACTTTTCCTTTATATTAGTGCGCGAAACATAAATAAATTGAATTGTGAGACATGATCGTGATTTTAACGTGACCAATCGAAAGGCGTGGACGACAATCGCGAAGATTGCGCGCATCACAATCGCGCGATAGATGGACTACAAGCGGGCTGATCAAAGGTCGGCGATCGCTGATTCATCGGATCGCGATAATGACAGCCCGATAAGAATTAGCGCAACGACACAACACTACAAAATGGTTACAGGAGCGAGCGGTGCCGCGCGATGCGTAAACGCCGTAAACGCGCGCCGGCTCGGCGTCGATTCGCGCCGTTCTCGCGAGCGTGGTCGCCGCGACTCTCCGCGATCGTCGCGCGAGATCACTCGGTATTTTCCATAAGAAAACGAGAAAGAAAACGGTAGAATCGCGCTACGTAACGGTTTCGGCGGTCGTGAGTGTGCGTTCGGTGTGCATTTAGAAGAGATACGCCGGCGCGTTGGAAGACGGGAGAAATCGCGACGCGATCCAGATACGATGAATTATTCGACAATTAAGACATCGCGTATCCTCCTCCAATTACGGGGTTCCCTCCAATTCTAATGGCGCTTCGATCCTTAATTATTACTTCATTCGTTAATCCCGCCGCCAACGTCATCGCCACGTCGCGGCGACCCTGAAGCCCGTTCCGGTGTCACCGGAAATGCAGAGTCGCGTACGCGACTATTCTCGTGCGATTTTACACCGCGTTGAATCGCACGCGAATCCGCCACGGAGAAGTGCGTGGGTGTAGTAATCACCTCGACAAGCTTTCAGACAAAACGCGTCGGTTTATTCCCCGAAGTAGCCCATACAGCACAATGCCCAAAGTCGGGGCATGAGGCATCTTTAAGAGGCTTCTAAGACGTCTCATACGTCGTAGGACTTTTGGACATTGTGCTGTCTGGGATGTGTTGTGTAACTTCGCGCAAAGAATATGAAAGAAATGTGCCATTCTTTACCCAGTAAGCAAGAAATCATTAACACAACGTTATTCAAATGATTCATATTTTGCAACGTGTTACGTTGCAAAATATGTAGTTCTTAATGTTATATATAACGTCATTAACAATACAACGTCATTAACAATATTTGACCAAAACATTAAGAATAATATTTCTACACTATTATTTCAATATTTATATTATCAAGCAATGATTTAAGAACATTTGTAAAATGTTACGTCGAAATGTTTATAAAATTCACATAAAATCAATGTTCCGACAGATCGATTTAATGTTCCTTGTTTACTGGGTACTTCATAAAGTACATAAAATATATTCAATAGCAATTTCTCTTAATTACAGGAAAACTTAAAGCACGAGGTATTCTGCTAACTGGTATTTGTTCGAGACTAGAAACGACTGTCACACTTTGTATATAATTTTTTTTTTATCGGCTTGTCGCGCATACAATCGTGCCCGAGATATCAAGCCCAAAGAAAGCCAAGGAGAGGGAATTTCCCCCCGCGTCCGTCATTTTGACATCCAAAACAACGTTAAGGACTCGGCGAGAAAGAGATATCTCGCGAGATTAGGCGACGAGTCTCGCAGATATCGCGATTTTTTTTTTTTCAAGTACACGCGACGTGCAATTTCACGGAGCAGACGTGCTATTTACGCCGCGCAAACAGCAGCAGTCGTCGCACAGGCTCGAGGAGATCACCTTAATCTCGCACTTAATCGCGACTCACGGCCGTGTAATCCTTAAGATCCTCATTACATCTCGCCCCCGTTACGATAATTGCGCACCGACAGCTTCGCGTTGGCGATTCATTCGGAGACCCCGAGGAGGCGCCGCCGCGGTCGCTGAACGAAGCCTCCCTCTCCCCTCAGTCGATTCTTCTCGTTCTATTTTACGTTTGTTTATGCGACTCCGCGCGTGGACACGCTCGCTGTTGCGCGAGTCCTCCGCCCGGAGAGTTTCCGGATCGCGTTGTGGAAACGACCATCCAGCGAGCGAGCGGGTGAACGCGTATGCAGCGGCGGTACGCGCCTTTCGTCAGCGCGATTTTTATCTACCTTACGTGCCGCGCCGTAAGGCCTCTCTCGTCGTCGCCCAGGCACACAGAGCGCGGCCATGCACGTACGTTCGTTCCTTCCTATACGGCAACAGGTGCACGCACGAGAAAGAGAGAGAGAGACGCGCGGATTAGCTTCGGCGTTGCAACGAACGTTCGTGTGCATCAACGACGACAATGATCATGATGACGACGACGATGAGACGACTTCTTCGGTCACGACTCGCTCGGTATCTCGCGGCTTGACGTTTCGACGCGAAATCGCGACCCGTGTCGGTCGAACCGACGTACGTATGTACGCGTATGTGAGGGATTACACACAGTTGCTTACCTATTTACAAATTGTCGACCACTCGCGCTACCCACGCACCAAGAAACGGTGACAGACACAGGGGGACGGGGAGGCGCTCGCTCGGTCGAGGCGACAGAGAGGTGCCCACAGCTATGTGCCGAACATGCTCGAACGCGAATACTCCGGCGACTACCGTTCTCTCGCTTCCTGAGCACCGTCGTTGCCTGCCAACTTCAGGCGCGTCCCAGGTAACGCGGCAGCTCATTGGTCGGCCGCCGAGTGGCCAACATGGCGGCCGGGCCCGTCGGAATCGGCGATCTTCGATACGGCGCGTCAGGATCGTGTTTAAATGGCCTCGATGGGGCTGCTGGGAATGATCGTTGACGGACTATTCGTGCCTTTTGCAGCAGGATTTTCGTACTCTCTTAGGGCTCACCTCTCAGTCAAGGGTGAGGCGATGACTAGGAATCTGTTCCCGGGTGAGATACGCACGTGAAGTTGCCGCGTTAATCGTGGCAGTAGACTCGGGCGTCGCGACGACGTTGCGCCGTGCGCGTCGGAGAGAACGAAGGTACTCGAATACCGGTATCTTGAACCAATAGTACTAGCTGTTATAAAAGGGAGTATATGAAGAATGCGACTCTCGAGAATAGATGAGAATAGGAATGAGCGATGTCGAAAGAGAAATTCCGCGCCCGAATGATTATCGATTTTAACGCGTAATGAATTTTATTAATTGATTTGGTGATAATAGCAAATGGTAAGTAATCTAGACATTTACGTTTAGACAATCCGTGTTCTCGTAAGTATTTAACGTATGTTCGTTGGTAACAATATTGAGTGGCGTTTATCAGTAGGTCGCGATAATCGAGTAATTTTTTGTTATGTATTTATTATTTGTTGAGAAATTGACGGTTGATTAGTTCCCGTGTCAGTTTTACTTTTTGTCTATCACATATATTAATTTATTCGTTGATAAATAGAGACAAGTTACCAAAATTCGTTATTCGTTCGTGTTACTGAAGAATGAAAGATTCGAGTACTTTGTAGTTGAGTTGTACTGTATTAAAATCGAAATACTTCCAAAATCCACCATATTAGGTCGTATTATTTAATAATAAAAAGTTCATTTGCTCCGTCGTTGAAAGGTAATATTTGTAAATGAAAAAGTCGTTTACTCTTCACTGAATAATACTCGACAATAACATGGTCTTTTCCGATTCCTGTTGAATCATATTACTTGAAAATAGGAGATCCATCTGATAGCTGTTGCGTCGTACTGCGACCTCGGTTTTTCATTGAAAACGATGGCGGCTCATATATAGCGGAAACTCCGGAACTATATCTTGAAAAGAGCTGTTTTGTTAAACTCGCTAACATATATGTGGCGGCATCTAACGGCGCTTGAGAAAACCTGTTGCGATTAGACCCGTTACGATCATTCTTGTTATTTGGACCTGTTACGTCGTTGATTCAAAATTTACCATTACGAGCCGCGCCACTGTATTTGCTGGGCTGCATTTCAAAGCCTAATTCGACTGGTAAAAGAACATTTATCTAACCAATCATGGGTTACATTCCAAAACGTTATTTTCCAAGAACATTTTACTCTCGGTGATTCTTCCGAAATTTGACGAGCGTTTCTGATTGGTTCCTCTTCTGTAACTCAGAAGCCACCGAGTAAAATATTCCTCGAAAAGAACGGAATGTGGCTATGATACAGAAATCCTTGCTCTTTTTGTTCCGATTGGTCAATCAAATGCTATTCTGCCCATCGAGTAGGATTTTGGAACGCAGTCATGGGGACTCGAGATCGTAGTACGACTCAACAACAAGTCGGACAGATTCAATTTTCCCAGTAGCACTATTCAACGGCGGATTGACGATCCTTTCTTTTCGAATCTACATCTCAACTACGGGTAGGATTTTTTTACTTTTGGCTAACCAGGTTAAAGAAATTATTATTTTCAAATAATACGATCCAATGACGAACATTTGTTCTTCATAATAGCATGATCAAACAGCAAGTACATTTTTATTTTCATTTCTTTATGAAAGAGAATCCTCTTAACATGAGATCTGGTCGTTTTCGCTGCACCGCTGAACTAGTACAATAAGTTGAAATGAGAAAACATCTACTTGTCTCGCTTCAACTTATTGCACTATTTCAACGATGCAGCGAAAACGAACAGACTTCTAAGTGAACTTGCATTACTTAAAAAAGGAAGATTCATGTAAGACAGGTTTCAAGGCAATTCAAATAATATATGAATGTATTACTTAAATGATAGAGATGCATCATCTTGCGTCACATATATGTTTTATTTATCGCGAGGATGGAAAGAACATTTAGATTATTATTTCACAAGAAGCTAAGAGTCATTGGCTAGGGAAATTATTCATGAGCAACATATTTTATGTATCATTTTCATAATCCTTTGGGTTTTTGCGGTGTATTTCTCTGTTCTTCTCTTTAGCCCACTCCATGAGCAAATATGTAAACATGAAGACTACAACAAGGTAAATATAAGTTAAACATTTAAATTGATTTCATTTGATTTTGTATCAATGCGATAACAAGCTATACTTACAAGGCGCTACACGAAATACACTGCCCTGGAACCGACGTAAAAGATTTGGTACTCCTTCGGAAATTATTCCTTTGAAGGCTTTTTGTTCATGCGGGCTAAGTCGGAAATAGACGATACCGCTAATTTTGGCAAGATTACCCCAGTACTTCCCCATCTATGGTCGAAGTCTAAAAAATTTATTGAATTTTAGTCGGCGTAATATTTAACAGAACATAACCACTCTCGAGTTCAGTAACGTAATCATAGTAGCTCAAACGTCACACGAAAATGTTGCCGTAGTTCAAAATCTTGAGCTTGAAACAAATTTAAATGAGGTCGAGCGAAATACGCAATCAATTTCAAGCAACAAATAATTACATAATCTTGTACTCACTCGGAACAGCGCCTGCGAAAAGTATCGTGATATTTCTGTGGTCAATTCAGCTTCATTAGCTGTCCTCTGCTGTATCTGACATGCGGACAGATGGCGCACTTAAGCAAGACATGTGAAGCAAGATTCGTTTTCTTCAGCTGCGTCTGCTCGTTATTTGTCGCTCCTTCCTCAATGGAAATATTTTGCCGGAAGTATAAAATCGATGAAAAATGAAATGAAAGTTATTAGAAAATTAATGAATATATTTCCAAATGAATCATAATTTTTCTTATGAAATTTAATGTAATACTGTGAAATATGATGGAAGCTAAATTACACTGTTGAAAAATAATAAATTTTCTAAAATTTTGGATATCATGAGATTTACTGAATTTAACTAAAAACTGACTTTTTACTGAAATATTAATGGAATAATAATGGAATGAGGTGTCAATTGAAAGAGAATTTCGAACGCATTTCAGTAAAATTTCATTATATTTTCAGTAAAATATTTCCATATTTTTTCTCTCCTCTTTTTCCACGATATATACATAACAAGTATAATTCAAATTATCATTCGACAAATTTCGTCTATTTTATATATTTGATTGTGAATCTGAAGAACCTTTTTTATATAAATGATTTCTTCATATAATTGATGTTCCTCATTCTAAAACCAGAAGCTACAATGTGCGGATACTTTTCGCAGCGGAAGACAAAGAAATTGATTGGAATCTCACTTTCTGTCCGTTCTTCCGTATTAGAATTTCAAGATCGCGCGCAGAGAGTCACATGGGAGCTGCGCTGAATGCTGCAAGATGACGGTCGCTCCGACGTCGGTTGGCGTCGCCACTGTCGCGCGCCGTCAGGCGAGCGTATCGAAGCACGGGGCAGGGACAGTCGGTCGGATGTCGCGAGCGAACGGGCTTGCGTATGTGATCGATGTTGTGATACGGTGCGTGCTCGCGTCCGCTGATCGCGCGTCGCGTTCATCCGTCGGGCGAAGTCGTAGCGCACGCAGGGACAGACAGTCCGCCAGCGAGCATGGTTACCGCGAGAATCGGCAGTGACACGTCTACGCGGTCAGCCCGGGACGAACAGTGGTAACGACGTCGTTTTGCCAGTGGTGTCCGCACTTTGCGCGAAGTCCTTGCTCACGTGAAGAGGTACCTGCTAGCCTACCAGCTAGCTAACGTACGTGCGTGCGTGCGTGCCAGCGTCAGTGGCGTGCGTGCGTGCGTGCGTGCGTCTAACCGTGTCATGGTATCGAGGCAAGCCGAGAATCGTGACGGCGGAAGTTATCGTACGTCCCAAGACATGGCCTGCGACAATCGCGCCGAGAGTGACTTCGAGTTCTCGGTGCCACCGGAGGCGCCGGTATTCGAGCCCACAAACGAGGAGTTCCAGGATCCGCTCGCCTACATTGCAAAGATACGGCCGATCGCGGAGAAGTCCGGCATCTGCAAGATCAAACCGCCGCCTGTAAGTAGCTGCGGAGTCGCTCGGACGACGATTCGTCGTGAAAACACTATCTCTCTCTCTCGTCCTTGTTCCGTCGTCATACGAACGTTATTCCCTTTGTCGTCGTTGGTGTTGTCTTTGTCATTGCAGCGCACCTTGTCGTCCTCGTCGTTATCGCCGTCATCGTGACGAAGGACGCCGACCATCGATCCTCTCTTACGTGGACGTTTTTCTCACGCGGAGAGCGCGATGGAAAGGGCTCCGACGAGAGGATCGCTGAGATAGAGAGAGAGAGAGAGACACACACACATACAGAAAGAATCGCTGCTCTTCGTGTTACGAGTACGCGACCTCGTTTTAACAAACGACGATCCGTCTCGTGGAACGAGTCAGGATCACGATCGACGGCGATGACGACGTCGACGAGCAAGGAAAATATAACGGGGATCACGTCCGCGGATCCCTGTCCCGAGCGTTCGTTGCACGCCACACGCGAGTACGTGCGAAACGTGCGTGGCGGCATGCTGTTTTTCTTCCGCAGTGAGTCTCCATATTTTTCCGTTCCGCGAAATAATGATCCTTCTTACGCTTACGCGTGTAAGTCGCACGCGCATTGCGTCGTCTGGGATGCCAGCCAAAACGGTGAAAAGACGGGGAAAGAAAACGCGGTGGGAAAAAGAAAGAGCACAACGCCAGAGATAAAGCAAAACGAGAAAATGAGAAAGAGAGAGAGAAACAACCGTCTCCTGCTTCTCTCTCTCTCTCTCTCTCTCGCTTCCATTCGACGCGTTACGCTGCACGACGATATTAATGGATGCGTCGAGGTGGCTTCTCTCGCGGATGCACCGCTTCGTAGCCGACGACGATAACGATGACGACGACGAGGAGGACGATGGGCAATGGCAAGAATCGCAACGATACTCGTGCACGAGTGCACCCGGGATGTCGTCGCGTGTGAGCAAATGTCGATCTGCGATTAATATAACACTGTTGAGCCGAAGGCCCCAGCCTGTTACGAACCGCCATGTAAAATGGCCACGACCGGGACACAATCGGTGACACATGCGCTCGTGTAGGAGGTCTCACCGCGAGAAAGTATTACGAAACGCTGTTTGGACGCGGCCATGAGGTGGGTGGGGGTCAGAGGCAGAAGGGAAACCGGGCGATCTCGGAGAAAACGCGATCTTCTTCGCGGCCGCTTAGGGATTTTATCGAGCGGTTGCACACGGGAAATTTATCGATGCCAGCGCGATCCCGTTATCGCCGTTCGGCTTCTCAGTCGAAACGCTTCTCTCTCTCTCTCTCTCTCTGTCTCACTCAAGCTGTACGAGGGCTTCCTCGTTCACCTTCCGGACAGGGAAATCCGTTGAATCGATGGTGCGTTCCGCGGGTGTATTCCTCGCGAAAACTCCTCTCTCGCGGCGCGGTTCGCCGCGTGACATAATTTTTTCCTGTGCTGTCGTCACCTTTCACTCCGCGAGCCGTCTCTCTTTCTCTCTTTTTCTTCCTCCCTTTCTCGCATGATCTCGAAGCGCATGAACAATTTGAAATTTGCATTTCGGTATTTTTCCCATCGTTTCGTTCAGGAGGTCTTTGTACGTTCCGGACTCTCGCACGGTGTAGCGGCATTGTCCTTTCTTTTCTTAGCGACGGATCGCTATCCCTCGTCGCTTGTTCGTCGATTTACGTCCACCATTAGAAACGATTTGTGCCACCATCTTGTTTCCGTGTCTGCGAAGCAGGAAAAATTCCCGGGGCCCACGAGAGGATCCTCGTCGTTTGGCTAACAGTGCGCGTGTAGGCGTACCGGATATCCGAGCGAAAGGTGATTCCGTCCATCGGCGCCCGATAGATATCAAACAGTGCGAGGTCGTGAACGTATTTTCCGCCGCACGGCGTGTCGTTCGTCTGGAGGAACGCACGTTTTTCCCGGCATCGAACCGGAAGAACCTGCTCCTCGCCTCGTCCAGGCGCTCGAAAATAATTTTTCCGAAAAGAGTCACCTGTCATCATTATGATTGCGTAATCTCGTGGTTCGATGGCAATACCACCACCCGGTGGCCGCTGCGAGGGGCAGCAGCGATCGTTATTTCGTCATCCGAGCTAAACGCCCGCACGGAAAAAGAGATTAGCTCTTCACAACTTCCATAACTGGAAACTAGCTTTCACAGGCAAAAATCAGTTGTATAACATTTATATTAGTTAATTCAGCCAATTATTTTACCTCTGTATTTAGTTTTTAGCTGCCCCAAAGCTAAGTCTTGTGATTCAATTTCAGTTGTGCAGCTAATTACACTTTTTCCGCGCGAGACGCAATTCTCTAAATCATCACTCAACCTGCACATCTTTTTGCGTTTGAACATTTTTTGGCCACCTCTCACGAGGTCTGCAGTGGCGTCGATGTCGTGTCTCCGAGCGACACCATTTTCGGCGTAGATGTCTCGCCTAGATGATTCCTAACGATCGACTGCGGGAAGATCTCGTCGCATAAGTTTGCGGAATATCGTAAGAAGCAACGACCACAACGATGCGATGATGGATGGTTATCGATGGTGATAACGCGCCCACGATTACGTCTCTCTCCCTCTTTCTCTCTCTCTCTCAGTCTAGATGTCTCATAGCGTCTGTCCGGGTGCCGCAAACTCTCTTGAGTAATTATTGATTTTTACTCACGCCGGGTAATCGATGCTCGATAATTATCCCGGCCGCTGCCACGATCGTTTANGGGGGGGGGGGGGTCTCGAAAGCCGCGCGACCCACCGAGCTCCTCTTCGCGTTGTCGCCTCGTTCGTAGATTTACGAGAGCGCGCCCGTGACGGATAATTTACTCGATAACGATATTCGCCTTTTTTTTTTTATCTAATCGTTGCATGCGACATCGAGGGAAAACTCGCGCGCGGATCCCGGTTGACTACCACGAGAGGTAGAATGTTAATATTGTGAATATGTGCGTCGCCAAATTTCTTTTACGAGAGAGAGAGACGCCGGTGCAGGCGAGCCGTGCTCTGCGAGTCGCAATTAGAATGATCTTCTCTTCTAATTCGTGGCAACCTTCTCCATTTTTCGACGAAGACCGGAACAGACGAGCAAGGTCGCTTGGTGACTCCGAGAAACGCCGCTTTCTTCGCGATGCACTCCTGTAACATTGATGTTGTCGCCTCGTCTTGTCCCCTCACCAATTCTTCTCCACGAGACTCTGCGGGACGTGTACCTGCGTACTGGGTGACGCATTTTTTCCCTACACAAGAAGACGACAACGAAGTGTTTCCTTGCGCGTGTGTGTCTGTGCTCGAGAGGAATCGATGTGCGCTTCGCGTGTCGCGATGAAAACCGCACGCGTACATGGGAACAACACGAAGTGAAATGCCGCAGGAGAGAACCTTCCTTCCTCCGCCTCGACGAGGTGTCGGCGAAGTGTCGCGGCAAAGCGTCCGAAGTGCGAGCGAAGCTCTCGACGTCGAACTATCGAGAGCTTTTCACCTGCTCGCGTCACGATCCTTCTCCGCCAATTTGCCGGAATGATTCGAATAATTAACCGTCGATTTGACGAGAGATGTGTATCCATTGCATATCTGTTGGGTCTCTCTCGACAATTCTCGTGTAACGATGAAATCGAGATAAGGTATTATTCTATAATTCAATAATATGTATTATTATAACCATTTATAGATATTATTTATTTATTTATTTGTTAATTTTATACAGGCCAATACTCTTTGCTATACAAAAGAAAGCAAAATATAATTGGTCGCCGAGAAGACATGATAATGTACATAAATTACGTAACATATAATGATACATAAATTATGTTACAAATAATAAAAGTGCACGAATAAGCCTAAAGAGGTTTTTCGAGAAAACGATTTTCCAGAAAAGGCTAATGGAATTTGAATATTCATTAGCTAAGGTACAATATCTATTAACGCAATTGTATCTTTATTATCTTCGATCGGGGCGAGTGATCAGGAAAATTTGTTCAAGTCGCGATTTCTTGTTATTTATTTATTGTGATGGTTTATTCAGGATTATATGATTATTTATCTGCTCAATGAATAACGACCACTATGGCACGATCGGCGACTCTTCCTGAGCTGCTTTGCAATTTCGCTCGACGAGTATCCACGATGTGGTGGCAGCGACGGTTTGTTGCCGTGTAACGCGCAACGGGACCCGCCGAGATGAGCTCGAACGCTTTCTGCGGAGTTGATATTTTCCGAGAGCACGTCGCCATTGCGGAAGTTGTCATAGAAGTGCACGGACGTTCCACACGGGCGTTGTACGCTCGTAAAACGACGACGACTTGATTAACGCACTTTACGATTACGGCCGCGCACGCTACGCCGACATAGTGCGAAATAAAAATTAAAGCCCGAACGAATACACTCGATGGGCTTTATTGAAGCGCCGCTTTATTACGCGAGGTGTTCTTCCGACATTGTCCGTGATTTACAAGCGTTAATGATGAATTGTTCGCGCGAGACTGGGACTTGTCCGATTTTTTTCCTCAACATGTGCGCGACACAGAGAGCGTATCGCATTGAGGATTCGGCTTACATTTTATTGGAGCACACACGTCGGGTGGGTGTATCAATTAATTAAGTCTCGTTGCGTGTGTGCGAGATAAGTTCGTACATCTCGTTTTCCGTACTTTTAAATTCAATTAACGCGCTCGAAATGATACCGCCGTTATCGCACGAGGAAGAGACTCTCGGCTGTATTTATCGATTCTTTCGTTTGATTGTTTTATCGTGTTAATCTTTATAGATTCACACACACACACACACACACGACAGCGCAAGAATATGAGTATCTAGAAATATTCGTAGCTGGATTGCATATTATTATAGCGATGTTCCGAGCGGTATTGATTAAATAATACATATGAATTTCCAAATAGATTTTACTAAACCAACTGGACATGTGCAAGAGAAGAGGATGAGAAGGAAAGAAAGAGATAGAGAGAGAGAGAGAGAGAGAAAGAGAGAGAGAGAGACCCGAGTATATCCACAGCGGATAAGCTATAAATAACAAGCGGATAAACGAGATATTCAGTGGCTATTTCGAAAACGATAAAAACAATAGTCATATACACATGTATCCGCCTCATCTCTATAACAATGCTGCATATTAAATTAATAATATATATGTAATATACGTGCCGCATATTAAATTAATTCCCTGTCACGTTATCCACGTTAAATAATATCTATATAGAATAAAGTTTTCGCGAAGTAACTCGGGGGGAAGGCCTGTCCTACCATACTTCCAATTCATCGACGTGGAATCGAATGCGCGTCGATATGTTTCCTATGAAAATTTCAGTCCGACTCCTCGCGACTATCACGCGATGCTCACCGAAGGAAGGAAGGAAGGAAAGAAAGTTGGTCGAGAACTAAATTGCCCCCTTATTCTTGCTGCGTCGAGCGTTACTACGCACGTTGCAGCGAGCATAAGGGCCACGTACACTATTAGCCGCCGTAGTGCGCCTCTAGTTATGACCCGAAGTAGTGCCGGATGTTCAGCTCGGTGAATAAGTAATAATCGTCGTCGATACCGTGAAGCACGGTCGCCGGTCATTCCAGAAATCGACAAGGCGCCTTTCGTCTCGTTTGGAGAATCGAAAAACGGACCGAGTCTCCCCTCCCCTCCTCTCCTCTCGCAGAGCGAAGTTGCACGTGAGGTCTAAACGTCGGTCGTTGTCATTCTTTGCAGAATTGGCAGCCACCTTTTGCCGTGGACGTGGACAAGTTCAAGTTCGTCCCGAGGATACAGAGGCTAAACGAGTTGGAAGCCAAGACAAGGATAAAACTTAACTTTCTGGATCAGATCGCGAAATTCTGGGAGCTGCAAGGTTCCTCCTTGAAGATCCCTCTGGTGGAACGCAAGGCGCTCGACTTGTATTCCTTACACAAAATCGTCACCGACGAGGGTGAGTCTCGAATTGATACGTTTCGCTTGTCCTACTGCAGTTCCGTGCGCGTTCACCTCGCGCTTCTTTATCTTGCTCACACTGCTCGTTGTTTGCAGGTGGTGTAGACACAGTGACGAAGGAGAGAAGATGGGCGAAAATCGCCAATAAATTGGGTTACCCATCCGGACGAAGCGTGGGCAGCATATTGAAGAATCACTACGAGAGAATTTTATATCCCTTTGACGTCTTCAAGCTGGGAAAGACATTGTCGGATATCGTAAGTATTGGCCTGCTCTTTTTAGCTGAATTGGCTGTACTAATTCAGGAAATGAAGGAAGATACACATTGAAGTGTATGGAACGTACATACGAGATACTCTACGAGATTCTCACGTTTCAGTGTACGTAAATTTCTTGAATTAGTGCAGCCAGTTTAGCTAGAGAGAAACGAACCATGAATATTCTCGTCCCGTAGAGAAAGTATTTTTTCGACTCTTTTTTTTTTTTATTTCGTTCAATTAATTTTTTCGTTGATCTTTTCGCAACTTTTGTATCTAAAGAAATATATTCTGTGCAGAAAATCGAGCCGGAAACGGACGCGAACGAGAAGAGAGATCGCGATTACAAGCCGCACGGCATAATATCTCGACAGCAAATCAAACCGCCGAACGAGAAGTTCTCAAGACGGTCCAAGCGGTACTCCGGCCAAGAAGAGAAGCAAGATGTGTCGATTAAGCAGGAGGACTGCAAGGAGGAGTGCGACTCGGACAATGAGTGCAGGGATGTGGTCAAGAACAGGTATTACAACCCCGACGTGGATAAAACCGCGGACAAGAGCAAGGAGCTTAAGAAGTTACAATTTTACGGACCAGGCCCGAAAATGGCCGGCTTTAATACCAAAGAGGCGAAGAAGTCGAACAAGACGCGTGGCTTGAAGTTCGTTTACGAATTCGACCCCGTGAGTATATAATTTCTTCTTGTCAGCTTAATTATATATCTTAGCTCTCTCTCTCTCTCTCTCTCACACACTCAGATAACGTCGGAAGTCCTATTTACCTCTGTATCGCTCTCGTTCTCATTTGTAGCTGGCAAAATATATCTGCCATAATTGCGGGAGGGGTGACAACGAAGAGAACATGCTGCTGTGCGACGGTTGCGACGACAGCTATCACACTTTTTGCCTTATGCCACCGTTGACGGAGATACCGAAGGGCGACTGGCGGTGTCCCAAGTGCGTCGCCGAGGAGGTCTCGAAGCCGATGGAGGCGTTCGGCTTCGAACAAGCACAGAGGGAGTACACGCTGCAACAATTCGGGGAGATGGCCGATCAGTTCAAGAGCGACTATTTCAACATGCCCGTGCACGTAAGTTGCCCTCGTTAATAACCATCGTACGGATACACCGAGGCTCGAGTCGAGTCGTGATTCTATCCCACGTTTTCTTCTTCCTTCGTATGAACATTTCAGAATGGAAACTGCACAATACGTATATGCTATTATTAATAATGACTTTTTCCCACATCGAGTAGGCAGCTTTATCGATTCCTTCTGCATAGTTGTTTGGAAAGAAAGAGAGAGAGAAAGAGAAGAAAAAAAATGAATTACACCATCTGCGTCAGAAGTTATTTATGACTCGACTGTCCGTGCATCGTATAACACACATTTATCTCTCTTACATTCAATCGTCGCGTTCGCAGATGGTCCCAACGTCGCTAGTGGAGAAGGAATTCTGGCGGATAGTCTCGTCCATCGACGAGGACGTGACGGTGGAATACGGCGCCGATTTACACACGATGGATCACGGCTCCGGATTCCCGACCAAGACCAGCGTGAATCTGTTCACGTGCGATCAGGAGTACGCCGAATCCTCGTGGAATCTGAACAACCTGCCGGTGCTGCGTGGCAGTGTATTGGGTCACATCAATGCCGACATCAGCGGCATGAAGGTACCATGGATGTACGTCGGCATGTGCTTCGCCACGTTCTGTTGGCACAACGAGGACCACTGGAGCTATTCCATCAACTATCTGCATTGGGGCGAACCAAAGACATGGTACGGCGTGCCGGGAGCGCAGGCCGAACGTTTCGAGCACTCCATGAAGTCCGCGGCGCCAGAATTGTTCCACAGCCAGCCTGATTTGTTGCACCAACTAGTCACCATCATGAATCCGAACATATTAACTCACGAAGGTACGGTGCGGCATAAGGTGTATTAGTGATGTCTTCTTTTAGTGTAAAAAGATAAGCTCTTATAAGGCTACGTTTGGAAACACCACACTGAGGATAGAGTGGCATTTTTAATCGGGACAAAGCACCAAACGAAAATTTCTTGACAAGAAAAATTACATCTCTGTTGCTGAGCCTTTAAATGGCGGTTTGTCGCAACTCTTATTATAGAAACTCGAAAAAGGTGTGTGGACATGTTCGCCATTTCTAGGCTCCCACCTCGTATCTCTCTGGCAATCGAGTCTACAGACTAAAGGACCGTCTACAATAGCCGCAAAGTACGCAGTAAGACATAAGCAATAAGCTAATTGACCAACCACAGTCCACTATCTTTGGACTGTAAGAATCCAATTGGCTAATCAGCTTACTATTTACGTCTTACTGCACATTTTGCGGTTATTGTGGACGGTCCTTAATAGTATAGTCGATTTATTAACTTGACCCAACTCGACGGCGTTTCATTGGTCCAATATTAAAATCTATAGTATATGTAGTATAAATTATAGATTTCAGTATTGATTGTTATTAATGGAACGTTGAGTCGGGTCGAGCCAGCAAATTGGAGTGCGCTACTACAAGCATGTCTTTAAGTTCTATGATCAGTGTCTGCCACAACGCGGTAAATTAAAGTGGTCATAGATCAATCGTGTAAAAATAGTCGGTCTTGCATTATTTACATGTGCATATGGCGTAGAATGTTGATTGTGCCATGTCTTTCTGATTGCGTCTTTTAATAGAATATGTGCAAACGGCATAATATAGCCGGTACTGGTCACAGAACTTAGACACGTTCAATCTATGGTCCAAAAGTCTGAAACCGTATCATTGGAAATTGAATTGACTTTGGCCAACCAGTGCAAAATTCACTAATCCCAAGTTTAGTGAAATTTAGTGAATTTTGCACTAATTGTTCAATTCCAATTCAATTTCCAATGCGTAGTCTGATACGAGCTTGAGACAATGCACGTCGAGAGTCTAGAAGTGGAGCGCACGTTTACATTTTTCTACACTCAAGAAGGGACACCTATAATGTATAATATTATTGTATGTTGCTTCATTGTTTTAAAATTGAGACCGAAAATGCAAGAAACATTTTATGAATCATATACATTTCTTTGTATCTATTGAGTTGTCTTGTTTTATGAGCTTACCAAAGGTGGTTCGTTTGTCATTTATCCAGACATGACTTTGTTAAGATCTACAATTGCGTAATGTTGCAACCGTACGGGGTATTGATCGCATATTATTAATACGCCCATAGGAGTACCAGTATTCAGAACTGATCAGCATGCGGGTGAATTCGTAGTGACATTTCCGAGAGCGTATCACGCTGGATTTAATCAAGGCTACAACTTCGCAGAAGCCGTCAACTTCGCACCTGCCGACTGGGTATGTGAATTATACAATTACCGGTCGCATTTCGTCCAAACTGTCGAGTTGAGTGAGGTAAATAAATATTGAAATGTTGAAAAATGGTACTCGACACACCCGGTGTTTCTAACAGCTCAAGATCGGACGGGAATGCATCACGCATTATTCGAATCTGAGAAGATTCTGCGTATTCTCCCACGACGAGTTGGTCTGCAAAATGTCACTGGACCCGGACTCGTTAGATATCGGAGTGGCGACCGCGACGTATCACGACATGCTGCAGATGGTGGACGACGAGAAGAAGTTGCGGAAGAACTTGCTGGAATGGGTAAGTTCATGGCGCGTTTGGATCTTGCGAAGCGCGACGTTCGTCGTCGCGTAGAAGCTGTTCTTTTACGCAATATATTTACGTCTCTCGTTTTTTTAATCGGCATTAAGGATTGTCATTAAGGATTAGAATTCGACGAGTCAGCTTCGATTTCGAGCTTGTGTCGATTGATAGGCGGGAGCTCGAGCGGCCACATTGAGGATAGACCGACGAATCTTCTCGATCGGCAATTCTCAATCCCCGGCAATCTCAGCGTCTCTACAAGATTCAGAGGGAACTTGTTGCGTCTTTCCCGACCGCCCGTCTCACTTCCACCCTCCGCGTCCCACGCCAGACGTTCGATTCCGCATCTGCACGTTTCATTACGGCGACGATCTGCGTTCGCATGACTTGACTTTATACGGGGAATCAAACGGCCGAGCGTGTGGGACATGAACGCATGTTTCCATGGCCGACGGCAGGGAACACGACATGTAAATCGGGCGATACGTCTGGCGCGTATATACAGCGGGTCGACGTATTCAGGACATGTAGTACGCCACATGCCAACAGCGCGCTCTCCCCGCGCGCTCACACACACACGCGTAGGCGCGCGCGCTCACACGTACGCGCGCACACGTCGGCGCGGGCACGTAAGTGCGCGTGCACACGCGGTAAAATCGCGGTATGCGTCGAGTGATATCGCCGACCATTTGGACGTGTGCGTCGCGGCAAGACGCACAAACCGTCCGCCCGTCCGTCCACGTTGTAAACGCAATTAATGCCGCCACGTATTTTCGACGCATTCGCCCGGCCGAGCTCGTCGTTACTCTGGTCGTTGCCGTCGACGAAATAGCGTTCTCGCGACGCGATCGGCCTTGACTGCTCCTCGGCGCCCGTGTTCGCTCGCGGTGCGATTTCGATTATGTAACTTTCGGCGGTGAGTAGAGGTTATGTTTTCGAAGTTACCGTGTGTGCCATGATGCTGCTGAACGTGCGTACCATTTTGTCGGATCGCGTAGCACAGGATCTGCCGGAGCTCCGGCGGGATGGACACGCGCGCGGGAACATACGCGACGACGGTGTGACCGCGCTGCTCGCCTGAGCCTTTCGCCATCTGCGCGTCGCTCCTTTCTACGCAGATGGATACATGTGCGCGCCAATGCGGTCCACGATACTGTCGATATTGCCGATATCATCGTTGCTCCCTTCACCCTTAGTTGCCTGCAAATCGCGCCGCGTCTGTGCGAGCTTTCTCTCTCGTTCTCTCTCAGAGGTGGCTCCCGAGATATACGCGTGTTTCTGAGTCTGTGAAACTTGTTCTGCTCAGGGTGTGACAGAGGCGGAGCGTGAGGCGTTCGAGTTGCTACCGGACGATGAAAGGCAGTGTGAAGCCTGTAAGACTACCTGCTTCCTGAGTGCCGTCACGTGCTCGTGTCACAGCTCACAGCTGGTCTGTCTGAGACATTTCGCCGACCTGTGCTGCTGCCCACCGGAGAAGCACACCTTGCGTTACCGTTACACGTTGGACGAGCTGCCGATCATGCTGCAGAAGCTGAAGCTGAAGTCCGAGTCGTTCGACTCGTGGGCGGCCAAGGTGAAGGAAGCGATGGATCCCAGGAACGACAAGATCGAACTGAGCGAGCTGAAGGAGCTCCTGAACGAGGCCGAGAACAAAAAGTTCCCCGAGAGCGAGCTGCTCACCGCTCTCACCACAGCGGTGCAAGACGCTGAGAAGTGTGCGAGTGTTGCGCAGCAGCTCCTGAATAACAAGCAACGTACTAGGTCGGTAAGACACTTGAGGTCTCTTTTCGAAGAACTTTCTGAACCGGTGTACACAGGTGCGGTAAGTTAGAGTGAAACCAACTGTATTTGTTTCGCTCTAACTTACTGCACTAGTGTACACCAGTTCAGAAAGTTCTTGGGAAAAGAAGCAGACCTGTTGTCGTGAGGCTTGGTATGACTCTTGATTCCCCGTTTGCACAGGACCAGGCAGTCGGTCGATACCAAGTACAAGCTCACCTTGGAGGAACTGACATTGTTCCACAAGGAGATCAGCAATTTGTGCTGCGAGCTCAAGGAATCAGACGGAGTCAAGTACATACTGGACCAGGTGTTGCAGTTTCAAAAGGACGCGGAGGAATTGGAGTCCAAGGGTGACGACTGCGACATCAACAAGCTGGAGAAGTGCATCGACTTTGGTGATTCTATCTGTATCGAACTGCCTCAGCTTCAACGGTTGAAGCAAGTACGTATTGGTTGCTCTCGAGGAAATGTACATTCCGATCCTTAGCAGATCCTTGTTAACCAAATTAGATTAATTAGAAAAGAATTAGTTAGATTCAGTAAATTGTGAAGCATTATTGATTGATCTTGCTTTTCGTTGCAGAAATTGGTACAGGTACAGTGGCTGGAGGAGGTGAAGTCCGTCCAGGACGATCCGCGAAACGTCAGTCGCGAGGATGTGACGAAGCTGATCGAGAAAGGTATGACGATACCGCCGCACTTCAGCGTGGAGAACACGCTCTCGTTGTTGCACTCTCTCACAAAGGCGATCGACAAGTGGGAGGAGAAGGCCAAGCTGTTCTTGCAGACGAAGAACAGACGTATCATTGCGGAAGTGGAGGAGTTCATTCGCGAGGCGGACGAGGTTGAGGCATATTTGCCGAGTCTGGACACTCTGCAGGACATGCTGAGCAAGGCAAAGAACTGGACGAAGATGGTGAACGAAATCCAGGCGAGGGAGAATTGTCCGTATTACGACACATTGGACGACCTGGTCAGGAAAGGCAGAAACATCCCGTTACACTTGGACGCCTTGCCAATATTGGAGTCGACTCTTTCGCAAGCGAAAGCATGGAAGGAGAGGACCGCGAGGACATTCCTGAGGAAGAACTCGCACTGCACACTGATGGAAGCGCTGTCGCCTCGCGTCGGTGTCGGTGTACAGGCAATGAAGACCAAGAAGAATAACAAAGGCGACGAGTCCGTGGGCGCTGTATACGTCTGCGACACGAAACTAGACGATTCGAGCGAATCCGCTGATGTGGTGGCCGCCTTCAAATTGGCGCAGCAACGCGAGATGGATGCGATGAGGCATCTACGGGATAGAAACTTCAAGAAGGAGGAAACACAGGATTCCAAGTACTGCGTTTGCCGGCGGCCGAAATTCGGCATTATGTTCCAGTGTGAACTCTGCAAGGATTGGTTCCACTGTAAGTACGACGGGGCATTCGAGAAGTTGCGTACCACCGCACAGATGCAATCGTTATTGTATTATTGTCATGCAGATATATTGTGTTGATTAAAAAGAAAAGAAAAGGCAAATGCAAACAAGAGCTCCAAGTGTTGATCCGTTAGCGGTGAATATTTAATTCGAGATAAGAGCGTTACGATTGTAAAGAACGCTGTCTTTGTAACCGTAACATTCAGTATCTTGAATAAAATTTTCTTCGCTGATAGGCCATTGTTTTGCTCTTATATACCCTTTTTTTTTTTATTTTTTTTTTATAGGGTGTGCCAGATCAACATGGACAAACTTCGTGAAGGCATAGAACGTATTAAGGTGAACAAAAAGATTCTCTATCATTTTGCAACAAAATTTAGTTATTATTGAAAACAGCCATGTATAGAGGCTTCTTTAATTAATAACTCAGAAATTGGCATAATGATAAAGGACTTAATAAAAAGATATATCCACGAAATGGCATTTGCGATCGATTCAGCAAACTTGTAAAATTGGACGAACACTTTTACTCGAACAATCAATAAGTAGTTGTAAAAGTAACATTGACAAAATTATGAGGAAAGAAGGTTCCATGTCAAGTTAATTTTACGACTATTTATTTTAAAACTACTTATTAATTTTTCGAGTGAAAGGAAAGTGTCGTCCAATTTTACAAGTGTGCTGAATCGATCATAAATGTCATTTTATCATCAGATATATTTTTTTATTTGAAAGTATAGCGCAAAAAACCTTGGCATGTGTTTTCTCACTTCTGACGGCATTAAACGAGGATAATCATAGCGACTACTTCGGAGCTTAATAACTCGAAATTTTGCGTGTTTGCAAAATAGTAGAAGACTTTTTTTGTTCACCTCAATCCATTCTACGTCCTCACGAAGTTTATTCATATTGGTCCGGAACACTCGGTATTTTTTTGAGAGCTTTTATATTCGTACTATATTGATTGTTCACTCATCGATCTTTATCCTGCAGCCAACTGCGTGCCTTTGCCCAAAACTTCGTACAAAGGTAAGTCGCCAACGTCGAGGGATATGCGGTTTCTGTGCCCGTGCTGCTTACGTTCCCGACGACCCCGGCTAGAAACGATTCTGGCCCTCTTGGTGAGTCTCCAGAAAATTCCGATCCGCGTGCCGGAGGGCGAAGCGTTACAGTGTCTGACGGAACGTGCGATGAATTGGCAGGCGAGTACATTGTCGAATACGTTCCCCAAAATAGTGTCCGAGTTGAACGAATAAAAACGTCTCTAACCAAGCGCGCGTGTGTTGCAACAGGACCGTGCGAGGCAAGCGTTGGCCACCGAGGAGATCTCCTCCGTAGTGGCGAAGCTCTCCGTGATGTCGCAGAAACTCGTGGAAGCTGCAGCTAGGGAGAAGACGGAGAAGATCATCAGCAGCGAGCTCAAGAAGGCCGCGAACAATCCCGAGTTACATAAGAGAGTGCAAGCTATCGCGCCCCTCAGCGGAGTGCATTCGGACGACAGCACGCACAGTAATACCGTAAGTGTCGATCGCGAGCTAATCGATTCAATCAGTTGCAAACTATCGTGCCTGGTAACTCGCTAA
The DNA here is from genome assembly GCF_001313825.1 of Dinoponera quadriceps. Lineage (NCBI taxonomy): Eukaryota > Metazoa > Arthropoda > Insecta > Hymenoptera > Formicidae > Dinoponera > Dinoponera quadriceps. The sequence continues at coordinate 65,253 of NW_014556042.1, read as the reverse complement.
GCTGCGTAAATGTACGTTGAATGTTTCAGGAGGACGACGATGACGTCATTCCCATCGAAGACGAACCCACGTGTAGTACCTTCAACAGTAGTGAGCATGCTTATTCATATAGTGAGTTCCTAATTATTATACATAAATTACATACAGGATGTTCCAGAAAATCTTAACAGAGCGCTGGTTAGAACGTGCTAAACTGAGTGGGAAAGTCGTATGTCATTTTTTGAAAATTCGCGATAGTTAATGAGGAATTAATTATTCTGCACGAGTTAATGAGCGGTATATGTCATGTATGGTAATTTTTGTACATATTCGGCTTTCCGTGCGCTCATTAACTCATGCAGAATAATTAATTCCTCATTAACTATTGCGAATTTTGCAAAGTGGTGCATGACTTTCATACTTAGTTTAACTCATTTCACTAGCATTCTGTCAAAACTTTCCGGATATCCCATATGTCCTGGTTTCTCGTTACAGTCGTCTTGTTTGATATTTGAAGCGAGAAAACATATTTTTGCGAAATACTTTGACATATCCATCAAATGACACTTGCGAGATCGACTAGGCACATTTGTCAAATATCCGAAAACTTTCCTCTTACTCTAACGATCAATAAAATTAGTACAGCCTTTTTAATACCTACCTTTATTATATTTTGCCATTTATCAATTTTACGGCTATTTATGAATTGTTAAAGTAAAAGGGAAATGTTTTCTATACCCTTTGATTTCAACATATTCCGCAAGAATTCTGGACATACGTTTTCTCGCTTTTAACTTCATTAATCAAGATTACCGCGGTGTGGAAACAGAAGCTTTAATTATCATGCATAAACATAGGCGGTGTATCAGATAAGGAAACAATTATATTTCGCGTTGCTCGCCGTAGTCTCAAAAGTTCGACGGAAAATTCAATCGGGCGAAGGCGGCGATGCGACGGGCGGCGTGTTGTCGCCGAGCGCGAGGTCGCGCTTGGAGGAGCTGATGATGGAGGGCGATCTCCTGGAAGTGGCTCTCGACGAGTCGCAACACATCTGGCGTATCCTGAGGCATACGTACAGTCACAACAACATGTGTACGTATCCTTCGTTCGAGGAGATGCAGGCTAATCAAGATAAAGACGTGAAGAAGCGAGGTAGAAAGAGAAAATCGGAGGAGGCAGACCCGAAGGCGAAGATCGGCCGGCAGAAGGTTGAGCGGCAGAAAATCGACGAGAAGATTGCGAACAAACGCAAGAGCGGAGGCCCCGCCACCAAAGAGAAGAAACAAAGTATCTCGCCTGTCCCCATGAAACGAGACTCCGGAGTGGGATTGAAACGTGGACCTCGAAAGGTATTTAATTTTTTAGAAACGACGATTTCGTGTCTCGAATTCAATCTTTCGTGTCGTTCAAGTGATTGCACTCCTCGAGTTTATGAATTTGTTGATTAATCAATGCAATTCAGCGAATTTCTTGATTAATTAATGAATCCCTGCATTTAAATCTACCACTATAGGAAATTTTATAAAGACAGTTATAAGTTTATATATGTATTAGGAAATAATATACAAAAGTGACGATGAGAAGGTGTAAGACCGTTGAAGGACTCGTTTTCTCGGTGGCGAGTAATTTAATTACCGTGGGAAAGTTTCAATTCGAGACACTTCTTCGCAGCTTGATGATGCGAGCACGTTCGTTTCGCGAACGTCGAATAGCTCGACTTCAGTTGAATATGGCTTGCAGATGAAACGCAAGGAGGCCGAAGACGGGCCTAAGAAACGAGGCGGCAACCGCAAGAAGACCAAACAAGACACGTCTGACGAAGAGGACGACTGCGCGGCGGAAAACTGTCTACGACCTGGTGGTAAGGATGACGTTGTTGTGTATAACATATTCGCAACGTGGCTTTAACGAATATCTTCGACGTGTGTGTGTTCTCACTGTTGTTCTCTCGCGAGAGATACATCATAATTATATACACACGGTAGATATATATAACAATGAACAATGTTGTCAGCAATAAACATTATATTACAAGGATTGTGTACGCAAATTTTTTGATCACACAGTACGCGCGTCGCGGTCGTAGGGATTATTGTTTTGCGTACTTGATTTCGTATATGTACATTCTTGATTTGATAATAATTTTTCATTTCGCCCGCTACTTTTGTGTTCTCTCGAACTTTTACGATTCTCCCTTGGTTTTGCGAGCACGTTTCAACGTGTGTATTGTTTTATTTGTTATTTAGGTAAAGAAGTTGATTGGGTTCAGTGTGACGGTGGCTGCGAGGGTTGGTTCCATATGCATTGTGTTGGATTGGATCGCACAGAAATCGCGGAGGAAGACGATTATATATGTAGCAACTGTAAACAGGCCGATCAGAATGCATCGGTAAGGGATAAGTAAAGAGAAGAGGAGACGGAGGGAAAACACATTTTTGACTTTCCCCACGCTTTTCCCTTTCGTCTGCTCGTGGAAAAAGAAAACATGGAAATAAAGGAACACGTGTACATATATATATATGTGTGTGTGTATATATATGTATATATACACATGTATATCATCGATTGTGTGTGCTCTTACTGTGCGCATTATTGGTCGCACCTTGCATTTCAGTCTATACGCACGATGTACACGTGAACAATCCTACGTTCTCGGATCGCAAAAGAAGTTTTATTCGCCTGGTAATGTCGCTTTTTGTCTTCTTTTCGGCATTCTTACCGTAAAAAAAGGAAAAAAAAAGAAAGATGGGCCAATCTCTGTTATAGGTTTAGAATAAGTTTTTTTTTTTCCTTTTTGTGTTGAACGTTGTAGTCGAGAGCGCCAGATCATCTGGCGGAATCATTAGGCCTGGATGCACTTCTTTCCCTTTCTCAGCCCCAGGAACACCAGGGCGCCACCGACACGGAGGCGGGCGTCTAGGAAACGACATTCCCCGTCTGGACCTACTAAGCCCACTTCGTGTCGTCGAGCTTCGCACGGAGGCTCGGGACGTTTACGATCGTGACTCTCAATCTCCAACTGAACTTGTGGTGGTGTAATGCGTTTAGCGTTTTAATTGTCTCTCCCAGTGTTGTTTTGTACTGTAACCCGGCATTGCAGATCGTCGATCGTCGTTCAACCTGTGCCTGTCCTCTTTCCTTTTTTCCTCTCTCTTTCTTCGACCGGAGTAGCGTTCGATGAAGGGCCAAAGTATTGTAAAACGCCGTGGCTGGTCTTTCATTCGCGTGCCTGTAGACCGTTAGCAACACCCGCTAGTCAATCATCGATCTGCATTTACGCACCGACCCGTGCGGGAAAGTCTTGCGTTCTTCAGTTACGTAGGGAGATATAACGCGAGGACACCACGCGACTTCGAAACCTTACAGTCCCGCGGGGATCGCTTGTTGTTCCTGTCCGCGGAAATTCGATTTCGCGCACACGAAGAGCGAGCGAAGCGCTCTCTGCATCTCTCGTTTTAACCGTACGACCGCAAAAACGCTTTACTTGCGAACTTTTTTTTTTTATTGGATTGTTTTTGTGTAAAGAAGAAGGATTGCCAATATTCCGTCTGTATGGCATCCGATTGCGCATGAGTCACGGATGAACCGTGATTATAATTATATTTATCATGAATTTTGTAAGGCCGTTTACGTTATTAAAATGTTGTCCCTTTGCGCCGTTTACCTATCAGCGATGCCGTGCCCCCCCCCCCATCAGTAATGCTCGCTCGAACAGCCGAGTGTCATTTTCCAGTTTTTCACACGAGATCGACGATCGTCGAGTGAACGGACAAATAAACGAACGACGCAAACGTGCACACGCGCCCATGTGAAGGACGCGATCTGTAACGATGGTTACGATCTCGTCTTACCGACACGAGATAGACGTAACAGAACATGAAATATGGCGAATGAAGTTAAAGCTCCTGGGTAGTCGCTGCAACTGTCTTTGTTTGATGACGGCAGAAGCGAAGAAACGCAAGTCTAGAATTCTTGCGTTATACGTTCAAATAAGAAGATATACTCACAAAATGACATTCGTGATCGATTCAGTACACTTATAAAATTGTCCGAGCACTTTTATTCGAACAAGCAAGAAATAGTCGTAAGATTAACAACTACAAAATCATGAGGAAAGGTGTTAAAATTAATGGTTCTGTGTCGTATAAATTTTACGGCTGTTTATTGGTTGTTTGAGTAAAAGAAGAGTGCTCGGACAATTTCATAAGTGTACTGAATCGAATCACAAATTTCATTTTGTGAATATATCTTTTTATTTGAACGTATAATGCAAGAATTCTTGACGTGCGTTTTTTCGCTTCTGACGTCATCAAACAAGGACAGTTGCAAGACCGGAGATCAGGGGAGCCTGAACCGCGAGCTGAAGCAAACCCGGACGAGCTGAACGATACACACGCCGCAGAGAGAGAGAGAGACAATAGACTTGTATAAATAGATGGAGCGTTTTTCCGCAAGAGGTCACCAAGACCTGATCAGAAAATGCTGCGGGCTTTGTATGTCTCAACTTCTCTAATTGCTGAAATCTAACGGAGGTGGAAATCTTTCCCTACTGTGCGACGAAAATGATTGGAGACGAACATGTGGTTCTGTTATATTGTTTATTTTTGGAGGATCTTATAAAAAGACGCGGTCTAAATGTACAAGTCTATTCGCAAAGACGTAACAAAGGCTTCTCACGTGTGGTGGTATTAGTCGTCGACGAAAGCTATCGTCTGACCTTGTTACAAAAGAAGTCTCGTTTGTGCCGGCTTCTATTGAATGTTATGCGCGCGCAGGAAACATCGAGAATTCCTTTACATTAGATGGTATGTACAGAGACTGAGATATGTGCGTATTACTGTTTCAATTATACATACGTTAAGATATAAGAATGTCGCAGACGAATGTCTCGTCGGAAGATTAGAATATCACATAATACGTCGAGTATGTGAATTACTTAGTGAATAAATATAAGCGAGTCTAGTTTGTATAAAATAAAAAGAAGACGAATTATTATACAGCAGAGATGTATAAATATCATATCTACTATGCCTTCCCGAAACAATAGCCTGTAACGCATCGCTGGCTTTTGCAGCAGAGTCAACGGCCGTCCTCCCCTTCGCTTTTGCGCGTCGAGGTTTGCGCAAAATTCAATTTTGTTGTACACGCTGTGTGATGCTTGTCGCATCTGGGTATCGAATTTATGCGTGGGCTTTGTCTCCCACTGTTCGACGTCTATAAACTACCGAAGAAAGTCAAACTGGATCCCACATCAAGTCCTTACTTGTATCTAATGACGAATTTGATCATCCACACTACGTCGGATTAGCACACGCTAAAGGCCGCTACAATTGTAAAGTGTCTAAATATAGCAGCATGATATAAGCACTTTAACGATGAAATAACTAATGTATATTCTGCTGAATAACGTGACAATATATATCATTATTAGATGGTTAATCACATGCAAAATGCTTATATAAAGTAAAAATACTAATACTGCGTATCTAATTCTGGACGTTTTTGTTGTTGTTGTGGTCTTGAAATACGAATATTCATATTTTTAACATAGAAAGTATATAATGAATATATACATGTACATTTATTAAATATATATAAATATATTATGTTTAAAGATTAAACATACGTATTTAAAGACCAAAACAACAGAATGTCCATAGTTACGTATGTGTCCAGGAATTGATATTTTTACTTTATTTTTTATTTATACGATTGCTTCATACGTGTGTAGCAATCTTCTCGATATCCGGCGTAGTACGGGTGATCGAAGTCGCGATAAGATACTCAGATTTGGACTTTTTTTTAGAATTAAATGATGTTTTCCAGTTGACTCTCGATTATGAATGTACATTCTACATTTACGACTTATTTTTGCATCTGGTATCATCAGTTTTACCACGAGATTATACATATACATGAAATTGTATATGTCGCGGGGAAATGATGAAAATGGAGATTTCATCAAATCACGAGTGGGGTGGGGGTTGTGATTTGATCATCTACCTTGGAAATTTGATCAAATCTCCATTTTCTACCTTAGGGATTTGATGAAATTTCCATTTTTATCATTTCCCTACGACATATGTCACTTTTTTCACTTAACACGAGAAAAGTTTCAGTTGATGAATATCGCTACGAGTCCGAGCGATCTCATGCAGTGGTCTACAATCGAACAATTGGAAGCCAAGCCCAAATGTGAGAACGTTGTTCAGATCAGTAAATAGCGACGTCTACAACAATGAAATTTTGCGTAAGCCTTCAGCCGCGATTAATAAATATTTGCGCACGGTCTCCTGTCTATCGAACAGCGCCGCATGTCGTCCTGATGGTAAAATAACTACGAAGCGACCTTGTCAATGGATACCCGGTCCGGTGGATGAGCAATACAGCCTTGGTAGTTGTTGAAACGGCGATCTGTGCTTCTTATCAACGGATTTCTTGGGCCGGTGTATGAACAACGTGTCTACGTTGTGGTCGAGATGAATGGCCTGTGCCTCTCGTTGACAGATTTCTCGGACCATTGAATAAACAATGCGGCCTTCGTTGTCGTTTAAGTGAAATCTGTGTGTTTATTAATTGACTGACTCGGGTAGAGCAACATTCGTAGGAAGCAAATTGAGACCGTAATTGGCACTTAGAACGTAAACGCACAGACTCAACGATGGGAGACCGACCAGAATGGGAGACGGGACGCGCGCTTAGAGTTCTAAAGCGCGAAAATTCTCACATATCGCCATGGATATTTATTTATACTCCGACGGGAGAGTACGTGAACAATATGTGTACGAAGCGTGTATGATGCGTGATACAATAAACAATGCGAAGCGTGTACCAGGATGTTTACTTATGTTCAGTTTATGATTTTAGGAGAGAGTACGCGCGCGACTGTCATATATTTTATGACATATACAGAACCCTCGGCCGTAATCGTGTGTGGTAAAATTAATGGAATACCGTGTGCAAAAAAGTAAGTCGTTAATGTAGAGTATAATTTTCTCTTACAAGACCTGGTTTTCGAGGGAAACATACGTAATAAAAGCCGGGAAATGATTCGTCGAACGACACTTTAGAGGGTTATTTTGTTTGCTCATGTAGTGTATACGACTTCGCAATTTATAAGATTCGACTGATAATTCGCCGTCACTTTGTACATTGATAGAACTTCCGTGACATCTGATATACAATGGAAAAACTATAAGAATACGAAGAAAATATTAGAGAACTATTGTTCTTCAATAGTATTCCAGTAATTTTTTCACATTTTTATAGTTTCTTTTCCATTGAACAGGAACAGTTTAGAGTGGGTCTTTTGTGATAAATCGGTTTTTCAGCCGGTATTTTTATCACAATTCTTCTTGCAAAAGTGCTTTAGAACTCAGCGTTAATTATTACAAACAGTCGCCGATTGTAATCAACGATTATTGCGATCGAAGACCATATGCAAAAAAAAGCGTGAATCGCGAATCGAGATTTATACAAAATTGAATTATTGTACGGAGAAACGTTTGGTATTATTTGTTAATGTACGCGCGAGAGTTTCGCACTAACAATGGGTCGACGAGGCTCTTATTTGCGATTCGTTTTCGCATCGAGTTTATTTTCACGAGAACTGTATATATAATTATGATTTTGCGGAATCATAAGTAGTTCTCCCACCGATTTAAATCTTGTATGACTGTCACGTGATTCATATCCGTGTAAGTGCGAAATTTTTCGTTGTACGCGAAATGTAGAGTGCTTTGTATAAAGGAAGAGCGAAATCTTTATCTTAGACTAAGTGGCGAGCGGCGGGGAGAAATTTGTACAATTAAACTCGTTGAGAATGAAAGAAGAATTTAAGACGAAAACGATCACGTAGAATTCTGTATTTCTACGCGGATTTCAAAAATCGTGAAAAAGGGAGAGAGAAATTATATATTAAACGTGAATCAGCTGACGCACAGTGTGTTTTAAATATTTGTATACCGAGCATGCTACGCGAATTGTCGGGCAGTTCTACTCGAGATGAATGACGAACTCTGTTAACGAGCGCGTTGGATCGTATTCCACTATTAATTGTAGTGTTAAGAGGGAGGGAAAAAATGGAGAAGAGATGAAAGAGAGAGAGAGAGAAAGAGCAAAGAAAAATTCCAATAGTCGATTAACAGACTTCGCTGCAAATTCATTGACAGATTTTAGCCACTTGCACATCGTTGGCAACAAGTATGCTGTGTTTTTTCATTTAAAACAGGCTGTGAAACAAAGAAACAACATAAGAATGAGAAAAGAAAGAGAGAGAGAGAGAGACGTCACATAACACATATATTTTTGTACAGAACGAAAAGGCCCGACGACCGCGTCCACAATCGTCCGGGATATGACAGTACGACGGTTATATTAAAAGAGAGCGGTGTATTTCTAACGATAGTATTTTCGGGAACGTGCGACATGCCGATGTTGACCGTTGACCTTTTTGCTGCTATTCGAAAGTCCACGATACGGATGAAACTGTAATTGTCGCGATCTTTCGCTGTAAGATCCGCTCGGAAACTTTTATACGTAGTAACGTATTTGATCAATGGACGTCGATCTACGCTCTTCGCTACTCATGAACTTCCTAATAGCGTAGATCTACGCTCCTAATAGCGAAAGGATCGACATTCCGATTCTCTTCCGTTCCTATATATTTAATTTGTGCTTTCTTCCGCGTGACAATATACGCACAGTCGTACGTTCTCGATTACGACGTTTCTCGTCGCGAAATATATATATAAATATATATCTCGTGTTCACGTTTGTGTAAAAAGAAAGAAAGAGAGAGAGAAATAGAGCTTATTGTCATTAACGGTACATCCCTGAAATGGAGAATCACGCGTCGCCAGACGGTGTTGATCTATGTAACTATTGAAAGGGAAAGAAAAAGGAAGTGTGTACTATATATGTTATCTGGACAGATACTTGTAGCACCGTGTCGGATATTAATCACTCGTTTAGATATCTAAGGCAAAAGTGCCTATAGACGCGTTTCCGAAGAATTATCAACGCGTCGCGTCGATCCTCTCGTCATGCACAAACACTTCGGCAGCATTCTTCCCAGGCAACGTAACATGAGACAAATCAGGCAAACTTGTCGAGTATCTTGAGGCAGGTCGGTCCTTGAAACGTTCGGTTCCAGCGACCGATTCGTCGCAACGCGAACGTTACGTCTTTCTGTAGATATAGTTTTATATGTACATCTCGCGATCACACGCACGCACGCACGCACGCACGCACACACACACACATACACACACACTCACACACACATATGTAAGTAACGATATTACTTTGTAAACGATAGACGTTATTTCCGAAAGAACGTGGTAATTTGCTTCTGCTTTCTGGGAATACGTCAATGTATTCTTATGGGTCTCGCACACTGGACGCGATGGACGACCAGCGATAAGCGATGTCTAATGAAATCTCTAATTTTCTTGAAAAGAAGAGCTTTTATTTGATATCGCTCATTGCCCATCGCGTCCAATATGCGAGGCCTATTACGGATCAATTTATTAATAGGACATTTTTATACTTAGTGTGATCTTCGACCCGTCATCTGAGAAGAGAGACAGAAAGAGAAAGAGAGAAAAGGAGAGGGAAGAGTGAATATCGCAAACACACAAACACACATACACACACACACACATATACAGAGGCAGCACACACATACAGAGTGCACACTGTTACTCCGACATTCTGAATTTCTCGAATTTGCGTTTTATAGGCCTTTGTAGTTCTTACTCTGTACACTATTCTTATCGTAATTAAGTAATTTATTTGAAACTCGACCAATGCGTAATTTAGTATTTGCTACTAAAGAATTGTATAAGACGAGGCGTTTCTGTAATTTCTGACTGGAGGCTAACACGTAAAACGTAGCGATAAAGGTGTATCACTTCGCAATAGGACCTTATTTGTGGCGGGCTTCGCTCCTTTCCGATAAGAAAGTGATTTACTCCTTGTTGCATATATTATCATAGATGTATCTGTCAATAAATCATTTGACGTCGATGAGTGTGTCTTGCATGAGCCTTGGTGATAATTACGCGTCTTTTCTCGCGGCATTCGATATTACCCAGAGGTAGCACAGTTAGTTTGATATACGAACTTTTTAAACGTCCATAATACAATTATGAAACGTTACATACGTTTAAAGAATGTACATGAAACTAACACGTGCTACCTGAGTATCTTTTTCGTCACCTCTGATTTTGTTATTATGCGTTAAATTATTCGAAAATCCGGCGAACGATTGCATATTTGTTAAGAGAAAATTGGTTATTTTTAACTGGTTGTTTATCGGCGCGCGAAGATACGATTTTTCCCCCGTCGATGGAAAACTTCGAGAAATAATCTCGGGAGACGAGATCTCTCGGGGAATTCGGAGAGTCCCTCCACATCTGCCGCCAGGTAACATTATTTTAAAAGGGGTCGATGTCCGTGGAAGCGTATTCATGTAACGGGTGGGAGAGATAGAATGTCAATAAAGCGGCGAGCAGCATGAAAGTTGGGGGAGACGTGAATTTCTGGTTTACGCTCCGAAAAGGCGAGCACACGTCGTCGCGCGATTTTACGCTCGACACCGCCGACACACGTGTAAATTACTCGCTCATTTAATTATTCGGTCGATTAATTTCACGGTCGCGGGGAAAATTTCCTCCTGTGTATATTTCGCGACGTTCTTACGCTCGTGACGCGTAATAAACGTTCCTCAATTGTAAAGCGAGAGCAATGAAAACGAATCGCGTCATGCCGCTGAGTGATCGCACTCGGTCGCATAAACATCGCGACGCACATCTCGATATCACGGCCAGTAGACGGGTTATGTGTAGACAGGCCGATGACGACGGCAATGAGTCAACCTAAATTTCTCTCGATTCAACATACAGCTTCCATCGCTACTTCACATGTGAAAAATGATTCATCGGCGAGCGGCGGTCCGCGCTCTTCTCGCTAACTGCGCATGCGATACGACGAACTCAAAGGGCTCGTTGTCCGTGATTTTCGTCCGTGAGTATATCGCGAACAATCAATTATTACGCAGAATGGACAAGTACGAGAGAAAATCGAAGTGTTAAAATTTCATGACACACGCTATTTAGGTTGCGTTCCTATATTCACTATCAGTACTGAAGATCCATAGTAACACATTTCATATGTCCCAAACAGTCTCAAATTTTCGTGTTAATTTAACACAAGATTGATATGTTGAAAAATAACATATTATTACATATTACGTTGAAAATTAACACAGGATTAATATTAATTAATCGACACTAAAGTATAAAATGTGTTAACACTTTACACATGTTGAATATCGACATAATACAAAAAAATGTTGAGATAACATAAACACAATATGTTAAGTTAACACACGGGTATGTTAAAAATTTAACACAAAAATTTTAACAAGGACCGATTTAGCACAAGTACGAAATATTTTTTACTGTGATAATGAATGTCGGAACCCCCAAATATCCACATATCGCCACGTTGAGAACCACGTTGTTTTTCCAAATGAACATACACGTCCATTAATAATGCAATACCGTTGAGAATGTCGCATGTATTATTGAATGCGTTTTGCGCGTACATAAATATCGTACGCAGAAAAAAATTAGTATCAATAACAATATCTTTAAATTATATCTTATCGTGTGTGATATAATTATTACTCTTATAATTGTATATTACAGTTCGAAAATATCGTTCTTTTTTCCTATTCAATATTTTTTTCTTTCACAATTCGCAACAATTATCCTTGAATAACGAGAATACGATATTTTCAATGAAACTATATAGAATTTCTTCACGTATAAAAGCAAATTTTATCTTCATACTAGATTATATATTTTTGCTCTTATATGAGAATATGAGTTTTGAATTGATATTAATTTTTACTGTATATATATGTTTAGTCTGTAATATTCGAATATCGCTGATGATGAAAAGCCACGTCCCGAGGAAGAAGATCGAGAAGCGAGATAACGAGTTCATGTGACGACTTGAATGGGAGCATCCGTTAAGAGAATGCCTTCGGGATGAACGCACACGAGTTTGACGATATCCGCCCCCGAGCCTTCGGTCGCGCAGCGTCCTGGAAGTCTGAAAGATGCAGTGCAGGATTATCTTGAATTATTACATTCGTCATTCTTATCGCGGCGCACTTCTATCGGTCCATTTCCGCAGATCCTTTCCGCTATGCGGAGAGATTATTCGTTGAGTCAAACTATCTTCGCTTATTTAAAATCAATATCCGCTCACGATACGAAGATCAATATCATTAGATGCGCGCGAAAATCTTTTTCCCATATAGAGAAAAAATATTCTTTGGATTTAGTATACGTGTTTATTTGACTTGGATCTGTTTAATATAAACAATATAATTGAATATCAGATATCATTTTGTTTGAGTGAAAATATTTTTTTCTTAAAGTAAATCATGTTAGACAAAAATGGTATTATTTAGAGGAAATAATATATTTCGCTTTTAATGAAGAAAATTTATTTCATTATATATTAAATATTGTTTCATTGAAACAAACGAAATTCTCTATAAAATCTTTTTGTAACGTAATGTTACTTTTTTCAAATAATTTATTACACGGGACAACCATTATTATGTATTTGGATAAAAATACAAAAAAATATTATTTGACGTAAAAATATGAATATTGTTTGAGGAACTAAGTGAACCTGTTTGTTGAATGAAACATTCGTTCGTTTGTTTTATTCCAAAAGACATTTGTTTCAATTAAAGAAATTTTATTGAGTACAAAGAGACCTTTTTCTTTGTGCACAAGCTTTCGCTTTTTTTTCAGGCCATGAAATGATAGAAACTTTTTTCTAATATTATTTATTGTTCTTTAACCATCAATATCTAATATCTCTGATTGGACGAAAAATGACAATGGCGTTAAAATGATCGAAAAGTGTTTTTTTATAGATCCGTATTCATAGTCGAATCTTATATTTAATACGTTGAATGCCGCGCTAATTTCACGTGACTTTCCATTCACCTCATGAGTCACCGATAATCGACACTACCGCATTTGTTATGATATATTTCATAATATTTATAAGACTACAAAAATCATTATTGTAAAGAGGAAAAGGTAAAATACGTGCGCTATGTGGCCTGAGCTGAAAATCTAATGTGTGCTACTGATAGCCCACGCGGTACACAACGTGTTAAGACCATCTTAAGCTTAACTTCAGACGTTACACGGCTCATTTCACTAACTACAGAACATCTGAAAATGAACTTAAGACAATTTTAAGTATAATAAAGAAGATAGAGAGAAATGCTGAATATAATATGTAAACATTTAATATACGCTTCGTGATGCCATTACAAAAGCACAACATGTTTAAAACGTTCTTGTTTTAAGAAATACTCATTTGTTACGTCATCATTTTAATCAAAGTATTGATTTCTTATTACTATAGTAATTCTTACGCAGACCCAATAACCTCTATCAACTTTGTGACAAGCATCGCAACGATTGGCTGGAAAATGAACCCAAAAGAAAAACATCACTCGACGTAATGATATTTATTGTTCGAGAAACCGAGCACAATTCCATTTGTTGAATCAAACTATTAGTTTGTTCGCTCTACATCTCGATCTCGCGCGCAACAATCGATAGTTAATTTGGCCGCCGGGTGCACTCGGAAGGTGGAATTCGGCGTACTTCAGAAGCGTGACGCGGGGTCCGGGTGCCTCGTACAAGCTCGGCCGTTTTCGGCGGCGGTCGGTCTGGCGGCGCGCGCGGTGTTTGGCGCACCGTTCCTCAGTGCTCGCTGCGACTCGAACCGGGTGGGACGTTACCGTGTACATAGCCGTGTACGTTGACTGTGGCCGGCTAACGACGGACGGATCCTGCGTCGTGTGGTAAGTCCGGAGACTTATTTCACGAACCGCCTTCCAGGGGAACACGAGCGTTTCGCGCGGAGTAACGTAACGCGCGTTACGTGTCGCGAGGATACACACACACACATACCGATCGTCTTCGAAGCCGAGAGGTGCCGCACGCATTGCGCGCCGCATTGTGTCACGGGTGCGCATACGACGCACAAGAGAGTCATCCGGTTGGCGAAGGACAGAAGCGGATCGAAGGAGAGAGAGAGAGAAAGAGGGACAGAGAAGGAGTCGGAGGGCGTGCAGGAACGACGGAGAGACAGCGAGCGGGTTGCCTGCGGAGAAAGGAAAGGCGGAAAGGATCACATATTCGGGCAACATGGCCACTACGATCGACGACCGGCAGGAGCTGTTGGAGCAATTCCAAGCGGTGAGTGTGATCACTATTGTCCTTTCCCTTCGTTTCTCGCCGCGCGTGATCGCCGGTTTTTCCACCGGTTTTCCACGAGACCACGTCGGCCACGCGCGGTTCCTTATCGATCGCCGGTTTTATCAGCGTGCTCTCGTGGAAACCCACCCTCGTGGAACGCCGGGTGTCGCCGCCCTATCGCCGCCGCGCTGTCAGTTGGCGCGCCTCCCGCGCACCCTGCGACTCGGAGCTACGTTCAGGAACGTCCTACGAAATGTATACCTTGTCGCGCCGCCCGTCCCTCGTGAATTAAAGCTCGCTTGTAGAAGCAGTTCGAAGTTTCGTGAAAAAGGTCGTTATCGTCTCGCTTTCGGCTGTCGTTTTGGTGATGATAAAGTAATGATAATTACACTTGGTGACAAGATAGTCGGCCGCCTATCGTGAAATGTGCATACGACGAAATGAATGCGGGAGATCGATTCAGCGGCGCACGAATAATCAATAATAATTCGGTATATAATAATAATAATGTCCCGATTACAGACATTCTGTTGTCTGAGACGCGTCGTAAAATCGCGACGCGAAGGAACGATTAACACGCGATGCGAAAATTTCAAAATATCGAGGATATAATTTTTTCCCTAGAGCGGAAACGTGAAAAGTGGATGTGAAATGTTTTCACGTTAAAAAGATCCGTACTTTTCACGAATTCACGCTAGTGGAGAAGATTCATGGTCAACATCCAGAGGTCATCTTCTTTAGAGGTTTTCTTCTGTGAACTCTTGAAAGGTGTACATTTTCTAATTTGAAAATATATCACTTCTCACGTTTCCGTGAATCCGATATTTAGGGTGTCGATCACGTAACTTTTCCCCTAGGGCAGAAATATAAAAAGTGAAACATTTTCAAATTAGAAAATTTACACTTTATCCCGCTAGAAAATTTACGCTTATTCCCGCTGGAGAAGAATCATGATCAACACCCAGGAGGTCACGAATCTTTTTCTCCAGCCTGAATGTGTGAAAAGTGTAAATTTACTAGTTTGAAAACATTGGAAATTTTCACGTTTCCTAGGGGAAAGTGGCATGATCCAGTTCGAGGATCACGCTGGTGGACTGCTCCGAAATTCCTTGTTTCGATAAGCGCAAATTCGAAAGTCCAGAAGGAGAGATAAGGAATACCTCCTCTCGTTCTTTATCGACGTGTGTTTACGGTGTCGCTCTGTTGCGGTATGTGGGAACCGTTGGATGGGGAGCTGACGTCGCGTTCTGAACCGGTCGGCCGCGTAATCGCGACGCGGGAACACCGTGACCTGGTCACTCTTCGTTTCGGGCCGACGATACGCCCCACACGTGTTCGAGCGATGCACTCACTCACAGCAGCTCGCTTCGTCGTTTAAGCCGTGCCGCGCGTCGTGTTTACGTCGCATTCGCCATCGGCTGTTCTTCGCACGGTCTTTAGCTCGAGGAGAGACGCGCTCGAAAGTGAGACGATACTGCGCCGTTGCATATTCGCGTGGCATGGAACGCCTTGTTAAACGCGAAATCCTCTTCCACGCTCTGACCTCGTACGCGCGCAATTCTGGGCGATCAGTCACGCGAAATCCCACTTTGTGGATATTGCCTGGGGATTTCTTTTCTTTTTTGTTTGCTCGATCGCGAGACGACTTTCGGTTGAAGCGTCGTTAATGATCGTAGATTATTACTGATCTTATTGTAATCATTGTTATTAGGAATTGT
The DNA here is from genome assembly GCF_001313825.1 of Dinoponera quadriceps. Classification (NCBI taxonomy): domain Eukaryota; kingdom Metazoa; phylum Arthropoda; class Insecta; order Hymenoptera; family Formicidae; genus Dinoponera; species Dinoponera quadriceps. The sequence continues at coordinate 49,247 of NW_014556042.1, read as the reverse complement.
TAAACATCCGTCTGACTTTATCGCGTTGATAAGCGTCATTGTTTTTTCTTCTCTCGTCGCTCGTCGATGGCGTTATCGAGTGTTTGCAGTTACTAATGGAACGCGGAGAACACAATGTTACCGTGTCATGAACGGCAACATATCGCCAAACTGTTGCTATTTGAAAATATCGCAATACACTGCCCGGTGTATTTAATTGAAGCGCGCCAAGAGAGGATGCGAGAGAGAAGTGATGAAACATCGATCAGACTTGCTTCGCTCGTATCGCTCGAGCCAAATACGAAGTCCAAACACGTGATACGTGTCCTCTCAATCAACACATTAAAATTTCATCTTTCACTTCACTTGTCGCTCTCTTGCGAATCAAAGGTCACACGATGACTTTTATCTCTTAACTTCCGCGCACGTGCATTTAAGAAAAAGTATTATTTATGATTGTAAATCTCCCTGCATACGGTGAAATAATTGTGATCAGAAAACCGTTTTTGCAACAAGAGCACTATTGTAGTTTATTAACGATAACAATCTCCTATGCGTATTGTTGCCACTATTCTTTTGTCGGAACATAAAAAAGTACGGTTGACGCCGAAAATGGCTGCAATTTCAGCGAGATTGACCATTTTTCTCTCTCACTATACGGAACGTTGCGTTTGCATTTGAAATAAACAGCAAAATGGGCGCATTGTCTACACGGAGAGAAAATAAAAAATAATTTTTCAATAGTACTAATAATTACATATTTATTTAAATTTAAGTTCTTACATTCAAATAGAGCAAACAATTGTTTTCAGGAAAACGGTCCTAAGAAAATATATATATTTTTAATAGACTTGAAGAAAAATTTTTTCAGTGAAAAATACATATATTAGCATAAGTAAATAGTAATTTAGCGCCCATCGAAAAATATTGTTTAATTTTTACTTTTTTTTTTCTTAATATATTCTTTTAAATGCTCTTTACTCTCGCTTCTACAATTATGCGACAATTGTTCACGCATTCGTCCTTTGAAGTCGCCAGATGCATCTTGCGAAGGCAACCGATTAATTCTCACCTCGTGCGGCGACAAATTAGACAGACCGCGGATCTGTTCGCGCGGGCTTTCAGGAGTGAGCCTCGTTACCGTGCGATTGCACTCTGCTCTTCGACGGGGAGGGCTTTTCACGGTTGATCGACTGCGAGCAGTGCACTGGCACGTTTCAGAGAACGTTTTTTCTCTCACGGCTCCAATCGTTGGAAAGGCGAACTGACTCCGCGATACAACGTATATATTAAGTCTTTGCGGTTCTCGGGACAGTATCGAGAAGCATGTTGCATCGAGTTGATACTTAATATCCCGCCATCTTACTTGAAGATTTAATCGTGTTGTAGTACGACGTGTTACAATCATTCCTTATCCTCCGCAACGTTTTGAAAAAGATTGAGAAATATAATAAGAATCATTAGAAGTAAAAATATAAAAATAATAGAAGAAATATTTATTAAAGAAATATTTATTAAAATATTTATTAAATATTTATTAAAAAATATATATTAAAGAATTGAATAAAAATATACACGTTATTAAACTAAAATTAATATTCTTCTATTTATCCGTATATAGTTGCACATTATATTTTTGCAAAATTTTTTTATATTTAGAATTTATAGATCCATTCTCAATGAGAATTTTATTTACGTAAAATTTGCGAATTTTTTTTTTTTTCAAATTATTCCCATTGGTAACACTTGGTACGAATATATGTTATTGTGTTGCTTACATTTGTTTTTCTAATTGTTGTCTTTATTGTAACGCTTTAAATTTTTGTTTACATAAATTGAGCGTATTTTAAGTCATCATCGATCGTAAGACTTACTTAGGCTTCGTTTTTCAATAATTAAATTAATCACGTTTGTCTTTTATTAGATTATAGTTTTATTAGATTATTGTAAGGAGAGGCGTACAAAATACTAAAATATCTTAAAAAAGGAATAAGTAAAGATGTATTTGAATAGAAAATGTATTTTTTTAAATTATCTAGTCTAATAATTTGCACACCTGTGTACGTGAATAATCGCAACGATACGGTCGAAATATCACAATTATTAATTAACGGCTCTTAATACGTGAGAATGAAGTGTATATCATAATTATTGGTATAATCAGTGAATCGAGAACAATTAATAATTTATAAATACGGTTAACCAGCTTCTAGAAAAACGACTATATTTTCTAAATAACCGTTCGCACGCGCGCGCGATGGGGTTTTACGGGTCGTCGCGTAACGGTGTCGCCGAATCTTGCACGAGCTTCTTTGCAACTTTTTTCTCCTTTTTTCGGACAGTTCGTTGCCGTAACTCCGTTACCGGTCTATCGGATTTCGCGTTAATCCCAAATGAACGAGCGAGCCTTCTGGCCGGACGTTTAACGGCGCGAGGATTTATCGAAATATCGACGCACTCCTATCCTTCTCCTTCGGTAGAACGTAGCTGTGAATGCAACGACCAGCCTGGTCGGTTTCTCAGCCGTAAGCGAGAAAGAAAGAGAGAGAGTAAGCAGCTCTTTGGCGAATTAAGCTTGAGAACCGCAAACGAGCGACGAACTGGCGACCTTCCTGTCGGGATCGTCGGCTTGATCTTACTTTGATGGAATTTTAATTCGCGCTTTCGCCATTAAACGAGATGCCGCACTAGCATGAAAGAAGATAACGCGCGATCTTAATTTCGAATAGATATCGGAGGTTAAATGCACCGGCCGATGGGAGAATCCACACGCGCGTTGCGCGCGCACCTTCGTATAAAAATTCTATACCGCGTACCTTTTTTTTTTTTCAGGCAACAGTCTCTCGCGTTACGATGAGCTGTGTTCTGCTAGAAAATAGGGCGCTGCTTTTTTTTCCGACGAGCCCGGAAATATTTTCACGGAATATTCTCCGCGTACGTCGCCCGCGGCGATCTCCCTTGCAAATCGGGGGGAACGCGGAGTTCGAGCAAAATAATTTCGCTGTTGCAGCAAAAACATCGTTGCCACTGCATATTCGTTGCGACGGCTATAAAATTCAATTAGCATAGCCAAATTAGCGAATTTCTCGTAATTAAAGCAGAAACAGTTTTGTTGCATGGATGGAAAAGATTCTGCCGAGTGAATTTGTCCTTAGGATGCGTTAATTTGCTGTTGGAACAAAATAGTGTCTTCCTATATGCTTGTTTCTACTAATTTGTTCCTATTAGCTTGTTCTTACAGCAAAATAATTTGTAGATTCGATAAAATAACCCAGCGAACGGCAATTCGCAACTTTTACACGGAAAAAAATCTGGTTGCATTAACCATAAAGGGAACAACCAGATGCGTCTTTACAACCAGAAATTCTGTTTCCTTCAACCAAAATGCCTCTGATGGTTCCTTTTCTGATTAATACCATTAAACTTTTCTTCGTGTAACAAATCGTTTTACTGTCTAAATAGTAACTGGCAGATTTTGTTGCGACAGCGTAAAATTTACTGTGCCAACAAATTATTTATCTCCGTGAGAGAATAATATCGCGTTCGCCGTAACGTTTACCCTCTTTCGCACAAAATCAATATTAACCATTTAATCGCCTCGCGAAGCTCGCGTTCGGTGCTCTCGACGAGAAAATCTCGGCGAAACCGTTTTACACGAACGGGATTCAGGACATCCTCGCTATATGATCGTCTATCAAAAGCGCGAAACGTCCGAGTGACCATCGCGACCGGTCATTCGCGAGAAAAACTTTATCGACGACAAGAAACCCGAGCGAGTCACTGGCTGTGCTCCGAAAATGTCATTCACTGTGCGCTCGATTTTCCCGCCAACTCGGTCAATAAGATTCTGATTGTTCGTCGCGACGACGAGGACGCGCGACGAAAGCGAGACGACGACGGAGGCTCGTCTCGTGCGAACGGAAAAAAGAAAAAAAAGGAACAACGAACCTTGCTCTCGTCGGCGAGATAGCGAAAAATTGTTCCCTTCCGCCGGCACGTCGTCGAGAAAGTCTTCAATTATCTTATTGATCGCGTTGCACACATACACGCACACCGGTGGTGCGAGAGACGCGCAACCCTTTCCCACATCCTGCCTGCCCCGCCGCGGCGTGACGAAAATATATGCAAATGCGAACTCTTCCGTAGGCCACCCTTGCGTGGCAACATGCGTGCGTGTGTGCCTGCTGAATCATCGGGCACGCCGTGCTTTGAAAGCCACGATAAAACGAGCCCCTTCCTCTCCCCAGGGTGGCGCTAATAACTCGGCCGTTTTAATTTCTTTTTACGCGCAGGAAACAATCCGCGCGATAAGAGCGAGCGCTCCCGTAGGTGTTACTTCCGCCGTTTCTTGTTCTGTTGAACTGTTGAACGACTCGATTAGTTCTTAATTACACGACCCACAGCCGCTCGATTTCGATCCGTGCAAATTTTGTTTCGACGTTTACTCGTCTCTCGAGCCGCATTTTCTCTTAGGGCTCAGGCACGATGAAAGAAATAAAGAGTTAAATACAGAGAATTATAGAAATTTAGGGATATAGGAATAAGATATTAAAATAAATTATCGTTTAAGACGCAATGAAAAGTACAGAGAATAAAATATAAGAGCGTTTAAAACGAGATCACTATTTTTGTTATTTTACAACGAATCTTTATTGTCATCATTGATTTTTTTATTTTCTCAATAATTATCGAGTAATTCTAACTGACTTTTATTTGTATATTGATGATCATTATATATTTTGAAAATTAACCCTTTGCACTCCAGCCTAGTAATGCATAGAGGCTATTAGTTCCAAGTACATACCTATGATGCAGGAGAAAAATAGAGTCGTTTCAATAAAACAAAATTTTTATTTCTTAGCTATTTTATAACAAAACATATTCTAACTTATATTATAAAAGAAAAACATAAATTTTAGGACTTAAAATTTCTTAAAGTGCCGAGGCAGCAAAACAACCATGTCGCCGCTACGGCGACAGCGGAGTGCAAAGGGTTAACATTCAGTCAACTACTAAGCCGTACACGGAGGAGAATTGAAATTTAATTCCTTGCTCCTAACTCCCTATATTTATTTCCTTCCTTATTCCTTTTTCCTTTCATTGTGTCTGAACCCTTAATGGACTTCTTCCCTTCGACTTTTCGGAGAGATCGCGCTTTGATTCACGTTACATGATTCAGCGGGACGTTGAATAATTCTTTCGGACAATGGTATGTTATCGCAATGGTGCTAATATACGACGAGAGAAACCGGCGTAATTAGTAAATTACTGCTCTCATGGGCCGAGATGAATTTTCTTGGAGACGTTTCGCTCAGAGAGGCTCGGCCGGCTGGGAAGACAAAAGTGTTTCAACACGCGTCGTCACACTTCGGTGCTTTCCCGAAAGGATTACCGCCCTCTCTGCGACGCGATGATTTCTAACCCTTTACGCATTCGTGCGTGCGTAATCCACGGCGGCGCTATCGTATGCATATTCATGCGCTGCGCGAGGGCGGCCATCAAAGTACACATATTAAAAAGCTATAGAGGGGAAATTGTATTCCGTGTAATTCCTCAGAGTCTGTGATGTACCGGACGTATTGCCGTAATTAAACTGGCTGTCGAATTGCCTTTGAAATCAAGCCCGAGCGGGAATTCTTCTCGCTACATCGGTTCGCGTAATAAAAAATATCGCATCGTTTGACTCTCGAATAGTGCTTTTTGCAAATTACGGGAGATTAAATGGCGCGGCGAACACTCGCGCGAGTGGGCGAAAGGGAGACCGCCGGGAAAACGAACGGAAGTGTCCGCTACGCGAATTCGCAGCTCGCATTTCTCGGCTCTCGCATTTCGCCCTCGAGACGTATTTCCTATCAGACATTCGATTCCGGAATTTCGCGCGTTTTACTTGCCGGCGGCAGTTCACCGCGTCGACGCGACGGATTTTTTCGTTCCGCTCCATCGACGCGGCACCTGCAATATTGCACGAAGAATTGGAGCGGCGGCTCTCCCCGGATAACCGCCGAAATTAAATCGGCTTCTTCTTTGTCTTGCCGCGCCCGAATTATTCATATCGGCCTGCCGCGCGAAACGGAGTGGAATCACCAGTTTGAGGAGAATCCAAAAGCGACGGCGATTAAACCAGATTCCGCGGCCGCTCAAGCGTGGAATCTCGAGCGTCCGCACGCGAAAATCGAGCAGAAATTTGTGCAGAGGCCGGACGAGAATATTTTGTCCACACAGAAAAAGGAAGTGCTAGAATCGAGTGGACGTAATATATTACCTGTTTTTTTCGTCTCTTAAATCGAGTAATATTTTATCAATTTAAGTATATTTTAATAACTCGCGGTAATTACTTATTTGAATGCAATAATATCTTAATTTATAAATGATTTGAACAGAATGTAAGTGTAAACTAGTTCTAAATTTAAGGGAGTATTTACTGGAATTATATGAGACTTCTTTTCCATTGAAGAAACCTCTGGTGGTATTGAATTTAATATTAATTTTCTGTCCAGTTAATATTTTCTAAAAATAAATTCTGATATTCTTAATATTAATGAATCTAATACTTGTCGCAATTGTTTCAACGCATACAAATAAATATTTAATTACACGAAAGAAATATTATATTGCGTAATACTCGATTAAATTTCTATTTTTAACAAATATTTGCTAAGGGTTAACAATCTTGGATCAAATAAAAATTATTTGAACACACTTTTTCCAGTGAATTCGCTGAGAAAAATACTTGAAAATTTATTTATGGGATATAAGATTTATTTCACAAAAATAGGATTCATTTGTGATTTCGCAGAAATAAACCTTACTTCTGTGAAACAAACCTTACATCCCTCACAAATAACATTTTAAGTACTTCTTTTTCGGTGTTCATCGCGACGAAGGATAATTTAATTATCCCGTCGCGTGAAAATGAGCTTCTGGGAAATTAAACGACAGCATCGTTTCGCAATTATTTAAAATCGATTGTTTTAAATCCGTAATTATTTCCCGTGAAAGTCGACTCGCCCGTATCCGCTGCACGTGCGTGACTCTTTCGCAAGTATACCAGTCGAGTCAGGGCGAGTTGCTGTGCGTAAGCGCGAAACGTTACCGCGGGATAAACAGCACGTGCGAGCGAGCGAGCGAGCAGTCCGGCCACCCGAAGCGTCGGCGCCGCGTTGGCACGTGCCGTTCTTTTCTCATCCAGAAACCGTGCCGTTGGTCTCTCCCGAAAAAAGCAGGGAGAAAGACCAACCGCTGCGATCAGGCCTAGCTTGTTCTCTCTCTCTCTCTCTCTCGATAGTGATATGCGGCACGACTGCGAGGGAGAACGGTAATAATATTGACGCGCACGGCATTACATTGTTTGTCGAAACTCCACTGTGTTCTGTCGAATGTGCCGTACGCTCCATCGTGTGGATTTCCTTCGTTTGCGAGAGAGAAGAAAATGACTGACCTCACTGAAATTACAGTCATTTCCGGCGCAAACTATATCTTTTCGTTTCGAGCGAAAACTTTCAACGGAAAAGTAGTGATTATTTCATCATGTACAGTAACAACAATAACAGCAATAATAATAATAATAATTCTAATGACCCCAAAATATACTGATATATATGAGTAATATAATACAAATAAAGAACGATAGAACCAGTTAAGATAGAACCAACAGTAGGGAATCAATAGGCAAGGTAAACAGCAGTGCGGCTGATACGACTGCCTTATCTGTGTGAGTCCTTTTTAGCTAATTAGTTTATTATCTATTAGTTTATCGGCTTTTAGCTAATTTTCAACTGAATATAATTGATTGCAAATAAGTACGGAAGTAACGAAAAACATAATCAGCAATCGATATCATTATCTCTGGCAAAAAATAGAATTTTTTACGGTAGAACGAAATAGGAAAAGTAAAAATGCAGAACGAACGGAGGAAGGCAAAGCATTGTGACGTTTCACGTCTGTGAAGGAGATGGCAGCACGAAATTTATAGTCGTAAATAACAAAATATTTTTTTCAATGCCCTATTTTAGAATCTTACTTCTTTTTTTCTTTTCAAGAGACATTTCGGGCACAATTTCGCGTGGCGCGACATGGCGAGATCGAATCCGATTCAATTCGGATTTCTGGATTTTCCGGCATCGCTAAGCTGCCCTTTTCCCGAGATAATCGCGGCGGCTATTAAAAGCGCGAAGGTTCGCTACGTCATTACATAACCGCGCCCGAAAGTGGCCGCAGACTGTTAACGGGTACATTTCATGCGCCGCGGGTTCTTGAGATATCGTGAGACCGGTGTAGTCGGGCCAAAACTATTTCATAGCTTCGCGAGCGTGAAATTAATGCAGAATTGCGCACCGAGGTGCGCGCGAGCGCCAGAGAAATATGTATCTCTTGTACCACGCTGTCGATTTAATTAAAACGGCGGATCGTAGCCGCCGACGACGGGAACAAATGCCGTGAACGTTATTCGCGTATCTTCCGTTATTTTGCGTAATCATTGTTATATCGTCTCCTGATGCAAGTGTATGGAAAAAAGAAATTAGCTGTCCGTACGATATAACTGAGAAGTTTGCTTACCAGATCTGATTTTAGCTGTACGGAAAAAAATGAATCTTAAATCAAGAATGGATATTCTCATATATAAGCAGGAATATCATAATCTTCTTAGAAGACTTTCAGCCTCGGTTTGATTGAATTTATATTGACGCAAGTGTTGACTGAAAATCTTCTAAGAAGATTGTAATATTCTCGCTTATACATGAGAATATCTGTTCTTGATTTAAGACTAATCTTTTTTTCGTGTGTGGGAGCTAATTTTTTTTCCTTTTTTTTTTTCGCGTACGACTATAGTCATGAGAATAGATCTGGTAACTAAACTTCAGTTGCGCTATATAAACAGCTAGTCCTTAGCTGTGGGAGCTAATTCTTTCCGCGTACGTCGTTCACGATCGATCGATTCGCCGGCTGCTGTTCGGAAATCAGTGCGATGTCCATCGGGAATCGCAGAGATGTCCCTCGCTGTTATCTCCACGTTAATCCACCGAGACGACGCGAAATTCGTAGCGCGACGTCTCAATATCGCGTCATTGTACACGTTCTGTGTATAATGCTCTGTGTACACGTTTGTTGTGATAACGAGGCGCGAGATAAGCGCCGATTAATTCGACCGATGCACACATCGTCTTATCGCTCGCCGGTTATTTGCGTACCTCGTTCGGGCATTCCTCGAATTTTTGCGGGGCGCGCGAGAGAGACGGGGCCGGCGAAGGCGGGTGCGGCCGTCGTCTCGTCGTGCGCTTAGAGAGGCCTCCACGGCTCCTTATCATTCATGGCTAACAATGCTTTCTACTCCATTTGTTGCTCAATTGCGCACCGCTCGGGTCGCGACGCAGAGCCGCCGCGATTGTTATGCAATTGCACGCCGCTGGAATGGTAAGCGGAGCCGCGCGATCGACTGCTCAAAAGTAAGATCGTTGCGCAACCTAAGTCGCATTAGGTGCTCCGTATTGCACATATTTTCCAGATCAGCGGTTCTCAAATGATGCCCGTCTCGGATGGGAGGAGAGAAGCACTCGTTCTCTCTCGACTGTTTACGCGCTTGTCGGGAGAACTCAATGGGCAGTAAATCATGCGAGTGCCCGCGACTGGCGTGAAAAAAACGATTACCGTGTCACGTGTACGCGACTATATCACAGGCAGCGAGGGTGACATCGAGTGAAAGCGATTGAACGTAATTGGTCCGTAGAATGCTAGATTTTCAGTGGTAATAGTACACGGAGGGAAAGGAATTGAAATTTGGCAAAGGAACTTCTTGTCCACAATTTTGCTTTAAGACGTAAGCAGTAAGCAAATTGATCGATCACGATCGATTATTCTTCTAATAAACGATCGTGTTTGGTAAATTTGATTTCTGCTTACGTCTTAAAGCAAGATTGTGGACAACGGATAAATGTTTCTCACGATATTTTTTCGATATTTATTGGTTGGAAAAAAATGTGACTGTGATGATGGAATAGATATTTTTTGTGAGATATACGTAAGTTTTCTTGTTAATTGGTTTATTTGCTAGGAACTTAAAATTTTATTTCGCCGTATTTAAATAAACGTTTATTTCTGTAAATTACATTCTGTACATAATGCACATTACAATATCACAAACATGAGGATATTATTTATTTTTCTTAATTAACGTTTTATTTATATGTCAATTAAGCTAATTGAGGTGTACACATAATAGAAAATAATATATACATATTTAAATATGTATATTTGTAGATATATCGCGAGTTTTATTATAAATTGTAAATTTCCCACGACTATATCTTCAGAACAAAATGGTAAAAAATTCTGAAATTTGTATACAATGTCTCTGTATTAGTTCTTAATATCACAGCGATTTTTCCTTAAAATCCTAAATGTGTTTTAGAAGAAATTAAAAATAGAAGTTAAAAATAGGACATTAACCTCAAAGGATAAAAAGTGTTATCTCCAATTGCGATTATCCTAGCTTTCGAATGGTCAATCGTCTTCTAGCTTTACAGACGTATAGATGATAGTCTTTCCATCAATATGCAGTTAAAATTGAAAGGAATTCCTAAGGAAATGACTTGACGAATCAACTATCTTAATGGCGCAACAATGTACGGTGAATTCCGCGCGTGAATCATTCCCGGCTACTTACTGTGTATATAACAAGGGAACGGTATTTTTTTCGTCACCTTGAGACTAACGTATTCGAGAAACAATCGCGCTCGCTCGTGGTCGCTGGGTTATTGTGTCACGCGCGACACACTTGGCTCATGAATGTTGCCTGGTGCGAAACGCAAATTCCGGCGGAGATGACGTAGTAATGGACGTACAACACCAATCGTCATGAAGATACAGCCGAATTACTGGCGTGACGCAAAAGATCATTCCGTTTCTTGATCAAAATGTACATGTAATATGAATTTATTTTTAAATGCAATGAATCAATTAAGTATGCGCTGTTTTATTCGATGACTCGCCGCCTCTCCAGTAGCCGCATGATCCCATAGTCGTAGAAAATCTGGGATTTCTGAGCAAAGAACTGACGAAGAGACAGAACTTCTGCCAATATTATAATATTCGAGAATACAGTTTTATTTGATTCTTCAATTTTTATTTTGTTAAAAGGTTTATCACAAATTTTTCATAAATTTTCTACCGTTTACACGGTTGTGAATTTTTCCAATTTTACGGTAATTCAAAGAGAGTAACGAGGAATGGAAAAAAGAAAGTAAATTTCCCTCGCTGCTACCTTTGGCTTGAAAATCCAGCGAACTACTGAGCGTTTCGTAATATTTTCTGCACGGTCAGCCGCTTTTTCGTTCTTACTACCGCCGGCGCATACATAAATGCATAATGTTTTCCTTGTTTGCGGGCGCGGGTCGACCGGCGGTCGTCTGCATTGGAAATGCAATCCGCGAGGAGGAGAGACCGCCGCCTCGAAGAGAACCGTCGCGCCATGAATGCGTTCGTTATGATCACGGGAAACTTATCAATCTGCGGCTTCTTGCCGTGGCGAAAATTAATCACTGAATTCTGCCGGCGATTCGGCGCCTATGCGGGCCGTCGTTCATTGCGAGTTCAAATGCGACGTCCTTCGATGATGCGAACGAGCATGCGCGTGTATCACTTCATGAAGTCAAAGATTCAAGAGCCCGCTTTAATTGCCAGTTGCATATATCCACAGAAGAGAGAAAGAGAGACACGCTCGACAACTCCTTGACTAAAGCACTAACATGATAAAAGATAATCGAGCGTTTTAATCAATTTATGAGAGCAATTAATACAATAATGACACACTGAAAGGAGGATTTAGCAACAAATATCAAGATTTAGTTAACAGACTGAGAAAAAAAATACTTACAAATTCATGGAGGATGTAAGGTTTATTTCACAGAAGTAAGGTTCATTTTTGTAAAATAAGGTTTTTATTTTTGCGAAATAAACTTTACATTTTTCAATGTGTCAAATAAATTTTTAAGTATTTTATTCTCAGCCGGCATATATTAAGCAAACTTGTTACCAAATCCTCCTTTTCATGCACGGAGGTACGATGAGATTATTCATGAAGAGACGGAATTCGCCGTCGCGGAACGTCCAGGCGATCTTCAAAATTTAACGACGACCAGTGGAGATCTCAATTCACACACCGGATGATGAAACGGCCGATGGCTTACGCAAGGTGCACGCTCGCAAGGTACACGCTCAGCGTGTAATCTGATTTCGTTATGGACGCGGGCACGCTGAATCCGCGCCTTCTCGTCATTCTGTCGTCACAATTAACCGGGCAAACGCAGTTTAGTCGGACAGCAATTACGCGTACTCGGCCGGCGAGCGCCCTCTTACCATTGTTCCAGCTTTGAACGCGACAACGATCGCTAAGTAGTAGCCATCTAGTTACTCGTTCCAGCGCGACACCGCTGAAGCGCGACCTAGGATCGATGTAATCAGCGGTCTCTCTCAGCGGGCCTCGCCTCTCCTAAGAAGGCCTGAAAAAGACGCGCACGGTCGATTCCTTTCTCAGCGTTAGACAATGTACCGTCTGAGAGCCAATTCTCACGTAGATGTACACCCCGTAACGCGTACGTGTGTTGGTGCGCCATCCGACGTGCGCGCATGCGTGTTACATGCACGCATGTTCGTTCGCGGTTTCGGTTCTCACGCTTAGCTCCTTAATTACGCCATGTAGTTATAATTAATCCTTTCTCGGCGCATGGCGAGGTTCCGTAGTTTAAGATAAGGCGAAGCGCGATGAAACGAGCCGTTTTCAGCGGGTTCCGCTCTCGGAAGCTCGTTTATCTCTCACGTCGCGAGACTCTAATGCAAATATCGCTGTCGCACGACGGTAATTTCGTCCTTACAGACGGTCCAATTACGATTGCAAATCGGTAAGATCGAGAGATCGACCGATAAAAGCCCTCCCACACATACAGTTGTTGTTTTTTTGAATACAGAGTGTCCTCCAGAATCAACGTCCTTAACATGACAGATCTTTAGAGATATTTTAAGACGAATGTTCAAGTACGAAGATATCGAGGAAGGTCCTTTTTTGTTCACCTCAATCCCTTCTACGCCTTTACGAAGTTTGTCCCTGTCGGTCTGGGACACCCTGTATATATTGTAGACTAAAAGATTGTATATACAAGATATACGAAATTAAATTATTTGGTTGCAGTAATCAAGCATGTGGCCGGCATACTGGTGTTAACTAAATTTTGATTCATAGCAACTTCTCAATTTTCAACATAACATATCTTTGTGAATAGAGCCTAAACCTCTGTAAGAGCAAAGACCACTTAAAATTGACCGAAAATAAAAACGATTTTAGTTATTCACTCAGTCGTCCGAAATTTAGTTTGCGAAAAGCCCCGCTTTTCCGGTCTTGTATCTCGGGAATTATTAATACCTCGATATTTTTATACTTGAAATTTCTTAGAATATCCCGAAGAATTTTATTCATGTTGAGAACATACGCTGGTTTTTGGATACTTTATATAAACCGTACGATATCATGAGACAAGGAAAGATCGAGCTGAAATATGTGCATTAATAACCGCGGCTTTATCGACCAATTCCTCTTTCCTGTAATTCCACCCGTTTACTGTTTGTACAATTCGCTCGAGGCTCACGCGATAAAAGTCCTCTCACAAATACGCTTGCACCGTTGCAATTTCGCTACTTCGGCGCTGACGTCCGGTATATTTTAGCATCGAATACTGGGAACGTCGTTTCGCGTGGCGGCTACCTCGAAAGAATACGAAATGCCTGTCTTCCGCAGGAAACACGCCCGTTCGAGCAAGCCGGCTCAATATTCCCGTGCTCGCGGAGATTCTCCAGGAATCCCCGAACTTCGTCCTCGCCGCGAGGAAATACGTATTCTCGGCGTTCTCTCTCTGATAAAAAGGAAAGGAAGCTTGTGAAAAATCTCCGCTACGTTGCGACAAGCTGTCTCTCGGCCTGAAATTACAAGCTTAAACGAATAATTGAAAATCGTCCGTTTAAATCGAGCGGGGCGGCTCCCACTCGATGCAATACCGGTCGTTTTAAAATTTATTTACACCGAGAGGAAATTTAGATAAATTACATCGTGATGAATCAAATCTAATCGTGCGGAGAGAGCGAGAAAGCGACAGACAGAGAGAGAGAGAGAGAGAGAGAAGGAGAGATAGTCCGTCCCCTCTAATGGTTGTTAGGATATCAACGCGATTATTCCTTATGAACAAATGAGGCATCTCGAATTGATGAGTCAGATCTCAGCGGATATATCTTTTTACGGGACTTAGGTCGTGGCCTAATGGGTTCGCTCGAGTTACCGATTATCCGGCCGCGCATTGCCGTCAAGTATCGCTGTACTTCAATCCGCCAATCGCGCGCAGCCATCGCGCTTTCGCCCCGATCTTTGTACCGCGTCATTGAAACTCAATCGTTGCCCGCGTCAGCGAACGGGGTGAGCAGCGAGCGAGTGCGTGTGCGGGCTTCTCGATAATAAAAGTAACGTTGCGCAGCTACCGGCGATATCAATAGCATATTCTACGCGGCGAGCGCACGTGGTTTAATATTAAATGTGAAGCCGCGTATTGTTAACCCGTTTATCCGATAATGCTGCTAATTGGAAGTACACGTGCGCGCGTACACAGCCGGGAAACAGAAACAAAATCAGAGGGTGAAAGGAAATGTGGAAAGCAACAATTTCCAAATCATTCTCTTTTTAGCCAAAATGTTTTCCACATTGGACCCGTCATTTTGCACTTTCAAATTTTGATTTTATTCAGATTTGAAATCAGAAGCCTAAGAAATTATTATGTATAATTATTGTACACATGAGTAAGCCGTAGTTATTTTTTTTTAATTTAGCTACTATATTAAATTCGCAAATCTAATTTTTTTTTATTTCGATTTCATATTCGCAATCAGCAGTCCCAAAAACTCTCGTATACTAAAATTCAGCAAGATACGTTCAATAGAAAAATTTGTGCAACAAAAAGTTAACGTAAAGGTTAAGCCCGAGTTAACCTGGGCAGAATTGTGCATAAAAACTACTTAACATTTATATTATTTGTCTAATCGTAGAAAAACCGTACGTTGAGAAGTTAATATGTGTATCACGGGTACGATAAAGCGCGATTTTTCCGGTTCTCGGAGATTAGATTGTCGGAGGAAATTTGAATGAGACTGTTGATTGTGATCTTAGGAAGTTGGGGTGTCCCGTCCGCACCCATTCGCGTTCTCGTTACACAACGCTATTCTGCATCGTCGTTGTTTCATGTCGTCCCCGTATCGCGGTTTCTTCGCGGTAATTATCAGGAAACCGCCAATGCCAGAAATGGAAATCGCGGTCGAGCGCGCGGTCGCAGATTCTTTAAATGCCGCGGAACAGTACGGCCACTGTCGTCGTCGTCGGGCTACTTCCTTTTTGCGGACTGCAGTCGTCTCGTTAAGGCAGGGAAAGACCGTAGAGTCGTGCGAGACACCACGCGAAATATTAAATTCCGCATCGTCGCCGACAGACGTGTGGACGGATAGACGGACGGACGACCGGCTCGGATGCGGCGGACTGATAACTTGCGAAACTGTCATATGCGATAAAATCGCGCAGCGACATTCTCGAATGAGGTGCCGCGGAGATGCGCGACTACGATTCACTCGTGTTTTTTATTGTTTCACGCAGAAAAAAGTGATGGAATCAATTAAACGTAATTACTTGTTTTCAGTCCCTTGAATTATATTTCTGTCAATTTAAGTATATCTCTATCAATTTAAGTATATCTATATAATTATATAATATATAATAATATAAGTGTATTTATATAATATTATATAATATATAATAATATATAAATATATTTAAATATATATAAGTGATTAAATATATTTTAAATATATACAAGTTATTAAGTATATTTTAATATCGTACACTAAATCTTTTAATTCAGTAATATCTTGATTTGTAACTGAATTACTGAATGTAAGTGTATAAAATGTAAGTGTAAAAAATTCTAAATTTAAGAATTTACTAGGATTATGTAATACTTATTTTCCATTGAAGAAACCTAGTGGCTTTAATTTAAATATTTCCGTCCGATAAATATGTTCTAAAAATAAATTCTAATATTCTGAATACTGTGAATTTGATGACAAGTCATTAAAAAATTTATATCGTAAAAAATGGATCGTTATATAGTCACTTTTTTCCCGAGCTGTTAAATTTGTAAAATCATTTTATACATATTTTTGCCGTCTCTCTTAATAAAACTGCTCTCAAAGCGTATCTTGTATCATTCATGCCTCTAGACTTGTTATAAATTTTCAAACCGTACTATGAAAAGAACTTGCTCTATATTAAATTATCCAAAGATAATCTGGCAAGATTGAGTAAGTACTACTTTTTCGCTTAAATGGTATTAGTTGTTTTCAGAATATGAACGGAAAGTGTAGTTTTCCGTCATCTCTCCTTCCAAGAAACAGTTATTATTTCATCCTTTTTATTCCGGTGACTGGATGGCAACGCTGTGTTACTTGAACGGTAGCACTTTTTTTCAGTGTGCTTGTTGCATATTCAGCGAGAGTTTATTATAAATTCAACGTCGGATTGATATTGTATTTTCGCATCAGTCTCGCTTGAGATATTATCGCTGTCGCGATTATCCTCGGAGAGCACATCGGCGAATTTGTTTGTTGTAATTCGAACGAGAGACTAACCGTATCCACAATCACACTTTCGGATACATCCGAGATACTTTAATGTCTCTTTCGATCGTACACCGGTTCTTTGATCGACCGAAAAGATTGATAAGTCCTTATCGATCTTATCAAATTAACGCTGCAGGAATCGCTCGTACAAATATGGACATGAAAACGTCCGACCCGTTCCCGGTCGCGTTATTGTTATCACGGCGCCATCCACGGCGACGTTCACCGTCGATAAGTGTCCTTGCAGTCGAGGAAGTCGAGATTGATAGCGCGATCCGCAATTATGGAGAGAAAAAAAAACACGCGATTTCTCGAACGCGCTGCCCGTCGAGTGTTTCCTCGACGCGAGGAGCGACATTGAGTCACAATCGCGGCCGCGAATTTGTTTGGTTTCCCACGTCAGAGCGGCTGGCATCACGTTCGGGAATCGATGATTCATTGAGTCCGCGCGATCGTTCGGTGAGATTTCATTTCCGCGGCTTTCGCAACGCAGCGGTGGGTGCTCCACCTGGGTCACGTTCGGCTTTATATCTCTCCTCTTCGATTCGTTCCCGCGTTCGTTTTCTCCATTATGCAACGCGCACGATGCACTTACTTTATGAAGGATCCGTTCCGATTCTTCTCCGCGATTTTTGCCCGCGTGAAGAAGAACTCGAGAGAGAGAGAGACGGCGGCGCCTCTTTGACCCTTCTTCCGCACGCATTAGCTTCTTTCTTTTTCCCCCTTTTCCACAATAAGAGAGAACGAATATTGTCTTCATTTCTCTAACGGTCGCGATATGTCAAAGGTACTAACTCCGGCGAGTGTGAAATTGCTTGCAGTAACAGGTGCTCGCTATGGCGTGAAATATTGTTTTGTTTCGACGAAACAATTACATTCCCCCGCCTCCCCTTCCTCCTCCTCCTTCTCCTCTTCTTCTGTCCCTCATTTTCTCTTCCTTCCTCGTTGTCGTCGCATGATTAAACCCCGGCTAGTAATTAAATGCAGGACGCTTTTCATATCGGCGAAGATTATTCGATTTTAAACACGGATGAATAACACGCGAGCACAAAGAGAAGGAGAGGAAAAGAAAGAGAGAGAGAGAGAGAGAGAGAGGAAGAATAAAATTGTGCTACGTCAGAACGCTGATCATTGTCCGCGACCCGTGATTCGTGAGCCATGATTCAGTCTCGATATGCATAATACGCATCAATATTCCACAATGACCCACGATGGAAAATCGGCCTGTGCGATCTTGAGTCATCGAAACTATCATCGCGATCATTACTCACGAATTCCGGAGACCTGGTTATGTGGAAGAATACTCTCACGGCATATCGTGATTCATCAGATTAGAAAATTGCCACCAATTGCAAAATTAAAAATTATAGTTTTAAAGGCTCGAAAAGAATTCGTTTTTTTTTTCATTTTTCTGTGACTTTTTTCGGTTTCTTTTCGCGGACGAATGAAGAAAATGGGTGAACCCGTCTTTTTCATTTTCCCACGGATTTTTTCGGTTGCTCTCCGAGGAAAAATTGAAGAACACAGTTTTTTTAAAACCATAATAAAAATCTCGCGATCGATATATTGTTTGAGACATTTTATTGTGTCGCTCATAAGAAACCGCGCAGATGCAAGGAACAATTTCATCGACGCGAGACCGTAGCCGGCGTTTATTCACCACTATGTATTGCACTTCACTGTCGATCATAAATCCCTACGACTCTTCGTGACTCCGATACTTTGTGTGTTTTCGCAATTCACGATTAGCGCGACTCGCACGTGCGCGACGTTTGCACGCTCGTGGAAGGAAGGACGGCGAACACGTAAACCACCGCCGCCGCGGCACACGTCAATCAATTTAATCGCCACCAACGAATCGGCTATTGGCGTAATTCACGCCTGTCATTAACTCCGACTACATTAGGTTTCTCTTTCCCGCTCATTCACTCTCGCTCGCTCGTGAGTCGAATCACGCTTGGATTAGACGAGCGAAGATCGCGCGACGAAGACGACGCGATAGATCGTTATCGGGGGAACCGTGAGATGCAACGATGACGGGCCGAATAGAAATTTTCCCAGATTTTTCCATGTACAGCATAGATTCCGATTAGAATTTCCAATGTTCTCCCAAAATAGGTCATCTCACTACAATGTGAGAACCTGCGTAGATTTTCTAATTAGAGTCTACCATCATTTTGAAAAATCGGACTGAGATCCCAATTAGATCCCAAGAAACTTTTTATGTGAAAGGCGTATCGCAGGCTCGCCTACGGTCAACATTGATATCGAAAATGCACGGCCTTATTTGTGAGGACCGCAATGTCAGTAGCACCGGATTTCGCGCCGTCCCCGGTGCCGTACACCCTGCGGTCGCGCCTTGCGTCAATATTGCGCGGCCCCATGTGTGTATGTGTGTGTTTTGTAGCGCACACACGTATACTATGCTATCCGCAGGCTGCCGTTTCAAAACGCGATTTCATCGCGGGAACGCGAGTAATAAGCGCGATGAGATTTGCGCAACGACACGTCGAGCCCGTGTGTCGATTTTCCTTCCCGATAACAGGACCCGAGAAAGTCGAGGGGGGGGGGGTCGCGCGGGGATCGATAATTAGATGCCCATTTCTAGAGGCACTGCTATAATCTGGCTTGCAGGTAGTTGTCTCAGGAGATTCCTCAGGAAATCGCCGTTAATGTGGGAACGGTGAGCGCGACGAGAATCGCGAAATGCCTCATCGAGTTGAACTCTTTGATAAGGTCAATATTCCTTAATAAATATTTACTTGAATAAATATTTACGTAGCAATTTTTTTTCAATGTAAAATTTCAGTTGTGCTATATGGACAGCTAATTCCTTTTTTTCCGTGGCTCGAATGCTCGTCTACGGTGAACAATGCGCTTTTCCTCCACGTTCCTCCCGAGGTGAATTAATCTTAGAAACGATGAGACGTGTGCGAGTATCCTCCGTTCATTTTTTTTTATTCACTGCATCTCAATCGAAGTGCGGTACCCGTGTTTGGCGATGGAGGGATGGGGGGGGGGAAGAGAAAGAGAGAGAGAGAAACGTCCTACGCATTGCGCGTAAATCCGGTTACAGGATTCCTTAATCGGCGACGGCGGTGCCGAGATTGCTCTTGAAACGTTTCGCACGTAAACGCGCGCGTTACGCAAGCGATCCGCCGCGAGGAATCAACGGGAGGAAAGATAGCGTCGGGAGAGGAATCGTATCTGTATCTCAGCCGAGAGCGACTCCCCCGTAAGAGCCGATTATCGCCACTCTAACCAACGTCTCCGAAGAGATCGAACTTTTTGCGTATTCCCGGTGGAGTGCACCGATGCGATTTATCCGAAGAGAGAGCTTTATCATCATTGGGAAGCTTTCGACGGGCCGGTGAAACGGCTCGTGGTAATTTATTCGAGCTCGACGAGGACGAGGACGGCACGTCTTAATGACATGCACGGATTTAAGTTGAGAAAGCCTCGGGGGGACAGCTCGCGTCCTAGAAACAGCGCGATTACGCGAGGCAATTGTCGGTGACGAGTTCTTTTGAAATTCGCTCGGGGAATACGAATTTTTACTCGTGTCCGTCCCAAGCGTGCGACGAAGAGAGTAACGTCGAGATGTCGTGGCGGCTGCTTCGCGCGTTATTCCAAGTAGCCTTATATCGGTATTCGTCTCCTCTTCTTGACACCTTGATCGATAATCATTTACATACAATTATGCCGCGTATAGTCACGCGAGAAGACGCACCAGCGATTTATATGTTCGATGATACGTAGCAATACGTACGCCATAAAAGCAATACTCAATAAATTTTCCTACGATGAGACGTAGGTAGCTTGAGGATTGATATTAAGCTCTTCTTTAAGACGTTAGTTTAATTCTTTAAAGCCCACGTATCGGTCCTATTGGAGTAAAACGTAATCTACAAAGTCGTCTTAAAAAACGTTCCCGATGAAAATTCTTTTTGTCCGAATAAAATTGACCGCCGAAAAATACGATTTTCCGAATGTATATAATTATCGGGCGTTAAAAGAATAAAAATGAGGAAATTCAAATTGTTTTATTTAAATTGTATTTATTTTTTGCTTGTTTATAACATAGTCGTTGAATAACATTGGATAAAATTTTCATAAATAACATACTTGCGTTTTTCACTAATAACTTTATATAAATTCGAGCGTCGATAATTATATCGACGGAATCATTACTTTACCAACAAATAAAATTTGAGGAAGGCCCAAAGTTAATGTACATTATTATGTTACGTTATTATATATAGGCCTCAAAGGATTAATTAGATTATCGACGAGGTTATGCGAAAATTACTTCATGCCGCATCTTCGTTTCGCGTTGTTTGCGAATCGAAAGAGATTCGCGCGATAAGAAGTATAGGAGCCGCTTTGTTTGTTGATTTTAATTATCGAGGCACACTTTGAAAGCACGCGTTAGAAGGAGGTAACCTTCGAGCGAATTCTAATGACGTCTAATCGTGCGTTATCTTGGTATGTGCGAGATAACACGTAGTGTAGTGTACGAATATTACCTTTGAAATATAACAATAGAACGCGGCTTCGGCGAACGTAGTTTAAAAAAATAATTCGTCGGTTTCTTGCAGCAAGTTTTCGCCCAGGTAGACATTTTTTTATACGACTGAGTTGAGCGATTCGGAATTCTGTCAACGATGATCGGCGTAAATTCTACGAACGTGTGTTTAGGACGATCACAATGATGAATCGCGTTATGTCTTTTTCCATCAGCGATCTTACCTGAGGAATAATAACGATACGACATTGATATTATCTGTTTAACGCGTTGATTACTGTGCCGTTAGTGAGTACATACAGAAAAATACTGCATTCAAGTAAATATGCTACTTTTTTCGGATATTTCGTAAATTTGTATATCCCTAATATATCATAAGTTCTTCATAAGCATCAAATTATTCAAATATATTCCGAATTTCAGTAAATTTAATATCTCAATCAAGAATATTAAGTAAAAATAAAAATTTCGGTTTGCTTATTCAAATTAACCGAATTTAACTGTTTTTCTTTGTTAAAGATTATCATAATTAAAAATTATCATAATTTTGAAAAGAGAATAAATTCTTTTTTTGAAAATAATAATTGATAAGATAAGAAGATAATGATTATAATGATAAAATTATCATAATTTTGAAAAGAGAATAAATTCTTTTGAAGATGTGATAACAAACTTGTCTAATTTTTCAAAAATTTCTAATGAATATATTTTAAAATTATTATAAAAAATCTTTATTAAAATTAAATATTACTTAAAAGAATGTAGATCGAGTATTCGCTTTTTTTAGCAGTAGAATAATATTTTTTTTCGTATACTATGATTTCATCGCATATATTCGTCATTAATTTACCGATGAAACGTAACTAATTGTACTCAATGTCTTAAATATGCGATTACAGGGAAGCTAACCGAACTAATTAACGAATATGTGCGTCGGGAAATGTGCGTATTTATTGTGACTTTGGTTATTCAAGCTTCAATGAAACTTCAGAACGATTTGTGGAAATCAACGTGGCAATTAACGTGTTTAATGAATATACACTTCCGTCCCGTAAATGATATTAGTTTTGAAATTTCCGAGGTTGATAAATTTTATAATTCAGTATCCTTTAACCGCGTGCAGAGAAATGTAAATTCATGTTCGTTCGTTTCTCCACTTGTTATATCGAGCCAACGATAATATAGAGACATTTTTTTGCGGAGATCGAATCGATTCGCGTAGACAAAGCTCATGGAATAATTCAATTTTACCGTCTATTAGTTTGCCATCACGATGTAGTAACGCTTCTCTCGAATCCACTGTACACACGTAGGAGGTATCTTGGGATGACGTAGCAATGCGGTTGCCTTGGGAGCGAGAAAATCGAATAGCCGCGCGTTCGCGGAAAATTGCATTTGCTCGTCACGGTCGTTTGGTTCATTCTCAGAGACGTCTGCACGTCAGAAAACGTAAGCAAACTTATTGATTTTATCTTGTATATAATTGTCACTTCATGAACGGCAACATTGTCTCATCGTGTCTCATGGAAAATCGTGCGATCAACAGCGAGCGATTATATTTTCTTTAAACTTCGTGCAGTGAAATCTCACAATGAAATGAAAAGTAACAGTATTTCCACTCGATAATGAAAATACCGCCTCTCGAAACTACAAGAATGAATGTTTTTATTCAAGTGCATTCTGACTTTTTATAAGCGAATGTTTCAGTCGATTGCGGAATGAATATGTTTCTATGATGATGGAGAGTATCAGATCTGTTCTTTAGTTTTAAATGAAAATATTTACTCGACGATTCAGAGTGAAGAATTCACTTGGAATGAATAAAAAGTCACACGAATTCGAGTGATTTCCCCGAGTCGAAATTTTGATATTACTCTGACGCCCTTGAGAATAGTTTGTGTCTACTTAGACGGTCTAATAAAAATCTGCCAATACTAACACACTTTAACTTCTTTCTTGAATCTTTAATTCTACAGATTAAACTTTAATGCAACCTGCGGTAACTAATTTTGACGCTAAAACAGTAATACAGAAATTTAAGATTTCATCAGGGTGAAAAAATAGGAATTATATTATTTATATTATTAGAATTGGAATTTAATCTATTTTGCTACTTAGCTCCTATGTTGTAGAATTAAAGAAATTAAAATTAAATTAAACTTAAATTTAACACAGGGCGAAAATTTCGACTCGAATTGGTGGATACTCTGCTTTTCGAATGAGATTTCGCTTCAAGAAATTGAAAGAATTTCTTTATGGATTTTATTTATTTATTAATTTTGATGATTTCGTAGGAACTTTCGCTCCATTGCCAGACTCATTAAGTCAAAGGTCGTCATTTTTAATTAAAGTGCAGTTTCACTTTCGATTCATCATTCTTAATGAAACCACAGCTGCAATCGCTGCGCGAAATCTTGATAAAATTACCGACTCGGTAGAAAATCGCCTCGTCGACTTTCCGAAAGCGTTCGCGCCTCTATCAATCCCGTCTTTATCTTTATATTAATTCCTATCTTTATCTTTATTCCGCGTGCGCGCGCGCATTCACGCGGATGAAGCCGTCATTCGGACGATGCGCTCAAGAAGCTCACGGTGTGTTATTACGACACATTAAGGCCAATGTTATAACTCGTTTCACCGGGGGCACATAATGAACGTGGGCACTCGTCCTAATCGAGATTGTCTATTAACGCGAGTATACCAACACTACCGGTTGCTTTGGTATCTTTCTCGTCGCACGCTGGTAATTCAATCGCGATTTCCGCGAAAGGACGCGCGGCACGCGGCCGCCTGCCGAGAGCGGGGGCGGGCGAAAGGGACACGTGGTGTGCAACGCGATGCCGGCCGCGAAACCAGTTCTCAGGATAAAGGCGAGGGAGAAAGAGAGGACGATAGAAAGAAGTCTGACCCCGGCAATGTTCTCTCGCTTCTACAGGGTGTCCGGTATAATTCGTTCTCTCTCTCTCTCTCTTTCTCTGCCTTTCTCTTATTCTGCCCTTCTCTCTCTCTGAACTTTATTCGTACTCGCACCAACAAAGAGCCAGTTCGTAAACCTTCCGTAAGTCGATCACAACTATACCAGTGACCTTTCTTCGAGCTCTCAACGCATTTGAAACACGACTCTTAATTCTAATAATCTAAATCTAACTCTAATTTCCCCCCTTCCTAAAATCTCTGTCAATTAAAAATAATTTTAAGTAATATTATTTTATTTCATCAGCGAGAAATTTTATCTACTGCAATATTTTTAAAGGGTCTCGCCCTAAAATTATATTAAACGCATATCTCCCTCTTCTCCCCTCCTCTCTCTCTCTCTCTCTCTCTCTCTTTCTCTTTCTTTTTATAAATCCATCTATCTTTTCTTTTCTATCTTTCTTCCGCCAAATATTCGTGCGAATTGAGAAGCAAAAAAGGGGAATTTACTGCCGCGATTGCAACTTCGCGCTTCGTTGGCGCGTTGATCATCATGTTTCGCGTGTAAGGGAGAAGAAGAAAGAGAAAGAGAGAACGAGAGAGAAATGCGCGTATCATGAATAATTGGCCGATCGCGAATTACGAAGAAAGAAAACGTGAGAACCGGCCGATAGGCCGCCGACACGCGAAGGAGAAAAGGTTCGGCACTCTCGAATGTAAATCGAACGCAACGCTCGCGAATCGAGAGAGTTGGTGTAAGTGAGGCATTAGAAACAGCCTGGGAGTAAGTAAGACGTATATTCGGTGTGTGTATGTGTATTTATCGAGCTCCGGATAAAAAATTCATGAAGCGCGATTGAATGCAAAATGGTCGCGTGCGCGCGCGCGGACTGCTCCAGTTTGCTTCGCGAAACGAGTTTATGATAACACGTTGTAGCAGAAAGAAAGAGGGGGAGATCCCCCCGTGTAAATGTGTCAAACGTGCGAAAATAAGACGCGTTCGATCTCCAAGAGCTTAGGATTTCGCATCTCTCAGCCCGCCCGGAACGTGAACGACGCCAAGTGGATTTCGCGAGTGTTCGCACACTGAATTCTGCGCGCCGAATGACACATATTTCCCCCGCGTCTTATCTGTGGTTATTTTTACGACGCACAGGATACGATAAGTTTGTTCTTCTGAAAAAACAATTATCAACGCAGCTTCCGGTCTCGACCTGGAAATCGTGTCTGCTTCCATCCTGTGCGTTACCTTCGAATTATCGGAGATTTCCCTCTCGTCACGTATCGTCACGATATCGAGTTCTCTCCGGAATGATTTTCGGGCGATATGTTGCTCCCGGAGCTCTAAGGAACAATCGGAGACGCCGTCTCGCTCGTTATAGGAACGTGGCCCGAGGCTCCTTCGGCTTCGCTGACTCCGACGAGGGCAGGTGCACAATGCCAGGTGCGCGGAACTTGCGCTCTCGGAGACCGGTGTGCGAGAATCGCCGGGAAACTCATGCGTTATCGTCTGATATCGAACGCGTCAATGACGAAAATCGCGTCTACGAAGTTAAGAATCGCTCTAATCTCACCGTCCAGTAATTCGATTTACGAGTACAAAGTACACGTTTGATTCTGTCTTTCTTTCACTCGAACGATTGACAATAAACGTATAAGCTGCATCGTTATGTGGTTTTTCCTGTTTTAACTGTACACGTAATGTGTTTTTCTTAAGGAAACATTGTTATTTTAAAGGAAAAACCGGTTTCTTCCATTTTTCCACGGATTTCTTCGGTTTCTTTTTACGAAAAAATTACGTACATTAGAATTGTAATGTACGTTATAATTGTCTAACATTTCATTTACTTTATTTTTATTTCCGTCATATTTTTAATTCGCATTCGTTCGATGTCACAGTATGCGACAATAGCGTGTTCTGTGTCTCACCGCTTGNTGAGAAAGGGGGGGGGGGGAAGTCCGTTCGTGGCGAAACAGCGCGCGTATTCGCGCTCAATTGATTCGTTTGCTGTTCGTTTTCCGGATTCCATTCATCGCTTGATACGCGCAGAAGACGCCGCCACAGTGCGTTCCCCGCCGGTGCGTCCGCAAATCACCGTGAATTTCCATCACGAGACGCAAAACGCCGGGAAAAGGCAGCGACGACGGCCGAGATCACACGTTTTCACGCGGAAACGTCACATTGCGACGGCAGTAAACGTTGAGTTATCGGGCTTTCTTACTCTCTTTTGCGTCGCCGATGCCTCGCTCTTGGTTACGGCACCGCAGCCGTTATGCATACGGAAGAAGCGCGTCAAAGGAGCACCTCGCGTATAATGTCCTCGCGTTTTGCAAATGTCCTCTCTCTCTCTCTCTTTCTCTCTGTCTGTCTGTCTGTCTGTCTTTTTCTCGATGTGGTGAAAGATGGTTTTATGGGAAAACGTAAAGTGTTCATTGCATCGACGTGAAAACAAAGAAAAGGAGAAAAGATATACCGCGTTTGCAAAGTAGGAAGCAAAATAATAATAATAAAAATAATACTTTATTGGTCAACCAATTTACATATAGCGTAGATAACGTTAGAAAAATCAAAGGAAAAGTACAGTTGGATGGCCAAAAGGCTAGACAACAACAACTTTGCAACTGATATTGATATCTAGCCATCTAAGGAAATTAAAACTATAAATTAATCTAATTTATTAAATTACTAATCTAATTTTCTAAATTACTAATTGCTGTGTTCACATAAAGACATTCGCAGAAATTCGCAGCAGCATTCACTACGCACACGAAAACAAAAGCCAAAAGACCGATCGCAATAAACGTTTTATACGATACACTGAAAGAACAAAATATTACATTAAAATAAATAATTACTCCAATAATTCTGAGCAAATTTTTACTTGAATTAAGTACATTTTATTTTGGTTAAGTAAACATATTTGGATGTAACCAAAAAGTGCTAAATTCAAGTAATATTTGCTTAATCTAGAAATTTCTTCTCAAATAGTAGAGTAATTATTTATTTGAATATAGCAATATATATATATATATATTTTTTTTCTTTTTTCTTTTTAGTGTGCACGTCAATACTTATCTCAGATACTCATCGTGATTATACATATATATAAATGAATGTAAATTTTATTTAATGCTTGATGAGACATGTTTTAAAAGTGCGCGATAGAGATAACGGTGTGACGAAAAGTGCATAATATACCGCACAAAGAGGCAGGATAAATATTTTGTTAGATACTCGACGCATATCGAGCCTCCGTATGCTATGGTATAGACACACGTAAAAATTGGATAACATATCTGCTCGCATCGTGCGTCCCGTAAAGCACTCAACGCGACGCTGTTATTACTATGCAATAAAAAAGAAGGGAAAAAATCACGCGGTTTTAATGTAGATATTTCCACAGCCGCTACTGTGTATCTTATCTTCGCCACTGCATTGTACCATTATGAAATCATCGATAGGCATGTCATCGAGCTGGATTACGTTGTTCGCGAAGACACGTGTAACTTTGTCGTTCGGCCGTTATCGTATCCGGTCGTGTCGTGACACCACGGAGACGCAGGATTATTTGATTATCTGACCGGCTCTCGCCGACAGTTCTTCCGAGAGTAATCCGGCCAGCGCATAATCACCGAGAGGACCGTGAGTCGCCGCGAGAGAGGCCTAACGCGTCTTTGCGCAACCGGTGACGTTTGATCCGGTTAAACCGCGAGAGAACGATGGAAATTATTCGACACATCGTCGACGCCACGCGAGTGAAACAGACAAATTTAAAGTGATACTTTTTACTTGTGCGGTTTGATTTTCGAGTTGACATCCTTCATGGATTTGTATCCAATATTTCGTGAATATTTCAGTTCATTTTTTCGGAGTGAGGAACAACCCGGAACTACCGAGAAATTCAGAATTCTTGAGTAATTGGAGAAAGCTAATGACAGCTGGCTCCGATAAATGGTTGCGAAAATGACAATAATAATAATAAATAAATAAAATCATATATTATTATATCAATATTAATGTATGAAATGATATAATAAAACTATCGAAGAAGTGCATATCCTGAAGAAAAGATTTGGACTTCTGATCAGCTTAGATGTTGATGTTTGAATTTTTGACGGCTTTTCTCTGGACTTTTTGTGAAAAACTCAATAAGCCGATTGTTTTCTGTGCGGTTCGCGTAGAGTGCACTCGATCGATTCTCCTAGGGATGTCGCGTGCGCGATTTTTTCACTTACATCCCATTTCCGCGTTATCGTGCAATCGATAAGACCGATAAGCCAGCGCGACGATACCGTCGCGCCAGTATGTTCTTGTGTGTGGCGCAACTCTGATCTTCTTTTCCGCGTGCCGGGATCCTCCTCTGTCCGCCGTCGACATGGAAATTTATAAGTTGGAACTATGGGACGTCGTGGAGGAGTACTTTCAGGATTTCGAACAGCTATTTAAGTTAGTGAGTGCACTCAGCTTTCATTTTCTCCGGTTTTCTCGCGGCACGCTCTCTTGCTAACGCGAGACGATAGTCTCGATAAAGTCACTTTGTTCAGGGCGTTAACTCAGCGATGTCTTTCTGTTCGGGAAAAGCGTAAGATACTGGGAAAAGTATCGAAAATTCGTTATGCAAACTCGCGTTTGCATAACGAATTTTCGTTACCAGGCAGACACGTTTTCGATCGTAATACGAATCCTCTCGACTAATTAGATGCTTTCGCTGGAACCCTGTCACATGATACGTTGTCAAGGACAGTCGATATACCGTAAAATGGAATTAAATTGCACTAATTAAGGGAGAATTCTGCGTCGTGCTCGCGTCGTGCTCGATAAAGACCTTTCTCCTGTATAATATCCCAATGTATTCGGAGAAAATTTGTCGTTGCATCTGATTTTTTTCTAGATACCATTCTAAGATGTCTCTTCTCTTGAAAGATAATCTTTTTCCACGAAAGTGATACTCAATCATTAATAATAATAATAACTTTTATTAACGGGGAAATCCCCTCGATACATATTACAAGAAAAGAAATCGTAATTGATAAGCAATATTTTTGAGATCTAGTTAATGAAATACTTAAGGAAACAGAGAATGCAGCATAAAGTTACAGATATAATTATTAAAGAAAATGAGGATTAGTGAAATAGTTTAATGTAGTTGTGAAGTTACACGCATTATTTTTAAATGCAGATGAGGTACCGTGGATTAATTATCGGTACGTGGCAATTGCAAGATTTTGCAATTAATTATTTAATGTAATATCGGTTGCGGCGCAAAAATAAATATTACTTGATTCAAATAAAAATTTGCTAAGGAATTGGAGTAATTATTTACTTGAATCTAGCATCTTTTTCGGTACAATTTTGTTCTTTCTTTGTTATAAACTTTCAACCGTAAAAAAAATGTGAAAAAATGGTTGCTATACGTTAAGTTATCCAAAGATAAGTTTAAGAAGATAAGAGTAAGTGTTATTTTTTCGTTTAAGTGACCTTAGTTACTCTTAGAATATAACAAAAAATATCACTTTTAGTTGCTATTTTCATGTCTGAGAAGTCACTTTTTGTCACTTTCCGCCAAGAAGCAGTCACTCGTCAAGCTATTTCACTCCTTTTTTGTTTCGATGACTGAATGACAGCGCTAATCTAACTGACGCAGCTCAATGGCTAAAATTGACTCCGATGAGGTGTAATGATGCACCGAGGGTCCAGAGAAAAGCGAGAAAAGCCATGTGCGCACGTCCGCGAGTTCTATTCCGAGTCCGCTCGATTAGTCGCGTTCATTAACGAAGTCGAGTGGCTAAGCGGCGGATTTGCGTAGTGCCGCGTGAATAAACTCGGGTCTGATTCATGCTCGCTGATTTTCTCGCATAAATCGCGCGTCTCGGCCTCCTCTCGTTCACATCACCGTCATACGATCGCCGACGTTGATCTCCTCGAGCGCTTTACATTCGCGACCGATTCGAGCGCTTCGCGAGTCCGCCGGGAATGAAATGTTAATTAGCCGCTCTCGACGAATCGAGCTCTCGCGAGCATTTCTCAAGAATGGACATAAGGAACTGCCGATTGACCCCGATGCGGTCTTCCAAGAAGCCTCCTCGCGTACATGGCCGTTCCCGTCGTCGACGTCGTCCTCCTCCTCCTCTTCCTCCTGCTCGTCGTTACCGTATGCCTATTGTTCTCGCGAAAATTGCGGTGTCTACCAGCGGTGTCTGGATACGCTCGCGGATCTTAGCGGAATTTTTCTCGCGACCTGGATTTCTTTCTCGCACTCGGCGCTCATCGTGGGTGCGTTTCTTACGCAACGCGCTTTCTTACGGGACTCCGCCGCGACGGACGCGAGACTTTACGAGCGCGCGTGTACCGCGACGTTAATATTGAACGTGGGGAATTTAACTCGAGTGCCTTATTTCCGGGCTTGGACGAGAGAGAGAGAGAGAGAGAGCTGTTGCTATCAAGAGCGACGAACCAGACGAGACCAGCCGTAAAATCCGGCGATCGATCTTCGTATTCCAATAGGTGGTGTGATTTTTACTAGCGAAAGCGAGCAGTCGGTAAAACCAAAAGGAGACCAACGGCCGAGATAAGGATTTACGGTGCTTACCCAGATACGCGTTTTTATTGCCTGGGACAGAAATATCGGGAACAAAAGATGTTCGAAAGCAAAGAATATTTTGGAAAATACGGTGACTGTTCGCAATAAAGGAGAGATCTCCACACTGGAAAATGAATTCGGGTTGGACCTACCAGACAATGGACAGCGTTTCGATGTCTTATCGGAACAAAATCAGCAGAACCAACTCTAATATTTTTACTTGTTGTTCATTTATTGCTAAGAAGTTGCCAATGAAAAAATTTGTTACTATGTTAGTTTCTTATTTAATAATATTCCGCTAAAGGAAGATCAAGTTAGCGGGACAGTATACATATGTAGCAACAAATTTCAACTTAATAATATAGGAATTTGTTGTTAATTACTTACTCGCAAAATATGATAGTCTTGATTTTGTTGCTCGCGAAATAAGCTTAAAGAACAGTGGGAAACTTCTTAGCGTACAAAGATAGCATACAAAGGAGATTAAACTATCAGATAAAGCTGAGTTGCTCGCTTAAACTTGATACTGAAGTGATACCTGAATTTGTTGCTCTGAAAGTATCCAAGTTCTAAATTTGTTCGCGAAACAAGCTCAGACAACAGCGTAGAGTCTCTCGGCATGCAACGTTACGACAGTAAACCGTCGCAAAACAATGAGTTGCTCGTTTAAATTTGGCATTAGGATACTATCTGAATTTCTTGCTCACGAAATATCAAAATCCCGAATTTGTTGATAGATACGATTCCCTCCCGGTCGCTTCTCCTGGTACCGTGCTTTTTACAGTTCCTGTAAACAAATCCATACGTCGCAGATTTTGCAACGGTGATCGGTGAATGACCGCGAATGCAAATCGCATTCTCAATTTCGGATTCTTCCCCTTTTCGCGCCTGAGAGCAAAAGTGATTACGTTGAAGCACACATCCGCCGTGTATCAACCGCCCCGCGGTTGAAGAAACAAAGAAATCACTGCACAATAGAGCGAGCCGTCGTTTAATGCGGTAGGGTTCTCACATCCGTTCGATTACAAGTAGCGTTATCCTTTGATTATCGCGGTGCCTTACGAAACTTGTTAACGTTCGTTACCACGCGCCTTTACGTCATTAAATTAATTGCATTTTATTATCTGCATGTATGCAATCGTTCGTCTCCGCTAATAGTCGTGCAGAGTGCTTCCGTACGACGAACGGAAGTCGCGTCGCGGCAAAGCTGCTGTAATAGCTCGTTCGGCCGTACCGTCGTCGAGGATGATGTCGCAAGTTCGATTTCAGCTATTATTCGGCCGACGCGATCGTTACTCAACCCTAGCCGCGCGGGAAAAAACTGGTACGGGAGGAAATGTTTATATCTTGCGTAAGTTATTCGCATTCGATCGGTGCAAGCGCGAAAAAAGAAGAGACTCGCGAATCAAATCCCGATACCGATCGAGAGCGAATCAACCGTTCGATACATTCGAGTTCGAAGTCTCATGTTTTCTTATTATTATTTATATATTTCTAGAAAAGAGGAAGTTGAAAATGAATATTAGATGAGGATCGAATAAATGATAAAATCGGATTTTCCTTATTATTGTATAGTAAAATTATTATCGGAAGTTATAAAATTTGTCCGCCTTCGTGTAAATCTCGGAACGCCAGTGCTCGCAACGTACCACCGGCAGGACGCTTGACGTTTTTCTTTTCCTGATCGACAGATCGACGCGAATGGAGACGGCTTCATCAACGTCACCGAGCTGCGCAACGCGCTGGATGTGTGCGGCTTCAAGATGCCGGGCTACAAGGTGCGCCAGATGATCGAGGAATACGACGACAAGCAACGGCTGGAGCACAGAGGTCGGCTCTCGTTCGAGGAGTTCGAGAAGCTCTGCAAGGAGCTGAAGGCCAACGAACTCGGCTCCACGTTCAAGCAAGTAGTCTCGAAGAAGGAGAACCTCGAAACTCTGGGCGGAATCTCCGAGGCGTCTAGCGAGGGCACCACGCATTCTGTCAGGCTGGAGGAGCAGTTGGCGTTCAGCGACTGGATCAACACTAATCTCTCCCACGATCCCGATCTGAAGCACCTGCTGCCGATCGATCCCGAAGGCAAGATGCTCTACGAAAAAGTCAAGGACGGAATATTACTCTGGTACGTGTCTAACTTATATCCTTCGGCGCAGCTCTGACGGTGTGGTTTTTATTTACACAGGATGCCTCATTTCTACCACGTTATTTTTAATGTCAGATTTTTCGATCAATCCATTTTCTTCGACGAAAATGTCGAAGAAAATATACTATGCTAGAACTAGCTGAATGTTCTAATTCATTTCAAATTTATTTCTCACGTCGATCGAAGGTGACCTTTCGCAAGACGTTTATCAATTTAGATTCGTTTATAAATATGGAGACATGTATCTCTCGGAATTATATATTTTGATTCGCTTCGGTTGACGAAACGTCGAGTATAGAAAATATCGATTCGCTGGAGGACTAATTTCTCATTCGCGTTGCAGCAAAATAATCAATCACTCCTGCCCGGACACCATCGACGAGCGGACCATCAACAAGAAGAGTTTGACGCTGTACAAGAAACACGAGAACCTGACGCTGGCTCTGTCCTCGGCCCAGGCTATAGGCTGCAATATCATAAACATCGACGCCCACGACCTCACGAAAGGCTCGCCGCATTTGGTGCTGGGTCTACTGTGGCAGATCATCCGGATTGGTCTGTTCAATCAGATCACTCTGGAGAACTGCCCTGGTCTGGCTACGCTTTTGCAGGACGGCGAGCGTATCGAAGATCTGCTGAAGCTCTCTCCGGAGTCCATTCTGCTCAGATGGGTGAATCATCACTTAGAGAACGCTGGCATCGCCAGAAGGTGCAACAACTTCCAGTCTGACATAACGGACTCCGAGATCTATACTTACCTCATCAAGCAGATCGCACCCAGCACAACCGGTGTCACCTTAGAAGCGTTGATGGAGCCGAATCACACGTCCAGGGCGGAGATCATGCTCCAGCAAGCGGCGAAGCTGGGTTGCCGTAGCTTCGTCACGCCTAGCGACGTCGTGAACGGCATCTATAAGCTCAATCTCGCCTTCGTCGCCAACATGTTCAACAATTACCCGGGACTCGACAAGCCCGAGAGCAACATTGAAGGCCTGGAGTCGTTGGAGGAGACGAGGGAGGAGAAGACCTATAGGAACTGGATGAACTCGATGGGCGTAGCGCCGCACGTGAACTGGCTCTACTCCGACCTAGCTGACGGTCTGGTGATCTTCCAGCTGTACGACATCATCAAGCCGGGCACGGTGAACTGGAACAAGGTGCACAAGAAGTTCACCAAGCTCAGGAAGTTCATGGAGAAGCTGGAGAATTGCAATTACGCGGTCGAGCTGGGCAAGCAGATGAACTTCTCGCTGGTGGGCATCGCTGGGCAGGACCTCAACGACGGAAACGCGACTCTCACGTTGGCGCTGATCTGGCAGTTGATGAGATCGTACACATTGTCGATCCTAACGTCTTTAGCCGGCACACAGGGCAGCACCCTCGTCGAGAAGGAGATCGTTCAATGGGTCAACTCGAAGCTGCAAGCGGCAGGGAAATCCAGCAGTATCAAGGGGTTCCAGGATTACGCGATATCGGACGGCAAGGTCGTCCTCGATCTTATCGACGCCATCAAGCCCGGTTCGGTGAACTACGATCTCGTGAAGGAGGGTGGAACCGAGGAGGTAAGGATGAAGTGCTTAATTTGGCTTTCGAGTTTTTCCGTCGGATTTGTTTTCGACGTTTCGCGAGTATTTCAGTTCACTTCTTCAGGGTGATGAACGACCGGAACGATCTAAGATGCCAGAATCCGATCCTTTTTATCTCGCACCTCTCCCGGCGAGAAAACTAAATCGTGACGCGTAGAGATTAGAACTCGGAAATTAGTTCCGTCTGCTCCGGCAGTGCCGAGAGCGGCCGGAAATCAATCGAGTGCGGAAACGGCGGAACACCGGCCTGGGTGGATCGATCGATCTCGTCCCTTTCTTCCCCGTTTTCCCAACGACGGGCACGTTGGCGTGACTAATTGACGACTACCGGTCATTTTCGTTGCGCAGGAGAGCCTGGACAACGCCAAATACGCGATATCCTTGGCCCGGAAGTGCGGGGCGCGCGTCTACGCGCTGCCGGAGGACATCACCGAAGTGAAGCCGAAGATGGTGATGACGGTGTTCGCCTGCCTGATGGCGATGGACTACATCCCCAACATGGACTCCGTGAAGAACCAGCAGAACAACATCAACAATATGAACAACGGCCAATAATGTCGCGCCACCCGACAGCGACGACGCGTCCCCACCTTCACGTGCCGTCACTTTTGTACACAGCGGACTTTCGACTGGCGGCGGTTCGCGCCTCGCGCCTCAGCGAGCGTAATAACTGTATATATGTAGGCTAGGTTAGCTTGTTCTTTCGAAGAGACGAGAAGGGGAAGTTCCTGGGGATCCCGCCGACGAGGTCGGTTCTCGTTCGCTCATCGAACGAGTGCCGCGAGGATTACGGATTCGCGCTCGTCAGGCAAAACTGTGCCGATATACCGGATGCAGGATGTTCGTAGTAGCGCGACTTCCCGACCTCCATCGTCAGGCCGGGCCGATGGGTTAAGGCAATTCGTGAGGAGGAACGAGAAGATTGCGCGCTGCGTTGGATCAAGGGAATCGCGTTACCGTGAATCTTGGATCACTTCTCGATTAAGACTCAACGCGTGTATTGCGCGTGTAATGATTTCGCTAGCGCGGATAAAGCGATGTTATATGTATACCTCGGATGCATACTTAAAGGTTGAAAGGAATTTCAAGTAGACGGGCCTCTCTCGCAGGCGTTTAAACGCGACCACATTGAGCGTAATGTTTCGTTTCGGGACATCCAAGATTCACGATGCTCTTTTCGTGCCGGAAGTGTGCTCTTTTCTGACGACGCGTATGGAAATCGCACGAGCTCACGACGCTCTTTTCTGCGACGACTGATCACTGTGTCTTAGGCTGCTATGATTTCACGCGTCGTACTATGAATGTTGTCGGATAGGGGATTTCTAGGGTCCCTGACATCTTCTCTGGACGCTCCAGAAATTCGACTCTGTCCGACGATGTTTGCCGCGGTCGACGCGTAAAATCGCAGCCTTGTCCGCGCCAACGTGGGATTCTCCTTCTCCCGTTGTTTTCCGCGTCGATCATATCACTCGTTTTCACACTACTTGTTGTTATACCGCGACAGATTTGTATAAACCGATTTTATACCGAGAGAAAATGTTTCATCGCGCGAAGCGACCACATAAGAGAACAGGCTAAGTACCGTCGCGAAGTATCCTTCGTGTCCTTGCAACAGGGCGCACCTCGCAACTCCGATCTCGTATTGAAAAACTGTCTGAATGCGCGAGGTTCAATCAAAATGTCGGATACCGAAGTATAAGGAGAGAGGAGCGATGTGAGCTCCCCCTCGAAATTCTCCTCAAGGAGGACTCGACTGCCGTCGAAGGGTCGAGGGTGCCGGGGCGCCCTGCGCACATTTTAACCGGACAGATCGTCGGCTGCGTGCCAGATACACCGAGTATCCACCGCGATAGTCTAACACTCGAATTATCAGTCGTAAATAGCACACTTAACATGAGGTATGCATACATATTTGATATAGCGATAGACATAAGAGATTTGTGATCTATTTAAACTGTTACTTGATGTCAATGTTCGGGATTATTTGCACTCTCGAGGCGATTCTCGTGGAGTCACACCTCTCTTCCTCTTCTCTCTCCCGCCCGCCCGTCGAGTCAAACGCATAACTTCGCATAACTTCAGATATCGACGATCATAACTTCCCCTAGGGCGAGAAATAACAAGCGAAATGTTTTAAATTAGAAAATGCGCCCTTTTCGTGAATTCTCACGCTAGCGAAGAAGATTCATAATCGACTCTCAGGGGATGTAGAAAATGTAAGTTTTCTACTTTGAAAAAATTTCACTTTTTACTTTTTTGCTATAGGAGAAAAGTTACCGTTAACGAAATCTAAGACTGACAAATTTGTAAGATCTGTGAGGTATTTCTTGAATATTATTGGAAGATTTTTATCGAAATTACGATTCTATTGTAATTATAACAATATAATTGTGTCGATAGCGCGATAGAAATAAAACACGCACAGAGGATTAGTTCCAGTAAGATAAGATCTTTTCAGAAATGCGAAGGAACGCCTCACAGATCTTGCAAAGTTGGCGGCTCTGAAGATGAACGTAACGATTGTCAGTCGCACGGCTCAAGGGATCATGGAGGAAAAAAATAACGGAAGGGATATACACCTTGGCATAGCAAATGTAAGGAAAGGACAATAACGTCATATTGGTGTGACTACCCAGGCGTTTTTTGGTTGCGTTCCAATATTCACTTTTCAGTATTGAAAATCTACAATTCATGTATCATCACATATACTATAGATTTCCAATACTGACAGTGAATATCGGAAGCCTTCATAGTGAACGTGGAATGGAGGAAACCATAAATAGCTGCATTGTTTTTCTTTAAAATATTTATAAGGAACGCCCCCACCTTTCTGCCAGATACGTTATTCAGGTAACATTGATCAAAAAAGATGGAAAGATAAATGCACCTAGTGCAGAGAGCGCCTCGAAGAAAGAACAGAACGCGCCATATTGCTGTGGATAATCAGTCAGATATTAATTCAGTTAGACATAGACGCGTATTATCCCCACTACCTAAAAAAACTTTACACTCCTCTCTCCTGTTATTTCTTTCTCCTATACAAAGGACGGGCGGGAGAGACAAGGGAGAGGAAAATAGACGAAGCTTGAAAAATCGCCTCAAAGATGCAAATAATTTCGGGCACTGCTTTACACACACACATATATGCACATACTTACACACAACACGCACACACACAATCTCAGTGATTTACGCGGTGTCTGTCGGCGGGTCGGAACCAACGGTCTAAGCTTCGTTAACTCTGTTTCTTGTGCATTTATCGTCCGCCCATGCGGGTCTCGCGTCGAGCGTGATTCGCGCGCGAAGCCTACACCAAACTCTCGTATTTCGTATTTTGCATGCGTATCGGCGTATGTACACGAGGATACCGATGAATTTGTCTACATTTCCGCGCGACTCTGACCGAAAGAAGAGACTCCCGGGATGGAGGGAGAGAGAAGGCCTTTTAAACGCTTCACCTCTGAAATTTGCTGTTTCCACGCGCTATTAGCGAGATAATATCTTCTATGTCACTAATCGTACTATATATTCGAGAAGCGTCGGTCGACGACGGGTCGACAATGTGCACTACCGCGGGTGAAGCGGCAGGTGACGTGACGGTGTAACGTACACGACGACACGGAGAAAGAAATCATTGTAATCGTGCCATTATGAGTAGCCGAGGTAAAACGCGGTCCGACGCGTTGTTTGCATGATATTTGTAATCGATTCGGATTCAAAGGAAGAAACGTACTTATCTAACTCACGCGAGCGCTGAAATAAAACGTAAAAGTAAAAAAAGAATAGATTCACGGCTGCTCTCTGTGCAAGTGAGGGATAAGGACACGCGGATTCTCCTTACGCGTGTCTTCGCGCCACGTCTTGTCTCGTGCGCCTGTCACGTGTGCACGACGGGAGCGTCGATTTCGAGAAAACTAATCGCGAGAGAACAGAGAGATGACTGAAGCTCTTTTGACAATTCTTTTCAGAGCGTCAATCCCCGTTATACCGCGTACACTTGGAAAATTTGCGTCAAATTTTCAAGATTGCCGTACAGTCGTGGACAACAATGTCGTCCGCTATTTTTTTCGCCGCCGTGCGAAGCGCAACTGATGGCCCAATGAGAGAACTAGTTTTCTGAGAATTTTTCAAAACAACTTCTCTCGTTGGATCGTCTGCGTTCCGGACTGCGTCATAAAGTAACGGGCAACCTTATTGTCCACGACTGTATAAGACAAGTGGCGAGGGGGGGGATGTTAATGGAAATTTATAAGAAGCATAGCATGCCTTCGCGACCGAGTAAGTTTCACTGACTTAAATTAGAACAGATCATTGATTACATTTATTGTGTATAGCTGTTAGGCTGATTGCGTTGCAAGGTATGAGCAAGTTGTCTGCGCGCTGAAAACTTGCAAGACGAAACGTGCAATTATGTGTATTATCGATTTGTAGATATCCGTATTGATTCTTCAAATTGATTCACTTCGTTGTCGTTAGATTCACTGTCTCCTCAAGGTGTCTTTTTGCATTATTGTTCCGAGGAAGAAAGAAGAAGTCGCAAAATGGCTACGTGGACGCAACGTGGTTACAATGTATTGAATGCGTGTTGATCGTCCACGTGTAATACGTGAGAGGATCAAAGGGAAGAAACGTCGTTCGGGAGGAAGAAAGAGAGAGAGAGAGAGAGAGAGAGAGAGAGAGAAAGATGAGGGCAAATGGAGACACACGAGACTCGGAACGTTCATGTCAGTTTGGTATAAATCGGTGCAGAAAGTCTTCTGTATAGGATCGAGTATACGAAATACACGACTTCTAAAATCTTGAGGGCCATCTGCAATTTGACTAATTAGAGCTAAGTACATCGCAATCAATGAAGTAACTCTGAATTCGCGATGATCATTGTATACGTAAATTTCACGTATAGACACACACACACGCGCGTACGCACGCACCCACGTATGCGCGCATACATACGTACACGCGTGTAACGCCATTTCTGTACGTGTATGTGTGCGCATGTGTGCATGTGTGAGAGAACATGAACATGCGTCCATCGTTCTAGTTATAATTTAATGTATGCGTAATTTAAATAAAAAAAAATTTACTACGTACGACGTCATATCGCTTCGCAGTTGTTTGCGAGCGAGTCGCATTTCATGCAGAGTTAATCGAATTTCCAGACGAATCTTCCCTTCCGACATGCCCGTTTCGATTCTAATCTCCAACATTCGGTAACATCACATCCTGATAAATACCAACTAACAGTAACATAACATCAATGTTATAATTTCCTTCTGAATAATGCAAATGCAATATAATATAACATATTATGCAACAATTACGCTGTCGAGTGAGGAAATGTAACATTGATGTAATATTACTGTTGGTGATTACTAGGACGTCAAACGCCGGGGAAATAACCAAGGAGAGAAGGCGCCATTTTCAGGAAATGTCTGATTTACTTTACCGTTTATTTATTAAATGCCTTTTACTAATGCCCCCTTACAATTCTTCTGCTTTGTCGGGTATAGACTGCAAGTTCTACGGTTTATCTACAAGATACTCGCGCATAGAGTCCGTCTCTAATCTATTATGTTGATCGGTACATCGTTGTTCGTGTTCAGATCGATCACTTCGCCGTAGGGAACGGACGGGAGCGGGTCCTGCGCCGGTTCGATGCTGTCCAGGCTGAGTCGCAACTGGCTGGTGAACGTGAGTATCTTCAACGAGATTTTGGATTCCGTCGGCGGCCTCAGCTTGCCATCTATCTCGGTGAAGCTTTCGAATCTGTCCACGCCGTCCACGTGTATCGTGCTGTAGAATCTCTTCTACAAAGATCGCCGGATGAAAATGTATATCGGATCGAGCGAGAGATGAATGATATCTATCGCCTTTTTGAACGTAGATTAATTCAATTGGGTCGATCGAAAAGTTCGATTTAAGTTTCAATAACGTCTCACAAACTTTTTCACCGAGCTAACACTATTGTTTCTGCTGCAAATTACACTCGTGCTGTAACATATTTCTTTCCAGCGATAAGATCAACAGTTACATGGATTCACTGAATAATTCTGGAATCAACCCAAATATCAAAGTGACGTCAAATGACGTCTGAACGTCAGCTCGCTTCATTATCTCTCTGTCAATTATATAGTTAACGTTGTTTTACGCAGTTGACTACGTTTTATACGTGAATTCATGAGAATCGCTACGATATCATTGCGCCGGTGTCACCGGCGATCCTCATGGCAATCAACGTGTAATCGTCGAACTTGAATGTTGTTCAATTGATTTTTGCAAGAGATAAAAACACGTGGAACATGAGAATAACATACACACATACACATATAGACACAGGCTCCATACGTACCATCTTCAGTATCCCCATGGAGAAGTCGACATAGCGCGGCGGATTGATGCAGCCCATCCTGGACTTCTCGATGGTGAGGCTCGTGCCGGGTCTCGCGTCCGCCATCGGCAAGACCACCAGTTGGAAATCGGCGTTCTCGGCTACCTCGAGCGGCTCCGACGTCTCAGGTAACTCGCGCGTGATCCTGTACACGGTCGCGCAGTCGCCCATCGACGTGTTCTCGCGGCTCATGAACTGCGACATGCCGATCTTCCGCTTCATGTCAGCGCCCACGCTCAGCTGACTGGCGACCTTGCGGATGAAGTTGACGACTTCCATGTAGGTCGGCGG
The DNA here is from genome assembly GCF_001313825.1 of Dinoponera quadriceps. Lineage (NCBI taxonomy): Eukaryota > Metazoa > Arthropoda > Insecta > Hymenoptera > Formicidae > Dinoponera > Dinoponera quadriceps. The sequence continues at coordinate 8,146 of NW_014556042.1, read as the reverse complement.
CTCGATCAGCAGGCTCTCCACGCCTCGTTCGCTAAATCTGATCTCGAACATCTGCTCGGTCGCGATCTCGCGACTCGTGTTGTCCTTATTCACGGACATCGTGGAATTTTGCAGGCGGCACAGCAAGCTGTTCTCCAACTCCTTCGGCCGGCACTTCATCGCCGATATCACCTGCATAATGCTGGCCAGGTCTGGGACCGCCAGGTCCGACTTGACCACGTAGGTCAGGTTCACGTTGAAGGAATACTCCGGCCCGTACGTCCATTCCGACGTGTCGTTGACGGACACGTTGGCCGCTGCGCGAATAAACAGAACGTTTAACCAGGTTAGCGTGTGTATCTCGAGCCGTTTATGAATAATTCATTCATGATTGGGTTTTCCTTTGAAATCGTCACCGGTAAGACGCCCGGTGCGAGTGCGCCTGAGCTTCGAGCGAATAGTCGACTGTCCGGTCTCACTTTCACAGAAGATTTTCAGAAGCGAAAAACATGCAAAACGCGAGAAGACTCAACTTTCTCGAGGAATCGATCGTGACTCCTCGAGGAAAATTCTCTTGACTGTCGGCATGTTCTTTTTAGCCGAATCGGCCACACTTGTTCATGAAATTTATGCACACTGAAGCGTGAGAATCTTGTACGTAGAGGAGACCGGGACTGTTAACTATGAATCGCCAAAGTTGGAGGAACATGTTGAAATAAAAGCTCTACGTAATTACGAGGGATATTCCGAGGTACGATCTCGTAATTTACGCAGGGCTTTTATTTCAACGTGTACTTCTAACTTTGTTAGATACATGGGTAACAGTGTAGTATTGGCTAAAGGGATAAATTGTCGAATTGATTATTTCTGCTATTTTCTCACAGATTACAGAATCATGCAAGGAAAGATTTCAAACATATCAAAAATGGTTATGAAATCTCTACCTGCATGATTCTGTAACCTGTTAGAAAATAATAGAAATAATCAATTTTGCCAACTTACTCCTTTAAACAACTACGCTTCATACGCTTCAATGTGTATGTAAATTTCTTGAACTAATGCAGCCAATTCAGACAGAAAAACAGATGATGTTCCAAATGATGTTCATTAAATAGAAACTATGGACTTTCTCGCGTTATCTTCACACGTATCACCTCGAATACACCATTGACAGCAGGGTGCAACACGCGATCTCACGCGACAAATATTTAAGAACTCGTACGGAAATTTTCAGTCGCGACATTGAAATGCAAGAGGGAGGCAACTGCGATGCCAGCGGCGATCCGTGGTGAAAAGGAACTTTCGAGAGAAAATTGGAAAGAGAAACGTACGTAAGGGAAATTTTTGAAAAACATCGCGGGCAAAATTTGAATATTGAAATTCGGATGATTTCAATGATTTACATTCGTGTCCATCGCGTGCTCTTTGCCAAAATCTCCCCCGAAAATGTTTCTTAGTTTCTCCGTGTCGCACACACAACACACACACACATACACGACACATATACGCCACATCATGGACAATTTCGCGCTCGAATAGATGAATATGACTTCGAATGGCACATGTGGATTCAGGCAGTCTTATGTTATTGGCTTACCAACCTAGGAAGAACGGAATTAGGACGATCATCAGGACGTTTATCTCAACGTGGCAGCGTGCCTTGCTACAGTAATACGCTTCTTACACTCGCAAGCTCCTTTATATCGGAACGTAACGCTCATAATTTAACGCTCATAATGTTCAACAGCGCTTGCGTCCGAACCCTATAGAATGACGCACGTCTGCACGCGACGCGTATGCATGTCGCATTTGCCGGCATAAACGATAAAGAGCGCAAGTGGCTTCTCGATCTTTTCAGTTTTTTTCTTTTTCATAAGAGCACGATTTAACTAGATTTGAGATCGTCGACTCACGTTTTCATCAAAATTCATGATGCAGTTCTTTCTCGCGGCAGTCGGCGCCGCCGAATGGAATCCGCTGCGGACTTTTAACACGTTCGCTATCAGAGTCACGCATGTGCGACGCAACGATTTCTCACGAGAGACCGGCGTTGTCACATTGCGTTGGAATAGCTAACATTTTTCTCCAGTTCTCCACATTGTCAAACTAAGTTAGTTTATCACGTTAATTTAACATAATTACGCAAAATCTAATTTTAATTTAGTGTAAATTAAAAATTGATTTAAAATTAACTAAAATAAATAAAATTTAAATAATTAAAGAAAGATGATTAAAATAAAAATTAATTAAAAACCTTAATTTCATTATAAATTAATAACTTTAATTTCATTATAGTGAAATTAAAAATTTGACACTTTTATGTAAGAAAAGAGGTCGTCTGTGAGGAAAGTTCCTCGAAATAGGCCTTGGTAATGAACGTGTTAATACAATTAAAGGTCTCGCAAATAGCTCGACGCGTCCAACTGAACCTAGAACTTCTAAAGGACATCTTAATATTTTTAGTCGTCTCTAAGGCCCGCATTAATAATTGTTATTTGAAATTTGTCTCACGTAGACAAAGACACTCAGGTCTGAATTCAGACCTGAATAGATTGGAATTTTTCATTTGAATCATAGAATAATACGCGACATTGCCTTCGTAAGCGCGATACAGCTGGAAAAAGAAGCATATCTAACTCCGAACTGAGACAAGTTTCAACTATTAACACGGGTCTACGATATCTTTCACCAAGTTCGCACTGTCTGGGAAAACAGGCTCTTCTAACGAAACCGGCGCCGTTGTCGCGGCCACGATTCGACTGCGACGAATTTATATCTCGTAAGACGTAATGCGATAATTTGTTCGAAATCGTCCGACGGATTGTCGCAATTACAGTCGTACGTACGCGACGATGGAAGTGTCCGATCGCGCGAACGGCGAATATTTCCGCGTAACGACGCACGGCCCGCGGGCGAATTGCACGCTGGCGAGCGTTCCTCGGAGAGATCCAATGAGCGCGCTGCGGAAGTCCCGTTACGCGCGGGATGAAATCAAATTAGTTCTCAATTGTAGCGGAAACAATCGTTGGCAATGGAGCGCGCGAGAGGCGTGAAGGGCCCCGCGATAATGTGCGAGGAGTTGGTCGTGTCGGTGTGTGTTGGCGACGGTGGTCGTCGTACCATTCTCTGCTTTCAAGCGGTCCTTTATTGCAGCTACATCCAACGATTTATGCCTCGTAAGTGCGTCGCGAACTACACAATGCTTTGTTTTGCTTATGCTTGCGCGTTCGTTTGGCGAAACGCGGGAGGTACGCGACGTCTCTACTTTTAAGCCGCTATCAGACCAGGCCGGCGATCATGCGCGGTGAAAAGTAAAATGTCAATTGTAACCATTTTTACACACGAAGTCCCAGAAAGTCCGCTCTAAATTTTAGAGTCGAAATAACTCGCACCTCATGTGTTGCTTATTCACAAATTGAAAATGTTTATGGGTCGACACTGATACATTTTCTTCCAATACGTGCTATTAATTTGACTTAAATTTTATTCGTAATGGTAACACTTGATATTCATTAAATTTATAATGTCATGTGTAATAAATACTATTTTCACGCTAAAAAAATTTACTTATCACTTTTTTTTAGTCATGTTCTTAAGATGTCGTCAGTGACTATGTTTGAAATCTTCTTAATTACGTGCCATTTCATTGATTCAATTAATATCGTATTGAAAAATGTGCTTACCATTAATAGGATTCGAACTCGGCAATTTTGAATTTTGAGTCTATTTTACATATCGTACGACTTTGCTATGCTTTAGTTATACTTCAGTTTTAGTATATCGTATTGCCTAAGTTTTAAGATGACAACTGTTCCTGTAGGTGAGATTAACACAACTTGTCTGTAAATTTGAACGTATAAAATATAATCAATAATATTCAGTAAAATTAATATCTAATCAACATTGAAGTATAAAACGTGTTATCTTAACACTTATATATGTATATATATATATAATTTTGAATATCGATTTAACACAAAATATGAGATAACAACAATATGTTAGATTAATTTTTGCGGCAACAAAATTCGAAATAATATTTCATTTTTAAACGTTACATAAAAAATATTAAGTTACTAAATTGACATAAATATAACACATGGAAACGTTACGAAAATGGTAACGTATCAGTTGTATGTTAATTTTACATTGAAATAATAATCAAAATTTGGTAAAACAATAAAATTTTAACATTTGGACACAAGATTCTTTACTGTGTATAACTTTATCCTGGGAATGAAAACGTGGAAAGTGAAAAGTTCCGCATTTTTATTGTTTGAACAGTTGCATGATCGCTGAACTCGTCGAGTCTATGGGAAACTTTTCGCTTTTCACGTTTTCATTCGTAGGAAAAAATCACATGATCGTTACCTAAGTATCGAGGGCTGAGGATCGCGTATTGAAGGTTAAAATTCGACGAATCGACTAATTTCGATCTCGGTTCGCTTTGCCCCGATCAACGAAGCTCTAATCTTCAATCCGCAATTCTCGATCTTCAATACTTATTGTTAGTCTGATAAGGGCTCTTCACGCGACGACGAAGAATTAAATGAACTATACAGCGGCTATTTCGTTCTACTTATTCTTGAACGGTGCACGATCGAAATCTCATTTGTCCGAAATTTATCAGAAATTCGTAAATATCTTGAATGCAACTCAAGATATTCACGGATTCAAGATATTCAGATATTCGGTTGAATGACGCGTCCTCCGAAATCGTTTTCAGACTCAAGAACGTCACAGACTGATCGAGGTTGGATTCCGGATCTCCGGCAATGAATCTCGCGTAAGATCTATTCGTCTCAGCTTCAAATCGATCATCTGCTTAAGCTGCATCCCTTGCGTCTCGATCGCCGTATTCATTACCCCCGTCATTTCCATACGGGACATGAAGTGGTTCTTCGTGATCGTGATGTAGTTCGTTGAATAGATCTGAAGCCAAAAAAAGACAAGGATTAGCATCTGATTATGTCAAATTATATATACAGAGTGTCCCAGATTAACATAGATAAACTTAGTGAGGACGTAGAACGAATTGAGGTGAACGAAAAGTTCTCTACCGTTTTGCAAACGACGAGCAAAATTTTGAGTTATTAATTATTGAAAATGGTTATGAAAACAGGCTTCTTTAATTAATAACTCAAAAATTTGCGTGTATTCGCAAAATGGACTTTTTATTCATGGTGGCCCAATCTAAAGCAACAAGTTCAAGATTCGAAGTTCAATATACTGATGGCAGAAGACTTCTTTGTTCACCTTAATCTATTCTACGCCCTCATTAAATTTGTCTGTGCTGATCTAAAATACCATATATAATATTATATAATTTATATAATTTTATATAATTTTTATATATAATAATAATTTATGCGTGCGATATTACACAATATCATTATATAATATATTATAGAACTTATATGTTATATAATTATTTTATAATATAATATTATATTTTCGACAATTAAATAGGTCCTTTTTGAGTAAACGACTCGAATAATACTTTAGAAATTACTAATAGCTTCATTTTACCATCGGTTGCAATCTCATCGTCATGTTTTAATCTATAATTGTACCATGTCTATGTAGAGTGCTCCATCACTGCGACCGTCATCTTTCCTTTTCCTGAAGAAGAAGTAGATGGTCCTTTGCGGACACCCCTTCAGCTGTTGTATCTTCTTTATGCGGAACTTGCCATTAGTTTGCGCAAAATTGTCGTGCATCCACACAAATCCGAGCTCGAAATCCTCACTCTCTTTCATGCCGGAACCGTCCTCTTCGTCATCATCGTCGTCGTCGTGCTTTTTGTCGGTCCTGCCAAGAGTGACGTTAACTTCGCACTCACCCACCGTCGAGTTCCCCCTAGCAGGGATTTCGATAATTTGGGGGTAACGCCGCGCCGTTTCGAAATTGTCATTCAGCTGGCTCACTATGACCTTGATCATGTCCAGTTGCCACTTGGGAATTGTTTTGTGCACCACCAGGTACTGAACGCCACTCAGGTTGAAATGGATCTCAAAGGGCTCTCCGCCCACGAATCTTATCGTAGGCACGAAGCCTGTCTCGTTTTTCAGCGGATAAGTGTGCCGGATCCGCTTGTTCTGGAAGCGACAACTGAGGGTGTCCTCTGCTTTGAGCCGGCATTTGAAATCGGATTTGATCGAAGCGTAGAGATAATTGTCGATTACGGATATTATGAAAACTTCGTAGGTGCACTCGCCACCGTACATGGCCCATTCCGATTGTCGACTGGGATCATCGACAGCGACCTGCGCAGCTGGAATGATGAAGAGATAACCGGCGAAAATATAAGATCACGGCTAATATGAGATGATGGTGAGTTGTTCGCCAGATGAGGATCAGCTACGATGACGCGGACGACTTATTTTACTCTCGTTACTTAATTATTTATCCCTCAGACTCATGTGATGGCGGTAAATGCGCGATTACTTTTGGGGGAAAGCCGAGAGCACAACCGATCGATCGACATTTCGCTTCGTATATGCTTTAAGGTAATTACCGATGTTTACATAACGATTTTTACGTTAAAGTAACTATACTGCACTCCTTGATTATTGTCAAAATAACCATTTCTGTGAATCGATAAAATTATAACACGCGAGTTTCCGAGCGAAAACTTGGAAATTCTGAGGCTGATGCGAAGTAAACATATCGTGGAATCGAAAAAAACAATTCGAAGTGAAATGTAAATTGCATGATAAACGATTGCTGTGAAAACTCAAATTTCAAAAACGTACCCAAGAAAAACGGTATGATTGTCACTAACATGACTGAGATCCCGCGTTTGACTGATGCTTCTACGTGCCATCCATCTTCTCTTTATACGGATAAGTGGATTCATATATGTGTGTCTCTTTGAACCTAACTTCTCTAAGTACAGTTTCCGTTCATAATCTTGTAGCTATCTTCCGCGATGACTTGACTGCGTTGCCTTTGTACCTAGGTAGGTGCTTTGGTGATGCGCACTCTCTGCAATTGCCTTGCAAGGTTCTCGACATAATTGATAAATTATCGCCGTTTGTAATGTCGTTTATTTGCATTCGTTAACATGTCATTACGGAAGGAGATCTCTCGCACGTGAAGAAAAACTAAAATGCAACACATTTTGTCGCATAATGATTTTATCATATAATAATCGTCGAATTCTACATTCTCTTTATGTCTCCCCACTAACTCCCCTCTCTCTCTCTCTCTTTTCTCAGGAGAAACCCCTACTAATTCTTCTCTCTATATTAAATTTATAAAAATATTCGTGCGCGTCTTTACAATGGATAGTAGGTTTTTAGGTTCTTTCTAATAATTAACTAATTATTTTTATTCTAATGTAGGACATTCTGTATAGTATAAGAGTATTACTCGCTTGCTTACACAGAATCCTAAGATTGTCTGTAGAATCTTTATCTTTGTAATTGACTAAGCGCTCTTGAACTTTGGCGATTATGGATATTTTCCGGGCATTCGTTTTCAATAAACTTTCTTTTTTCTAACATGTACCGTTCCACGGAGTGTAAAACTATTATCATTTGTTTGCCCAAGCCATCAGGGCTTTCAGCAGGAATTTTAATTTGTGTGAATGTTCATGTGCGCGTAATTTCCGTTTTTCTTGTTTATTTATGTTTGTATTGATATATTTTGTACAATTTTACTTATTTTTGGTATATTTGTGCGTTGTTATTAAGGTTAAAATTGAATAATAATTTTTTTTATTTTCGCTGGAAGATCGTTCCAAACATCAACCATATTATATTGTTCACAATCTTTTGTACATATCTTGAATGCAATATAATTTTAAGTCACACCTCTTCTGGAATCGTTCCTAGTCTCACGAACGGGATCCTCGAAGCTGGATTCTAGATTACCGGCAATGAATTTCGCGCGAGATCTATTCGCTTCAGCTTCAGAACGATGTTTTGAAGCCGTATCGCGTGTAACTGGTTTGCCGTCTTCGTTATGGCCGCCGTCGTCGTTAATGACTTGAATTTATTCTTCGTCATCAAGATGTGACTCGTCGAGTTTGTCTGAAACCGGAAGCGGACATATTTGGCAAACATCTTTAAAATTATTACTTATTTAAAAAGAATCAAGTTTTCCCCAACAGCTCGCTCGTCTAATTATATCACTTACAATATAAATTATATAATATTGCGTA